>NW_022589768.1:2613137-2878872 GCF_004348235.1 Phoca vitulina
GCTGACGGGAGGCTGATGGAAGGCTGGGGGGGGAGGCTGATGGGAGGCTGGGGGGAGGCTGATGGGAGGCTGGGGGGAGGCTGGCGGGCTGGAGGAGCGAGGCAGGTTGGAGGAGCGAGGCGGGCTGTCAGGTAAGACACAGGACACCCAGCTACATTTCCCTCTCAGCTCAGTAGCAGGTCATTGCTAACTACAGAGGTGCTGGATCTTGCATGAGCTATCCGTCCTAAAAACAAATTCTCTGTTGCTGATCTGCAGTTGGAACTTGGGTAATCTGTGTTTTTGTTTGTGAAATCTGACAGCCCTCAGAGGAAGCGTGCGTTCGTCCCTGTTTCTCCCCGGATTCTCCTTCACCCCGGCAGCTGCAGGGCATTCCAGGAGAAGTGGCTGGATCCGCTGCCCAGTTCGCCCAGCCCTTGCTCGCAGAACCAGCCAATCTCACACCCTCAGTGATGCCAACACCCACTGGCCCGTGTCCCCTCCTTCGAAGTCTGGGTGCCAGCGCTGCAGACCCTCCTCCAGGTCCAGAGACAGTGGCCCAGCCAGGCAGTGCCCCCTTGCAGAAATCTGCTTTAATTCCGAGAAAATTTCCACTTCTTTCCTCTGCCTCTGTCACCTTAGGGATGGCAGTTGCTACTTCTTAAGACATGCGTATTTTACTTTGGCCTTTTCAGTTCTTCAGTTACTAATGAGCAATTCTTCATAGTAAATGTTCTCTGTTAAAATGAGTGGTGTGGTTTTTCTTTGGATTGGGCTTGCCTGACGCATCTGCTCCGTAGCTAATCGTGGTGCGGGCATAGCGAGTGACAGGGGAAATCGAATAGTGGCAGTGTTGTTGTAAGGTAGGGGGGAAGGTGGGCAGTTGTCTGGACTCAACTAGGGCTGGGGGAATGGGATGCCGGGGAACTAGCCTTGGAGGAAACAGGCTGTAGGGAGTATCATGCAGAAGGTCTATAGAATTGCCCAACCAGAGAGCAAGAATGACTATTGCAGGGGCTGGTACCAAAGTGAAGAGAAGTTGACACTAGAATGTGGCCCCGGATTCTACAAAGATGTAGACATGAACACTAATGGCAAGAAGGAGGAACACGAATGGATCGGTGGTCCAAATGTGGACCCGGGGAGCATGCAAGAGCAAGCTTTCCCCCTTTCCTGCAGGAGCTAGAGCAGCGAGCAGGAACGAGACCGGCATCGGAATCACCCAGAGCCCAAGTTCCACGGAAGCAGAGAACAAAGGAGGGGTCTGGGCGGCACGAGGTGGGGCGCGCAGCACCGGGAACGCTGACTTGGGTCAGCATCTGCCACATTGGGCTGCAGAGGGTTGTGGCAGTTTTCTTTCTTGGGCTTTTCAAAGACCAGCGGCAGCAGGAAGGCCCGCCATGTTACTCACTAGTCCCCTGTTGGCCCACCCCCAAGAGTAGGTAAAAAGGGGCCTGCCCGTAGCCTGGGGCAGGTGCTCATCAGCACCCTCCCAAGGCGGCGGTACTCGCTTCCACTGCTGCTGTAACAGGTTACCGCCAACTCAGGGGTTTAATCATCTTGTGGTTCTGGACGTCAGAATTCTAATGTGGCTCTCGCTGGCCCAAAATCAAGGTGTCGGCAGGACTGGGTTCCTTCTGGAAGATCCGGGGGACAATCTGCTTTCCTGCCTTTTCCAGCTTCTAGAGGCTGTGCCCGTTCCCTGGCTCAGGACGCACATCACTCTGACCCTCTGCTTCTGTGGTCGCGTCTCAGACGCTCCTACTTCCCTTGTGACTTGGGCTGTCCCTAGTAATCTGGGCTAATCTCCCCTCTCAAGACATGTAACTTTAGTCACGTATGCAAAATCTCCTGTCCAAGATAAGGTAACATATTCACAGGGTCCAGGAATTAGGGTGCGGACAACTTTGGGGGCCATTACTCTGCCTTCCACAGGTGCCAGAACAGAGTTTCAAGTGTACCAGTCCCTTTGACTATTCGGGGTGGATGGGGTGGGGGGGTGACTCACCTGTTTATAGTTCTAATGACCTCCCGTGGGGAGGCTGCCGTCCCCTGTGGGTCTGTGCTGGGTGCCAGGAAGGGTGGCAATGAAGACAGTGGGGACGGCTGGCTGAGGTCTCCACCGGCATGCTCAGAGCAGGCCACATGAACAAGGACAGTAGGGGCATCCTTCCCAGTGTAACCAGTTCCCCTGACCCACTGGAATGTACCCGTCCGTTTGAGCCTCTAACCCTAGAGGACTCCAGGTAAGTAGCGAACGGAAGAGAAGGTGACGAGAGGAATGGGATAAGCTGCAGGAGGTGAGGTGGACAGAACACCCTCGGGTGCTGCTGCCACCCGAGCCCTCACCAGATCTCGCCCCAGAGGACAGACGTCCTCCCGTAGAGGACCGGCCAGGATGGGAGCCAGCTGGCAGTACCGTACCCATAGAAGTTTTATTTGTGACTTAGCAGCCAGGACTTCTGTTCCAGAGCACCTGCCAAGTTGGCTAGCAAGAGAGGTTTTCTGAACATGTGAGGCCAGAAAAAGCAACCTCAATTTGCTCACATGACCCCTCGTCTGACAGGTTTAAGAAACACCAGAAGTTAATTATCTGAACCTAATTTCCCAACTGGAGTAATAAAGGAACAGAGATGTTAGTTAGCAGTTCCTGAGCAGCATCTGGAACGAGAGGCCTGGAAGACAACCCCGTCCCCAGGCCAGGCCGGCCCTGGCCACCACTTCATCCACGCGAGCCTTCTAGACATGCGGCTCAGGAGGCAGGCCAACAGCTGCATAAGCAAAAAAGTACATAAAGTGGCCAAGTGGTCACCTTTCATAACACACCTCTGGCCTCCTGGTAGACGTCTTATTTTCATTCACAGTAGGCTCTCCAGGTCTCTCTGGTACTTGACCTGTTACTGTGTCCCTCCCCCACTGGCACCGTGCTTGTCTCTGGAGCATTGCAAACACGGGCGGGAGCCGTCCCTGCCCCACGGGACCCACGGCCAGGGAGCCGGCGGGTGTGAGTAGTCAGGAGCCTCAAGTGAAGGCATCACACTTTGCAAACAGCAGAGACAGTTCAAGGGGACTGGGGGAGCACAACTCTCCGTCGGGGGATAGGGACTGTTTCCAAGAGAACGGAGAGTCTGTGCTGAGCCCCGAGGGACACAGAGGTGGAAGGAAGAATAAGGGGTAGACACGGCAGGGCTTATTCTGGGGGGACAATTGGGTTACAATTTATAACAGTTCATAAAGGGCAATGGAGAGAAAAAGGAAGCAAAATGGAATGGAGTATATGATTCTTGCTTTCAGGAACCTGAAGTCTTAAATGCACACATATAACAACAAAGCCATAAAACAATGGGCAGGGGAGGGGGTTGGGGAGGGACAGGTGTCCGGATCTGGGTTTGGAAGGCAGTACGTGGGGGGTGGGTCCGATTTCTGGGCACGTTGGCAGCCTGAGCCCAGCTTTTGGGGCATCCCCAAAGTCTATGAATGAGCGATGGTTCTAAGACCCAAAAAGTTCCAGAAGGCTGACAGGTGCCTCGGGGCTCCTTGTTGTCAAAGCTGTTGCATTGACAGGGAGATGAGAAAGGCTCCTGAGTATCCACCGCTGCAGAGCCCGGGGCACCCGGAGGCAGATGCTTTGCTTGGCTGGTTCCACGTTTTTTCCAACGGCCTTCAGTGTGTCTTCCCAGACTGCAAGGCTGGAAAGCTAAAAGCAATCCCCATCTTCTCTTGCAGCCCGGGTTCCCCATGTACATCAAGCTGCAGACAAGGGCAAGAGCTGATCTGGAAACCAAGTCAAATAGGAGCGGCGCCAACAGGTGAGCGGGCAGGAGGACCAGGGAGGTGTCCATCCTGCTGCTATGGACGGTGACCATGGGGCCTGGGGGAGGGGGTCCCACGGTGGCTCTCACTGAGCAGGAACAGCAGCTCCCCTCGAGCCCTGTGCTACAGCGTGGCTTTAGCAATCTGCTCTGGACACTCCGTCTCCAGTCTGTTCCTTAAGCCCCTCCAGTGTCTGGTAAGCTGTAGGATACCGTGAGACTTAGCTCTTTCTGCTTACACGAGCTCTACGAGATTCTGCTTTCTGCCGCAGAATCCTAACTCAGAGGAGCTACGAAGGTCTTGTGTTAGCAAAAGGGCATGCCGTGGGTTGGCACCTGAGATCTCAAAGCAAGGCCGAATAATGGTCCCCAAAGATGCCCACACCCCAATCTTCAGAACCCGTGAATATGTTACCTTGCATGGTAGGGCAAATCAAGGATCTTAATAGGGATTGCCCACGTGGGGACACGATGTCACCACAAGGTCCTCGTAAGAGAAGCACAGAAGGGTCAGAGTCAGAGAAGCTGTGATGACAGAGCAGGGGGGAAGGATGCGGGGCCAAGCCTCCAGAGACAGGGAATCTCCAAGAGGTACCCGACCCGGCTGACTCCTTGATTTCAGCCCCATAAGACTCAGGACCTCCAGGACTATAGGGGAAAAAAACCACTACGTGTGCGGCAATGAGTCCCAGCAGTGATGGAAATTCATACAGTGTCATTAGGGACCCCTGCCCCCGCCGCCACGGCTGCCGAGAAAAGCCAAGAGTAACCCTATGGAGCAGTTCTTAGGTGACAGATGACCACCGACTGGGGGGCTTAAAACAACCAAAATGTATTCTCTCACCATTCCAGGGGGCAGAACTGGGAAATCCACACTCCTTCTGCAGGCTCGAGGGCAGAGTCTGTTTCTTGCTCTTCCAGCTCCTGGTGGCTCCTGGCGTTCCGGGTTCGTGGGCGCATCCCACCAACCTCTGTCTCCACGGTCGTCTTGCTGTCCCCTCTTCTCTGTGTCTGCTCCCGTGTCTGTGTCAGGCTGACACTCCCCCTGCGTCTCTCATGAGGCAAGACTGCTCCTAAGGATACGTGGGATTGTGTTCAGAGCCTACAGAGATAATCTGGGATAAGCACCTCCCTGAAGATCTTTCATTTAATCCCACCTTTGGCCACATAAGGTGATAGTCATAGGTTCCAAGGATTGGGATGGGAACACTCATCCCACCACTGCCCCCTGGCAGGAGGCAGGTCCCCCCTGGATCTACAAGAGGGTGGCCGGTGACACTGAAGTGGACGGGCCCCCCAGGGGTCTGGCTCTGAGAATTCCTTCAAAGGCGGCCCTGGCTCTTCAGGGATCCCTCTGGGGCCCCCTCACTGTCGTCCAGCCCGTGCCCTGTGGGGAAGAGTGGCAGGATGTCGGGCAGCAACAATGGGATTTTAGAAGAGAGAGAGCAGGGCTTGGGCTGTCCCGGCTACACCTCCTGCTGAAATCCTGAGAAATCCCTTTAATTCATAGTCAGGCCTTCTCAGGAGTCCAGCAGTGACCCACCTTGAACACTCAGGAAGTTCTAAGACTGAAAAGCTATCAACAGACCCGGAGAAACCGGATGGAGGTGACTTCCTGACACGTTCTCATGGTAACCAACCTCCAGGAGTGACGGAAACTCTCCAGCAGACTGGAGGGTGCCAGGGGCAGAGAGAAGGGGGGGCAGGGGGTGACAGCCTGTGGGTACAGAGTTTCCCCTTGGGGTGACGACATGTTCTGGAACCAGACGGGGGTGATGGTTGCACAGCATCATGAATGTACTAAACGCTTAAAATGGTTTAAATGGTCAATATTAATTTAAGTGCATTTTATCACAATAAAATCCTCTCGTGGCTGGGTTGGAGCAAAACAGATCAATGACCTCGACATTCTGCATCCCTCTAGACACGGCTCAAAAGTGGGGCTGTACTAAGCATCCCCCGAGCCAGCCCAGAGCGAAGAGCGGTTGCCTGGGGGAGCCTCGGACTGGGTACTGAGCAGCGAGCAAGGCTGCCCAGACCACCCGTCCGCAGGGGCAACACCTGCTGAAGGACCACGCCTCAATTCGTGGAAGAACCCTTGAGTCCCAGAGGCTCACACATTGATAATCCCCGTTCCTTTGCTCGCAGGCAGGCGCTGCAAGTAAGTAAGAAGGGACAGAAAGTCTTGGGGTTTGCTCTGGACAGAAGCAGGAAACACGTATGTGTTGCCCCCTAACTCTGCAGAGGGGGCTGTGGGGGCGGATGAGCTGCCAAGCAGCTGTTCTCCTCTTGCCGGTTCTCCGTGCAGCTACGGGGAGGGTCCGGGGACCACGGCTGTGCTCCCTGGGTGCTCGGCTCGGCTGAGCAAGGTCTGCGGTGACAGCTCGGGAGCTGAGCCCGGGCCGGGCCTTCTGCCCCTTGCTCAGTCCTCCCAGGCAGCCTTCCTTCTGCCCCTTGCTCAGTCCTCCCAGGCAGCCTTCCTTCTGCCCTTCGAGGGGGACCCAGCCTCCCATCCACTTTATAGGAACTAGAGCCTCGAGCAGTGAAGCGCTGTGTCTACGGTCTCACACAGAGAGAGTTCCAGAACCGGTCTGACTCCAGAGACTGCACTCTGAATATTGCAGGAGGAAGAGATGCAGAGAGAGAGAATGGTTGCGCATCATGCTGCCTTCAGGGAAAAAATAAAAGCCTTTGCTTTTTTTTTGTTTTGGACGACACGCTCCTCTTGCTGACCGCTAACCTGCGTGCAGGTGAGAGAGGGAGGGAAGTCTTGGGGAATGTCCTCCCCTCGAACGGCTGGGGAGACTTCAGAGCAACCAGACTCAGAAGGCCAAAGCCCAGCGCAGACTGTTATGTTGGAGGTCCCCAGGGTGTCGGGTCACTGTGCCCCAGGGTTCAGTGCTGGGGGGAGGGGGCCGGCCGGAGACCCCCAGAGGACCAGGAAACAAGGGAAGGACTTGAGAGGCGCCCAGCAAGGGGCTTCTATAAAAATAATCGTTTTTTTCTTTTTCTTTGGACTCTGGGAAGAGACACTTTTAGAACATTTTATTAAAGTGAACATAAATCATAAATTACAAATCATAAGCGCACAGCTTGATGAACTTTCACCAACAGGACACATTCATGCAGCCAGAAGCCCATCCAAGCAACGGCAGGGCCAGCACTGCAGACCTCACCTCTGCGCCCCTTTCCCATGCTGTCCTCCTCCCCACGAGGGTCACCTGCCTCGCACCCCAACACCAGAGATCAGTGTTGTCCGTGTTTGAACTGCCTGTGAATAGAATCACGCACTAAATACTCGTGTGTGGCCCTCTTCCGCCTGGCGCTACTTTTGGAAGCTTCGTCCATATCGCTGGGTGTGGTTTAGTTTCGTTTATTCATTCTTGTTAAAGGATAGTATCTATTTCGTGTTGTGAATGGATCTACCCATTCTACTGTTGATGGACTTTTGGGTGTTTTCCACCCCGGGGGCGAGTATAAATACTGCTGCCATGAACATTCTTATATAAGTATTTTGGTAGAATCTTGTATGCATTTTAGAAAATGATATTTTAGTATCTAGTTTTAAGTGTGCTTTTCTCCCAACTGCACTTAACAGCTCCATCTCCAAACCTACAGTGAGGTGTTCTATATCTATCTATATCTGCGTCTATAAAGTTCAAAACCTAAAGGCAGAGATGAAATAAAACTAAAATCCCAGATGTCCATCCCCAGTAGAACAGATAAGTGCACGTTGGTATATTCGCCAAATGCAATACGATGTTGCGTGATGGGATGTGGGAGGGGGCAGTTAAGGGATGGGAAAATAAAGAGAACGAGACTTTACAACTTGGTTGCCCCTCCCTGAGACTCCCGTGGCTGTGGATGCGTCCCCTGCAGGGAATGGGCATCTCGGAGTTCCAGGCAGCTGCTGATGGCAGTTTCTGTGTATCAGTACAGGTCCCCAGGTCCAAGCTCGGCCACACACTCCCTCAGAGCTTACCTGTGTGCATCCTTCTTCTCTCCTTCACTCTGATTTTGTGGTTTGGTTACACAACCTTCCCCTTCCATGTAAACCACATGTGATATGTGTTGCTGAGGAAGGGTCCTCAGGGATGAGCAGAGACACATTTTCCGGAGCAGAGTTAGCCTGAGATAACCATGAAAAAGCCTAAGAGAACACATGCTTAAGTGCATCTGAGTGAACATAGGAGGGAGAGGAACAGAGACAGACAGACAGACAGGAGAGAGAGGGAGGCTATCCAATCAAACAGAGCTGGCAGATCTTGAACAAGAGATGCAGACAGTTGTCTCCAAACCCTTAGAAAAGACTGAGTCATAGGCTTAGTGGGAGGTGCTCAGCCTGGCAGTCCCGGGACCTTGCAAGTGCAGAGGACTGGGAGGGAAATACCTGGTGTGTATTTGTCAGCCTATTCTCATTCCAACTTCTGCATTAGGGAAACTTGTGAAGCTCATGAAAGAATCCTGCAATATAAATGAGAATTTCTGTTTCCAAATCAAAAGCTGCGCACGAGAGATACTATAGGGTTTGAAAAACAAAAGTTGAAAAATTCTCTCGGAGCATCTCCTAGCTCTGTGAAAACACACATTAATATTGATGCCTTTCCAAAAATAAATGTTTGTGAACAAAAATCTCTTCCCAAAGGAAGTCAGCCAAAATTGCTTCATTTTGGATAATTTTCCATATTTCCTCCAAAGTTTCCGTAACTCGCTAAGATCCGTCGTGAGAAGTAAATAAAGAACATTGTTTTCCAGGAATACGTTTCAACAAAGACCTCCACTTGGGGACAGTGTGGGGACCGCAGTGAGCTCGTTGGAGGTGTTTTGGCTGCTCTCACCAAGATCAGCATCACCGCGTGCGACAGAACACAAACCTCAGAGAACACCTCCCACAGTGTCACATGCTCCCATCCCTTGCGGGGAAGACAGGTGATTCACTGCAAAGAACATCCTCATCTTTGCCACCGGCGGGTTAAGAAGTTCTGAAGGTCAGCCTAAACTGAGTCTTCTCCAGTGTAACCAGTGTATTTCTTTCTTTCTTTCTTTTTTTTTTAATGTTTGTTTTTAATCTGCTTCCCAGGCACCTTGCCTGAGATTTCCCCAGCATGTTTCATTGTACAGGAACTTCCGTCCGTGGGCTGTGGAGACCGTCGGGGACCAGCACGGGGACTGAACGGTCCCCCGGTGGGGACAGCAGGACGATGAGCCAGAGCTGCAGAAGCCGCCGGCCTGATCCTGCTGCCCTAGAGATAGGATGAAGCACCTGCGAGCCCAAAGCAAATAACATCCTAAATAGAACTGAAGCCACATGATATTAGAAATGAAACAGTTATACATCAATACCACTGAGATGTCAGTGTCATCTAGAAGTCACGAGTCTGTGCAGACTGAAGGTGACCATTCACACCAAAGAGAGGAGGAAAAGCAACCTTCTCTTCGTCATAATAGCACAGAGAGAATGTCGGCCGCCGAGCGCCCGCGCTGAGGCAGGTGCACATCCAACTGGCTTCCTGATACGGCAAACCCACGTTCACGGCCGCCCGCGCCAGGCACTGTGGCTCGCGCTGGACGCCCGGAGGGGAACCACACAGACCAAGCCGTGCCCTTGTGGGGAGACGGATCATAAGGGCGATGGAAACCCAACAGAGCGGGTTCGCGGGAGGCTCAGTGTCGAGTGGAGTCAGTGAGGGCCTTTCCAAGGGGGTGACATTTGAGGAGGGTCGGGCTGACGCGCGGGAAGGAGGAAGGAAGCTCCGGGTACAAGACTCACAATGGACACACGCTGACAATTCACGCGGTGATAAAACGAAAGATATTTTTAAGGTTTCCATTTTGCCAGAATTCAAATACCTGCACATTGAAATAACAATAAACCCTGTTAAGCCACCAAATTAGAATTTTTTAAAAATTTGTATTACTCCGTGCTGGGGAAGAAGTAGGAAGTTGACGTTTCCACGTTGGCTTTTTGGTAATACCTATCAAGACTCAAGAAAACTGTATCGTCTGGTCCCCACATTCTACGTCTAGAAATTTAAACCATGAAAAAAATACAGCCCCATCTGTAGTCTACGAGGACGTTCGGTGCCGGAGCACCGAGGGCCCCAGGATTGCCACACACGCATAGACCACAGACTCAGTGAGGGTACCCCCAGGGCCACGGCCGGCATATTTGGAAGGGAGGTGGGGTTGAAAATGGCCCTTTTATTTCATTTTTTGTGCTATGATCTATTTCCCATTCTTCCTTCTTTAGAGTGTCCTATTTGTGAATAACGCCCCACCCCCCAACAAATGTTAAAGAAAAATTGGCCTGGACTCACAGAGTGCAAGTAAGAACTTGGTTTGCACTACCCGACGTCCGAGCAGGCTAGCTGGGAAGGTCTAGCCGTACGTGCTGGGTGCTTCTGTGGATGGGGGGGCTTCGGTCACGGGCAGTCAGAGGGCCCGAGAGGAGGTGCCCCGTTTGGTACGTCGTCATCCGACAGGCATAAATCTCAGACCGATGGCGGTGCAGGGATGTTGCAGGGAAGTTATTACGTGACGTGGGAATTTGGATACATCGAAAAGGATTGGAGAGATGAGGAGGGATTTGGTATAAGGAAGGAATGCCTCCTCCATCTGCCAGGGCAACTGTTGGAGTGTAAAGGTCAGAAGAAATATGGGAAGCATCCGGGGCTGCAGAGCCTGGGCCTGGGACCAGAGAGGCAAGCTTCATCGGGGATGTCCTCAACCCCAAGAACTGGCTCAGCTCCCCTGCAGAGAACCAAGGCTTGGTGTTCGTGGGCTGAAGAACGCTGTGGTTGTGTCAAGCACTTACAAACCACGTGTTACTCCAAGTTCCATGGTTAATGACCTCAAAGGAAAGATAAATATTTGAATCATTCCTAAAAGGAAAGAAGCAAAACAATGAAGAAAATGAAAGAAAAATGAAGGAAGGAGGGAGGGAGAAAGGAAGGAAAGAGGGAGGGAAAGGAGGGAGGGAGGGAGGGAAAGGAGGGAGGGAGGGAGGAAGGAAGGAAGGGAGGGAGGGAGGAAGGAGGGAGGGAGGGAGGGAGGGAAGGAAGGAAGGGAGAGAGGGAGGGAGGGAGGGAGGGAAGGAAGGGAAGGAGAGAGGGAGGGAGGGAGGGAGGGAAGGGAATGGAAGGGAAGGGAGGGAGAGGAGGAAAGTTGATAGGAAAAAGAGAAGAAAAGTGACACTGTTAATAATATCTTTTAAAAAGCCACTGGAGAGTAGAGAAAGGACTGTATTCAGAGTCAGTGGAAATGGGCCCTGACCCCTTGCTCTGACCATGTCTGACCTTGAGAAAAATCCCTTAACCTCCTGGATCCCAATTTCTCCTCCTACAAAACAGGTAGGGTAGCAGGTAGACTTTGCAGGCTGTAGGGGGAGGTTTTAGGCTAAATCTCAGCAGGTGTAGACCAGTACTGCTGATGCTTTACTTTTGTCCCACAAACGAGCACCGCAGTTTCGTACACATGCGTTCATCTGAACAGGGGTTGAACTTGAGTGGAAAATTTATACCAGTGTCTTCCTGTCCCCACCACCTCTTGGTGGTGTCCCATCCGAAGAAAAATAGAACTACAAGTGAGGGGGCGGACCTGTGTACCAGCTGCCTTCCGGAGGGTGGGGAACTGCCCCTGGCTTTAGCAGTGGTGATGACTCGGATGCCTAGGCGGTGATTGGTAAAAGTTCTGAAACACGGCTCCGTGTGTTGGAGCGGAAGCTCTAGGGTCATCTGGAGGTACCTGCTGCTCCCTCATCATTCGTCATTGGTTCCCAGGTCCCAGAGACTCGCACCTGATCGTGGGCCACTGAGACCATGAGGGGGACGCGGGGGGGTGGGGGGCATGGCAGGTTAGAAGGACGGAGGGGGCGGGGCCCTGGAGATGGAGAAGTAGCTGGTCTGTACCTTGCAGGGGGAGGCGAAGCTGTGCTAGAAGGGAGGGGTGAATGCGGGAGGAATGAGGTTTGTTACTTCGACTGTGGGCAGAAGTGCAGCCAGCTCTAGAGAGGGCAACTCCGTTGAGAAATTAACATCTTTAGCATGGATGCAAATGTTGCTGAAGGCAAAGATGGAGTAAGCATTTGGTAAGGAAGCTGGAATTTTGGTAGAAAATGTCCTCACAGAGACGGGAGTACCAGAGGGTCTGATGTAGAGGATTGGAAGGCTCTTGGGGGAAAGGTCAAGATAGGAAGCAGGAAGCAGGAGAATGGGGGAAAGGTGAGCTAGGGGCTCAGATTTGGGATGGTGGCCAGGAACACATGGAATTAGCATGCCTCATGGTTATGAAAAAATTGGTGATTAAAATTTTATTTTGGAAGCATCTGAGTTTCTTTTTTTTTTTTTTTTTAAAGATTTTATTTATTTGACAGAGACACAGAGAGAGAGGGAACACAAGCAGGGGGAGTGGGAGAGGGAGAAGCAGGCTTCCCGCTGAGCAGGGAGCCCGACGCGGGGCTCGATCCCAGGACCCTGGGATCATGACCTGAGCCAAAGGCAGACGCTTAATGACTGAGCCACCCAGGTGCCCCGGAAGCATCTGAGTTTCTATGAACCATATCCTAGGTGCTGAAAACGTATTTATTCTGCTAATTTTCTCATCTGGACCTTTACAATAGTCTCTTAATGAAATTTTTAAATGTCTAGTTGTAACCTCTGGGCAAGTCCAGCCTCCATAGTCTCACTAGAATTATCTTCCTAAAATATGGACCAAGGACCTATCACTCCCCTGTTGGAATACTTCATCAGCTCCCCAGCCTATTAAGGAAAAGATACAAATAACTTCAAACATGTCATTGAAAGCCCAGCACAATCTGACCTATCTGACGTCATCTACCCTGCCTGGCCCCCCATGTTCCCCCTCATCATGCCAATCACACAGGGCTCCCTGCGCCGGAGGGGGGTGGGATATGGGTGAGCATTCGGGTTCAAAGCCAGTTTGCATGTGTTGGGTTGGAACCCCAGTGTCATGACATACAGAGACTGACCATCCCTTAGCACTTCCCACGTTCCTGAAGTGGAATGGTAGTAGTGGGTCATCATGAGGGCTTAATAAGCTCTTGCAGGTGCAGCCCTTAGATCACGGGCTTGAACCTAATACGTGCTCAATAGATGTTAGTGATTCTAGAACAAGTGTTCACCTTTCCCGTGATGCTGAACCATCCTCTTAGCAGGAAATGTTCCTCCTGCCTTCCCCATCTCAAAATCCCTTGTTTCCTCTCAAATCCCAGCTCAAATATCACTGCTTTGAAGCTTTTAGAGCTTTTTCCTTTTCCTATTTTCCAAGTTAAAATTAATCACTGGCTTCGTGCTCCCATGAGATTTATCCAGACCCAATTAGAGCAATAACAGCATTTTACTTAAATGAACTGCTCCATGCAGCTTTACTTAGAGCAAACCAAGAGCAGACTTCCCCCTTCACTAAGGGCCATGGGCAAATTCAAACTCCGCAGGCTTTGATACTCAAGCAGTGAGAAGGCAGTGTGCATATTGCTTTCATTCACCTGCACGCCCTGAGTGTCTAAATACAGTGCTCAGCACTTAGCACGTGCTCAGTAAAGGTCTTTTGGGTCCAATGGAATGGAATGGAGTAGGATTGAAGGGAATTGAATACAGTTATGTTTCGGGGGTAGAGAGACATCCACCACCCAGATCCCTGAATGCAAGTAACATTATCACAAGGTTTAACTATTTTGAAGGAAAACTCTAAACCGAACCACTACTAATATGAACAACTAACATGCATTTTAATGAGCAACAGAGAGCTTATAATATCCCACTGCACTAGCCAGCAATATGTCCCTTTTCTTGCCAGTAATAATTTCAATGGGGAAAGTATCCGCAAGTATTTCTAGCTCGCTTTAATGTTATTAAAAGTACCAGTGTAACCTAGCAACCACTAAGACACAGATATTAAAACAGACACTTTATAATATATTCCAGTACTTTGCCATCCATTTAGCATAAATGTCTGCATTCTAATAATTCCTGATTTCTTACTTGTAAGAATAATTTTATGCCATTTTCCTTACTATCTGTTTCAAGACCCTATCCCCTCCCCTCCCTAGCCCCTCCCTGTTTTGACTGATCTACTCAGATAGGATGTGTGCCAAAGAACGAGTTAGTTAAAAAAAGAAAAAGAAAAAAAAAGTAAGGAAGCAAAGAGCACCTTGAAGCAGGGCAGGTCATGTGAAGGAATACTTGACCGGGTCCCACGGTGTGACTTGGACTTCCTCTTTCTAAACCCCAACAGGTTGCTTTGTTAGCAATGCAAGGGCATCGTTTTGGCTGCAAATTCATTGTCTCATTTTGCAAAGAGTCACAGAGACCCTGGTATAAAATGCTGTAGGTCACTGTAGAATTTGGTGTGGGGATCTTCCATGCAGGCACAAATAACAGAATCCTAGAACTGGGGCTCAGAAGAAGTCTTGAGAGTCACCTCTGCCACACTCCCACATACCTCTGACAAGAAGGCATCCATCCTACTCTAAAGCTTTGGCCATAGACCACACCGGCAGGGTTCTGTGCCACCAAAAGGAGCCTGAGACCCAGACTAAGGGTGGGCAGGGAGGACCTGGAAGCCCCATTTTTGGGAAAAGCTTGGCTGTGAGTGTAAGAAAGTACACTGAGCCATCATCAAGATCCTTTTGAAGCTCCACAGGGATGGTAGTAGGTATCTGCGGTCTTCCATAGTGAAAGAAGATGGGGAGATTGATGGTCCTAAAGAAAGGACACACAAATGTGTGTATAAAGCCTGGAAGGTGCAAAGCAGGGGTGACTGTAGTCAGTGAAGCTCACACAGGTCAAAAGGAGTAAGAATATCTCTTGCTAGGTACTAAGAGGAGAGGAACACACCTGTTAGAACTACTAAATGGATCAAGTAAAGTTACAGGGTACAAAACCAGTATAAACATCAGCTGCATTTCTACATACTAATAACAAATAATCAGAAGTAGAAATTACAAAAACAATACCATCTACAAATGGATCAAAAAGAACACACTACTTAGGAATAAGTTTCACCAAGGAGGTGAAAGACCTGTACGTTGAAAACTCTAAGACATTGGTGAAAGAAATGAAAGAAGACACATGTAAATGGAAAGAGATTCCGTGCTCACGTGCTGGGAGAGTGAAGATTGTTAAAGCGTCCACACTGTCAAAGCCATCTACAGATTCAATGTGACTCCCATCAAAATTTCAATGGCATTCTTCATGGAAATGGAAGAAACAATCCTAAGGTTTGTATGGAACCAGAAAAGACCCACTACCGAAAGCAATCTTGAGAAAGAAGAACAGAGCTTGAGGGGTCACAATCCAGATTTCAAGATATACGAAAAAGCTATGATAATCAACACAGTATGGCATGGGCATTAAAAACAGACACATAGATTAATGGAATAAAATAAAGAACCCAGAAAGAATCCCATGCATATAAATAGGAGTGGGGGGGCATAAAATAGCTGAAGATGAAGTACATTTCTAAGTTTTTTTGTTTGTTGGTTTACTTGATTTTGATGAAGGTATTCCTCCCTGCCAGGCACTGTATGAGGAACTGGGGATACAACATAATTCCCTGTGCCAAGCGGCAAGCAGAAGGTCAGAAATGGAAAATCACATTTGCAATGAGCAGTAAAGCAAGTGGTGAAAGCAGGAGATCAAGAGGAGGGATCATCCATGCCTCAGTCACAAGGATTTCCAAGAGGAAGTGGCATGTAGTTGTGATAAGGAGGACAGATGGTTGATGTTATCAGTAAGTAGGCTGCAGGTGTTTTCTGACCACAATTTTTTCTTTGCAAAATGAAGAAAGATCAAACTGAGGAAGCACACGTAAGCTCAAGCGGATGAAGAAGAGCCGAGAGTGCGATGTGGTCGCTAAAGCAGTCAGAAAACATCGTCAGCATCTTCTGCCTCAGCACGGAGTCCCTTCCTTGCTCCATTCCAGAGGTCATGTTTTGAGAGCACGTTCTGATAGAGGACAGCTTCCAGAAGAAGGTGAGCAGGTGGAGGGCCTACAAGGAGTGTCTCAGAAAGTGTGGTGAGCTCAGTGGAGCAACTGGTGTGGAGATGAAGCTTGACAGTGGCCGAGTGCGGGTACGTGTCCTTCCCACAAACCTTCCAGGGACGTGTCAGTGGGGGATGGCTCCATCGGTTTCCCAGTGCTTTCCAAATTAAGTCAGGGGGTAACTGTCCCTCCCACCCCTGCTGCTGCAGGAACCCTGGCCCCTGGACGTGGGCAAAGGTCCCGTAATAAATTGATTTAAATACAGTGAAGAGTCCCAGGCTCTGCTTGTCTCCTCTCACTCTTGAGTTCTACCTCCTTCTTCGAACCCCGTGTCCTACCCCATCCCGTCAGCTCTGCAGCCATCCAGCTGGGCTACAGGGGGAGATGGAATGGGGAGCAGCAGCTGGGCCGAAAGTGAGAATCTGGCAGAGAGCACGGGATCAAGACTTCCTCCAGAATGAGAAAGCCATTTGGCTACCCACCTCACTGTCCTCTCCTCCCCTGCCCCATGACTGAGAACAAATGGGACCCTGACTGTTTCCTGGAAAAAATGCTGCCTGCCAAGCCCAGCACCATCTGTCGTATGCCCCAAGATCGGTTCCACCGCGCTGATAGCATTGGCTCAGGTCCTGGATGGCGGGTGTTGCCTAAATACCTAGGCTATAAGGGAGGCGGGAGTGGAAGGGAGGGACGACCCAACGGGTAGGCAATTCATACTGGATGCGACCGAAGCCATCATAAATCAGGGGGTGGCATCTAGAAGGATCTCACATCTGTTGAGCAAACAAGAAGGCCAATCAACAGAAAATGCTAGCACAGAATAGAACCAAGGGCCTGGTGCTTCATAGAGATTATCTCAACACCAATACACGTTGGCACTGAGTTCAGGAGATCGTGGAACGATCGTTGCAAAGACCTGGGGGTGTTTGCGGCTCCTCTTCCCCAGCCTGTGGTGCTTCAGCTTCTGTTCCGGAGCCAGAGGCGGGGTGAATAATTCGCATGCACCTGAGGAAGCAGGTGGCATCCTCCACCACGGTCCCATCACCCCCACTCGGCTTCTCCCAGCGATATCATGCAGGAGGGACACATGTGTCACCGTGAGTCCTCCTGCCTCACATTCTCGCATTGTCAGGGCTGCTGCCCGGTGCTGCAGACAGATCGGGGAGGAATGAATCCTGCAAGGCTTGGAACATTTGGCCGCGAGCTTGAGCCTCAGCGGAGGATCGAGCGGTGTTCCCTGCTGGACTTGTCAACCGGTGCATTGATTTGACCTGTAACGTGGGACCCATCGGCCGTGATGTTGGGGAGCCAAGACGCCTGCGGAGGAGGGCAGCTAAAAAGGCGGGGAACATTTGAAGACCCTGGAAAAGCGCCCTTCACCTTCTCTAAACCAGAATTCTCTAGAGCTGTCATTGTTAGCCGAGCTGAGCCTGAATCAGAGTCGCCCAGAGGGTTTGTTGCACCATCGACTGCCAGCCGCACCCTCAGCGTTTCTGAGGGCCTGGTCTGCAGCGGGCCTGCAAATCTGCGTTTCTGGTGAGCTACCAGATGGGGCTGATGATGCCGCCCCTGGCAAAATGGGCTGCGCTGGCCTGGCTCCTGGGTTGGAGGCAGAACTGGGACCAATGCGCTATTTCACTTTGGGTTCCCCTGAGACAAAGAAGGGTTCGTGTGCAAGCAGGGTAAGAAGTGGTGCCTGCCACGCTGGTGGGGGGTCGGGAAGTGAGCCGAGGAAGGGGAGGAACCCACAGAGGGCACCCAGCAAGGCCACTGACCCCAGCGGGCGTCTAAATCTTCCTCTTGCAGGAGAACTGGAAAACCAGGCGGCACATGTCTCCACATTACTCCTCTTTGGGAGGGAAGCTGGGGAGAGGGGCGGGCAGGCAGGAACTCCCCCGAGCCACTAACTGAGGGCCGCTCTGGGACTGGGAGGTCCTTAGCACATTCATCCTGCCATCGGGGTGGCTGACAGACTCCGCCCAGCTCGTCTGATGGGTTCCCGACGGGACGCCGGCAGCACGGGCTGCAGAGAGAACCAGGCAGGTGGCCGCCCGCAGCACGACCGACAGCCCTCCCTGCCATCTCGCTAGTCTGCCGGCCACGGACCTGCCTCCAGAGCCATGCGTCCTCTCCAGCAGAAACTGGCCACCCCTCCGTCAGCAGGACCAACATCTCTCCTGGATGGTAGGTGAATCTCAGAGGGTTAAGGGAACACTGAGAGTGCTGTCAGGGAGAGGGCATCTCCCAGGGCCCCCCTCGAGGAGAGGGTCCTGATGACACCTCCTACAGGCCACTTCCCATCACCCGTGTCATGGCGTTAGCTCAGACCCTGACAGTTCCTCACCTCTAAGTGTCACCTTAGCACCCTAACTTAGAGATCAGGTCCTTGCCTGAGGCTTCAATCATCTCCTGGTCCCTTTTGTTAAAATCCTTAGCAGGACATCCCGTCCGTCCTCCTCTCCATCAAACCACTCTCTCTCTTCCCAACCCTACACCCTCCTGCGTTCCTAACCCTACATCCTCCTCTGTCCCCACAGAAGCCAAAGCCATCATCGCATGTGGAGCTCCTTAAAGTGCTACAAATAAAACATTGTTTTACCCTCAGGAGTCTTTGCAAATTCTGTTCCCCTTCCTAGGGCATGCATCCTTACTTTCCCACCTCCCAGCATTTACTCTGCAGGAATGCAAAGCTTTGGAACAACGCGCCGGATCACGCTCCATTTTCTGGGCCGAGACCCCAGTGTTTTTAGTGCTTATTAAACGCTGGGTTCTTGGCTTTTCCCAGGTCTGGCCCCGGGAGCACCTTCTAGCCTTCCTTCTAGCGCCACAGGGAGGTAACACCATTGCTGGGGTGGCCTCGCCCTCCGTCGCGTGAGCTGCTCAGGTGGGGGGCTCACCACTGGCATTTGCCATGTTGGGGACCGCTGATTTCACACAGACAGCCCCGCTCCCCCTGCTCCTTTCTATTTTTATTAGAGAAGGAGGAAAAAAACGGCATCATTGGTGTTTTATAATTGGAAACATGACCTATATATTCTTGGCTGCCCCAACCTTTCTTAGAAGGGGGGAAAAAAGTGAAATTGAATTTCAGGAACGAGGGCTTTTCTAATCTGTGTACCCGGCATTCCTGCCTCCAGGTTAATTAAGGACAATGAGATGTGGTCGACGGAAAACAAGGTGGGAAGGAGGCAGAGAAGTTAGAAGTACAAAGCTTCCAAGAGGAAACTGAAGAATAGGATCTGTGCCTACAGCAGTCCCCGGAGTTTTAAATAGCTGAATTGATTAACTTGCGATTTCAGTCTTCGGAACACAGCCTTGGGAAAGGGGAGTTGCTGGGGGGCCTGGGAAGCCAATCTAGCTGCTCTGTCCTGGCCCATGAGCTATGGAGATCCTGGTCAGCACCTCCTGCAGATGCCCGTGAGCGGGTAACTTAGAATCCAAGCGGAAGGACCCAGCCTCCCAGCTTCTGCATGGCTCTGGATCCGAGAAAAGTCCAGGTCCCAGATAAGTGAGACCCCCTGACCCTTCGTCCTTCCCCCCCTCTCTCCCCTGTTCCTATCTTGATGTTGTTGTCTCAAAGGCCTCTTGGCCCCTCATCATCTGCTCCTTTTTGTCTTCAGTGTGGACGCTCAGCCCTACCCAATCCCTGAGCCAGGGAGAGACTCTGGCCTGGAACCCCCAGATGGGGTCTGTCCCAGCCCAGGTCCCAGCATCCCTTACATCAGCTCTTGGTGCTGGGGATTCACCAAGGGAAAACTTTCCTCTGGGCCCCCGTGTATCTACTTCCAGGCATTCGCCCTGGTCAGACCAATCGGAGGCACGATCCTCACAAAATGCCTGCTGCTCCCAGTCCGCAAAAGACATTGAGGCAGAAGGGGCCAGACCTGGCCGCCATGAACACGGCGCCGCGAAGCCTCGAAGAGACAGCTTGCAGCAGTCCTCTGCCATCACCGACTGCTTTCAGATTCTTACAGGTTCCAGCTCCAGCCCTGGGACTTAGCACCTCAGTGGTCTCGGAAATGTCGCTCTCTGGGTTTGCATCTGTCTCTACAATCATCCACCCTCCTGCCGCCGTGGGGGCGTCGATCCGCGACCTTAGCTACGAGGTAACCGATGGAGAAAGGAAGGGACAAAATGGGTGGTTTGGAATGACAATCATTCCTGCATGCCCGGCAGGTTCCCAATTCCATACTCTGATCACAGGACTCCTCTAACGTGGGAAATGTCGTCCTTAACTTCCAGTAATTCTTTTGGGACCTCCAGCCAAGTCCTCCACCCCGTCCTCCACAGCCCACAGAGATGCGGCACGTGACCGAGAGTGGGCTTATCACGCGCGGTACTCCCTGGACAATGTCACCCCAAAAGAGCCAATCCAAAACATTTGCAAACTGGGGACAACCGGCTACTGTTTCTTCTTTGCCTGTGGATTGAGGATTCTCAAGATTATAGACACAAGGCTGTTGATGAGCATTTTCTCAGCCCCATGGAGAAAGATGAGTGAAAATGAGAGCCAGCTCAGACAAAGCAGAGACACAGAGGGGAGGAAAGGACCCCCTCTCTTCATTTTCATGGACCTACCCCATTTCTCCCATATATTTCCCAGCGAACCCACCATGACCACCACACGCTCCCACTCCTACCACCCAATTTGTTTCTGGCTAAGCCAGTTTGAAGTCGCTTTCATCACTTGGATCTAAAAGTGTCCTGAGTCGTACTCCTTGTTCATCCTTGCTCTCTCGGTGTCGGAAACACACGTCCCATTACTTTTCAAAGCCTCCGTTCCCTTCATGGCACAAAACTTGGATTGTTTGGACTTTCTGTCAGCCTCCATGTGCCTTGGGTTCTTCCAGCCCTTTTAGGTTTCCTTGGCCTCGTGACAAACACCAAACACACTCACACTCCCAAGAAATACAGTGCCGGGGCCGTATCCAACTGCGCTATCTTTATGTGGGGGCAGCATCCAAGCACGCAGGGAAATGGAAGGATGGGGAACCCCAGCCACGAAAGGCAAGCCCCAACACTGCCAAAGAGAAATGAAGCCCACATTCCCAGGGAGTGTCTCAACCCAACATAGACCTCCAGAAAACAAATAGTCCGGTAGACTAATCAACTTGATTAATCCCAAATGGGCTGTGGAAATGTTCGGATGGACTGAGCTGTGCGTCTAGCCCAAGGAAAGTAGCAAGGGTGTGTTACGCACGGGCGTTGTTTATGCCAGCTATGAAATCCCACTGCCCCTGCTTTTTGAAAGCTCCTAATGCCATAGGTTGTGAGAGGCTCACGCCATTTTCACACCCTAAAATAAACTCCCAAATACAATAACTTCACACCTTCATTATTCCGCAGATAACCACATCCAGTTTACACATGTCATTTGGCAAAGCCACGAAGACCAAGAAAAAAAAATGCCCCTAAAGAATAACCTTTTCTAAGCCAATCCTGGAAAAAATCTTAGTGCTTTTTGGAACACAACATACAAAATGCAATTTCATTTTTCCATTTTTTTTTCCCCCAGGTTTCAAGTGGCAGAAGCAATCTGATGGGCTTATAAGTTCCGTATGTAGGTCACTGGCACATTTGCATGTCCTCCCAAGAGTCATTTTCCATGGGATTTTTGCTCGGGGAGTGAACATATCTAAAATTGAAACTCTCTTTGGTGAGGCTGGTATTCGAGTGGGAAAAAATAGAGAACGGCTCCCAAGGCGTGTTAACAATGTTGGTTCTGTTTCAAAGTGTGCTCAGTCTGGTGAAAATGACAGGGATGGCCACCTAACCCGCCTAAGTGTCAAGCAGCCAAAACTGTATTTGGAAAAAAAAAAAAGAAAAAAGATGGTGGTGTCATTTGTAATTCACATGTACCCTTTCTAGATTTATGCCCAAAGGCATCTTGTCATCCATTGTTTGGCCAGTGTGTCTTGGAGACATTTTTCTGTGATTATTTCCATGCATTTCCACAGCAGCATCTGGTGCTCGAATGGTGATGCCCAAGAAGGGAATTATCGAGGATGCATATCCAGAAAGTCATGGAATCTGAGTTCTCAAAATGAGAAGTGACAAAAGCCAAGAAAGGACATGGGATGATGTGTTTCCAATTCTGTATTTAGAAATATATTCATCTACTCAGTTACTGAAGCCGTGACAGAAACTGCTTTTGGATTTGCCTTTGAGCCTCGCTCTGCTGCCATCCAACAGAGGGTTAATTGGATAAATTTCACTGCCTGTTCCCTCAACGAGCAGGTTGTCCTAACACAATCTATGGAGGAGGTTGACAGAGTCTGACGTCCTTGCTCTGTGTCTTCCATCTGGTTTGTTTTCCTGACCCGGCAGAGGAGAGCCAGGGACTGGGGCAGCATGGTGACCTTCGGGAGGAGCTCCAGGCACTCCTTCCTCCCAGTCTTCCCCTGGTTCCCTCCCTCTCCGTGGAAGAGAAGCCATCAGGGTCAAGGACTCTGTTGTTTCCAGCTACTAATAGCTGGTGAAGCCGAGAATAGAGACAGATTATCTCTGCTAAACACAGCGTAGCACCATCTTGCCCTCCTGGATCCCAGACATTGTCACCCAGGACGTGGGAACACCCCGCCCCACTGTATCAGGATGCAGGTGGAGCCCAGGGGGACAGAATCTGGATGTGGTGGCTGAATTCAGTGCTCTGCTTTCCTCCAGCTGCCCCGCGAACCCTGGGAGTGGGAGCTGAGAGGAGAGCCCGGGAAATGCTCACGGGGCCTTTTCCTTGGCTCTAGCTGAGGCCCAAAGTTAGAGCAGTGTGCATCAGCCCAGCCCACCTCGGTAGGGTGGGCCCGAGGCCATCATGAGGTGCCGGCCCCTGAGCTACCTGCCACCCCTCGGCCTGGCCCGATGCAGGTGGGCAGATCCTACATAGCTGCTCCCCGGGGGTCTCGGCAGACAAACTCCACCAGCCTCCGGTCACAGAGGGCCCTGTGACGGGCGCTGGGGAAATAATGGCGATCAAGGAATGACCCTGCTCCAAGGTAGCACGTAGCATAGGGCGGACAGAGCTGTCTGCCAGACACTTAGGTTCCGGGGTGACCCACACAAGCACCGCCCAGAGACACCCACGTAATGACGCAGCCGCTCCTGGCCACACAAACAAGACCCCGAGGATGGGCCGAGTGGCGAGCAGGGGCCCACAGCGTGGGCGAAGTTTGAGGAGCAGTGCATTTTTGAAAATACAAGGCAGGTAAGAAAGAGAGTTTTTCCAGGGAAGAACTACTGGCTATTTCAGTGTGGCTGGAGCACAAGACCCAGCAGAAGACAACAGGAGGAGGTGAAAAAGAGTGGCCGGGGCTTTATCGTGGAGGTCCTCGTACGTCACTCACTCATTCATTCAGCACGTATTTCTTGCACACATTCTCGGCGCCGGGCACTGCTCTAGGCGCTGGGAATGCAGCAGTGAGCAAAGTGCACTGGTTCCGATTTCCTGCGGTGCTCTGTCTAGCGAGCAAGCAAATGACCAGATGAGGTCAGCCCTGTGAAAAGCAGTCGCGCTCGACAGGGAGGTAGGAGAGATGGAGCGTGCTACTTTACATGCATGTGCAGGGAGCCCTGGCTGGCAACTGGACAGAGAGCTGAAGGAAGTGACCAAGCGGCCCCGGGGTCAGGGCGGTCACAGAGCTTGAATGCGCGCTCGGTACCCCTGGGCTGCGTCATCACAGGTCCCTGGGCGGGTGCTCGATCCATGCTTCACAGCTATCCTTCTAGATCCTTCCCAGCCCCAGGAGCCCCGTACGAGCTGACCTGCTGTTTCTCAAAGCAGATGACATCACTTTCCCTCGGTGCAGAGTAAGCAAGAGGCCCCTGGACCCAGCCTCCGTCCTCTGTCCCTACAACTGCAGTCCCTTCTGTTCACCCAGCTGATATCCACCGAACTCACTCAGCTGCTGGATGAAGACAACTGACCCAAGCGTTTGGTGAACTTACCACATCTCCTTATTTATCAACAATGCTCTTAACCACTTCAACGATTACTATGAACAGCTGTAAGAACGCTCATTCTTTATTCCTGATAACGAAATGCAATTTTCTATTAAATATTTCATTAGCAGAGGGGCACCTGGGTGGCTCAGATGGTTAAGAGTCTGCCTTCAGCTCAGGTCATGGTCCCGGGGTCCTGGGATAGAGCCCCACATCGGGCTCTTGGCTCAGTGGGGAGTCTGCTTCTCCCTCTGCCTCTCTCCCTGCTCGTGCTCTCTCTCTCTCTATCTATCTTTGTGTCTCAAATCAATAAATAAAATCTTTAAAAAATATATTTCATTAGCAGAAACCCACGCAGCAGCATTTTGTGGGAGAACTTTTCAGTTGATACTTTTAGAACCAATTTGAAATCCTTCTTAATGTCTTGTTGTTTTAGCATTTTTAGGATTTTTCATCCTTCTTTCACAATTCCACACTTAACCGTTTAACAGATGCGGAATCTGAGGTACAAACGTACAGCGCACGACAGTCGCTTCCCTGAAAATTCACATTCTTTTCCCCCTGATTTGAGTATTGTCTGATTTTTCTGCAAACTATTAACAATTCAACACATCCAAATTGTTCCTTATTAGAAATGAAAATGTAAACATTTAGCAACATGTTTGCAGTTAATTTTGATTTCTTTAACATTTGTTTCATTTAGTTCATCCTTAAAAACTTAATTGCTAGGAATATATACAAGGCTGATTTAAGGGATTAGCAAAACGATACTCATGCCGTGAAGCTTTTAGAAAGAGAAAAATGCATTCAAACACATCAGAAAGCAATCAGAAGTAACAAAGGAAATCCTATTATATTTACAATACAGAAGTTTGAGTTACAGAAAAATAGTACTTTATATGGAAAACGTTCATCTATAGTGATTTCTCTTTGGCCAAACTTTTAGAAATTTAGAATTTGCTTGACAGTTTCTTAAGCAGGGGTAGGGGGGAGACCAATTTTAGATTAGTTCCCAATGAGAAAATCTTATTATATAATCAGTACCCCAAAATGAACATTTCTGCCAGAGCTATTGAAACAGTCACATTAAAGCTTTTAAACTGCAAATCTGCAATTGACAACCATGATAAGCTGAGTGAGCTGGTTTTTTGATGAATTGAATCCTGACTAATTGGTCTTTAAGAATTAACTTTTGGCCATATTGCATGACTTTGAAAGAGCCAGTGCTGCTCACCCTGGGGAGTCTGTCTCCATCACCCACTTCCCGCGGGCAGGTGGGTCTCTGGGCTGGTTGGGTTCTTCTCTGTCCACTCCTACTGGCACTTCCAATTAGATCATAAATCTTAGCCAAATCCGTAGCCCTTGAAGGATGCATGGCTTCGGCTTCCCTGGTAAGACAGGATGTGACTGGGATCATGAGCTGTACCAACACCGTAGCTACAATGGAGTTCCCTTCCATTAATGCTCCCATATATCACTCTGCTGGGATCAGGACCTCTTCTTTCTGTCATCTTATAATGCAGAGAGGAAGCCTCGGGATTTCGGTTGAAACACTGACTTCTCTCTTCGAGTGGGTCACAAGCCTAGACACCATCCCTCTCCTATCGAGTGCCTAATATTCTTGATACCTAAATCCTGGCATTCTTGTTTTGAGCACAATTATTCTCCACTTCACCGTGAGACTGTCATCCCAGGTTCACAAAAGGAGAACCAGATGATTTCCCTGAAATTACAAAAACTCCCTCTGCCATCAGCTTAGGAGAAGGACAACATAGGGTAGAGAAAAAGGCACCGAGCTAACAGCCAGGAGACCCAGCTCCACCCACATGCTGCTCACTGCAGACACAGATCCACTTCTTAGAACCTCAGCATTTAGCACCGTCCAGCCAGGGGCAGGAGCTAAGTGGTCCCTGCAGCCTCTTTTGGTGGGAATTCTTTGGGATTCTCATAAACATAGAGCTTCTGCCTATATCCAGAAAAATGAGGCATCCACCCCATAAACCACTCTTTCCTGAATCATTGACAATCCAGTTCTCTCATGAAATCCTGTATTTGGATTTTGGACTAATTAACAGAGATCTCTCTCCCAGAAAAGCCACACTTTGAGAACTGAGACAGCAAAGCCGAGGAGAAGGTGCCAGCCATCTGCAGTCCCATAAGGCTCCATCCCAGATTCTGTTCTGTTGTAAACAAATCACCCCCCCCATGCTCTGTCTTCTTTTATAACACAGAGACCATTATACTCATCCTCTGTATTAGAAAAGGAAAATATGTTTACCAACATATTAAAGCTCAAGTAGTCATTCTCTCCTCACATAGAAGGGTCTCTCAATCTCAGGACTACTGACAATTCGGGTTGGATAATCCTTAGCCATGCGGGGCTGTCCCGTGTGTAGGCTGTTCCGCAGCATCCTGGACTCCACCAGCTAGACGCGGGACGAACCCCACCCCCCAGGTATGACAACCTCCAGATTTGTCGAATATATCCTGGGGGCAAAACAACCCTACTTGTGAACCAACCAGTTATGTGGTAAAACTAAGATATAAATCTAAAATGTAGATAAATGATTTAGTAGATTGTGTTAGTGATCTACAGATGCTAATGTCGTTTGATGTCTAGAAATTGAGAATCTTCAGGCCAGAGAACAGCACGCTGACTAAGCAGACTCAGGAACGAGATGAGCCTCGCTTTGAATCCTGCTTCCCAACCTAGGAGCTGAGAGAGCTTGGGCAGGCAACGTGACTCCTCTGAGCTTCCATTTCCTCACTTGTAGGATGCAGTTGTTGGGAGGATTAAATGTGAGCATTTAGGTACTTACCATAATGGTGACTTTTGATAACACAGCGACACCTACTGACAAAGTTTTGTGTTGCCACTCAGCTCTGCTAGAACTTTTTTTTTTAATCCAGCTTGGTCAAGATACAGTTATATTAGTTTCAGGTGTACATTATAGTGATTCAACAATTCTGCACATTACTCAGGGCTCATCATGACAAGTGCCTTCCTTAATCCCCATCACTTATTCCACCTATTCCCACCACGCCCCCTCCCCTCCGGTGCCCATCAATACATTCTCTGTTAAGAGTCTGCTTTGGGATTCTCTCTCTTTTTTTTATTTTTGTTCATTTATTTTTCTTTCTTAAATTCCACATATGAGTAAAATGAGCACCTATCGTGTGTGTACCAGGTACTATGCTGAGTGCTGGAATTATAAAAACAAAGCAAACCAAATCCTTTGTTTTTCTCCTGTTGCTTTCAGGATTCTCTCTTTATCTTTAACATTTGACATTTTAATTATTATGTGCTGTGGTGTGGACCTCCTTGGGTTCCTCTTGTTTGGAACTCTCTGTGCTTCTTGGGCTTGGATGTCTATTTCCCTCCCTAGTTAGGGATGTTTTCAGCTTTTTTTCCTCAAATAAGTTTTCTACACCTTTCTCTCTTCTTCTTCTGGGGCTCTTATAATGCTAATGTTTGTTCACTTGATGTTGTCCAAAGATTTCTTAATCCATCCTCAGTTTTTAAAAATTCTTTTCTCTTTTTGCTCTTCAGCTTGTATGCTTTTTCTATTACCTTGTCTTCCAGATTGTTGATATGTTCTTCTGCCTCCTCTAATCTACTGTTGATTCCCCCTCGTGTGTGTTTCACTTCAGTTAGTGTATCCTTCAGCTCTGATCGATTGCTTTTAATATTTTCTATCTCTTTATTGAAAGTCTCACTGAGTTCTCCTATTCTTTCTCCAGCCGGGAGAGTATCTTTACAAGCATTACTTTAAATTCTTTACCAGGTATATTGTTTTTCTCTGTTTCATTTCATTCATTTTCAGAGGTTTTTTCTTGTTCTTTGTTTTGGAGACTATTCCTCTGTCTTCCCATTTTGATTGACTTTCTGCATTTGTTTCTATGGATTAGGCGACACAGCTAGTTCTCCCGAAGTTGAAGGAGTGGTCTTGTGTGTGGTGTTCCCTGTGGAGATGGTGCATCCTTGCTGACTTCTGCTGGCTGGCTGCAACTGTGGCTGTAGAAGCTAGTTACTCTTTTAAATCATGCCTTTTTACAGAAAGAATGGAGGAAAAAATAATAATAAGAGAAAAAAAGAAAGTAAGAAAAGAAAAGAAGGAAAAAGGAAAAAAAAAGAGAGAACAAGAAAGAAAAGAAAAATCCAAGAAGAAAAAACTAAAAACAAGACAGGACAAATTTTAAAAAGTAAATAAAACACAATAAAACAGTAAACATTAAAAAACAAAACAAGGGGCGCCTGGGTGGCTCAGTCGGTTAAGCGTCTGCCTTCAGCTCAGGTCATGATCCTGGGGTCCTGAGATTGAGTCCCGCATCAGGCTCCCCGCTCAATGGGGAGTCTGCTTCTCCCTCTGCCTCTGCCCCCTCCCCTCTCGTGCTCTCTCTAATAAATAAATAAAATCTTTTTAAATAAAATAAAATAAAAACAAAACACAAAACCACAGCTTATTTTCTGTGCCCCAGCACAACCAGGGCTGATGTGGGTTTCAGGACCCTGGGCCCACTGGAGGTGTGAGCTCACCAAGGTGATTGAACCCACCATTATGGTGTCCAGACCCTGCTCCGGTCCAGGTTTCCAGGCGGGGTGAGAACCTACACCCTGTGGTTCTCCAGTCCCTCTGACCTGCAGAGCATTCCTGCAACTCCTCTATTCTAGTTCTAGAGTTCTAGTGTTATCTCTTTATGTGCTAGCTATTCCTTTAAACCATGGGGTTTTTTTCTGTGCCCAGGGACAGAGGGATCTGTCCCCAGTCCCTCAGTACCATCCTCACTGCCATTGGCAGCTTCAGGGTGGAAGATCCCTACGTGTCTCCATCTCTCTGGCTGTTCTCTTGCCACTCTCTGTCTTTGGTTGTCCAGTAGCCATTCAGTCCGCCCTCAGTTCTTCTTCAGGAGGAATTGTTCTACTAACAGGTGCAATTTGGTGTGTTCTGTGGAAGAGGTGAGTTCAGAGTCTTCCTATGCCGCCATCTTGAACTGGAATCAATGATGGAGTGTTATGATTAGGGCTCATGGGGATATGGAGTCACATGGGGAGTCACTTTGTCACTGTGCAAACATTCTCTGTTCCAGATTGTCTGGGCTTGAGACATACTCTGGTATTGCAAAGACCTGATAAGACAAAGCAGCACTATCAGGATAATGATCAAAGCTTAAGGGACTAGCCTTTTCAGAGTTCACTTGTATTTAGACTTTCTAAAGAAGTAAGATCAGGTTGCCTCATCCTGCCATTCTTTCATTCAGAGTGCCTCTACTGGACAATGTTGGTCTCAAGTCACCTCAGAGAAGGTTGACCTTCTTCATGCCTGCCCGTTGTCTTTAGCTATCACTGACATGTGGGACAATCAGCTGTGGCCAGCATCCCGGGGTTGGCTTCCGTCAAGGCATACAGCACAGGCCGAGGTAATAAACGAAATAAAAATGTGCTTCAGATCGCTGTATGGCGGAAATCTCGGAGTATATTGGCCAGACCAGTACCTAAATTTACATGCTAGTTTTGTAGTAGTTTGTAACATATTCCTTGTGTAATAAATGACCACAGGTTGAGTGGATCAGCACAACGGAAATTTGTTCTCTCATATTCTGGAGAATTCCAATATCAAGGTGTCAGGGGACCACCTTCTCTTCAGTGAGGAAGAACCTGCCCTTGATTCTTCCTAGCTTCTGGTGGCTCCTGGAAATCACTGGCATCCTTGGCTAGTACAGCGATATCACTCCACATTTTACCTGCATCTTTACACTGTCCCCTTGTGTGTCTGTGTTTCTTCTCTTCCCGTAAAGACACCAGTCATTAGATTTAGGGCCCACCCTCGCCCAGTATCTCATCTCAATCTCTAACTAGTGATATCTGCCAAGACCCTATTTGCAAATAAGATTACATTCTGAGGCTCAGGGTAGATACGAATATTTGGAGGATAGTATTTTAACCCATTACAAACTGTAGGATTATCAGATATTGTTTCCCAACTATACTTTCAACCTTTGATGCAACTGTGAATTTACTAAGAAGCTGACTGGTCTTTTTCAAAAGAAAAAAGTAAATAAGCTGCTTTGAAGGGTCGAGGGGAAGTCTTCAAAGTCATGCATATAAATCTGGAAGAGCCGTGATTCATCTTGGCTTGAAGGACAACCTAATTTCTGAAGGGGAATGTGGGCAGGAATGGACCATTTTGCAAAAAGGGAACGACATCAGCCAAGGTGAAAAAGCAGATTCAGCCATCCAGGAAATAAGGGAGAAGCAAGAACGCTATCCTTAAATGTGAGCCTTGTGGTTAGGTGAACAAGGAGTTATTTGGGGTGTCATCACTTTTTTTTAAGATTTTGTTTATTTATTTGACAGAGAGAGAGCACATACAAGCAGGGGGAGTTGCAGAGGGAGAGGGAGAAGCAGGCCCCCCCTGAGCAGGGAACCTGATGCAGGACTCGATCTCAGAACCCTGAGATCATGACCTGAGCCAAAGGCATACACTTAACCAACTGAACCACCCACGTACCCTGGGTGTCATGACTTTTTAAAAATATATTACCATTCTTTGTAGATTTTGTATATTGCAAATATCCTCCCCAGAGTTGTGAACTGTATTTTAACTTTTCTATCAGTATCTTCTAATAAAGAGAAACACTAAATGTTAGTACAGAAGAAAGTTTCTGTCTTCTCCTTTCTTGTCTGTGCTTTTCTCTTACTCAAGAATCCCTTTTAACTCCAATACCAGAAAAATTTTGCTGCATTTATTATTGACTTTTTTTACACACTTAGGTCTCTATCATTCACCCTATCATTGATTTTTTTTTTTTTTTTAAGGTATGAGGTAAGGACCTGACTTCATTAATTTGGAGGAGTTGACGTTGTACACATGAATATGGCATGGCTCTTTAACCAAATCATCTCTGGCTTATCAAATAGTTTCCTAACAGTTTCTTGTCACATGTGGACAAGAAAATCTAAAAGAATGTTCATTGCAATATTTTTCATACTAGTCAATGAAATGTCCCTTAAGAATAAAATGGGCAAATAACTTTCAGTGTATTTATACAGTCATGAATGTAACTGAATGGGAGCACACGTATCGGCAAGGGGTATCTGAAAATTACCGTGTTGAGAGAAAATAAAAAGTTTGAAGATGATATTTTTTAAAACCACTTAATATGAGTACTGGCATAAAATGCACAAAACAGTTCCATATGTTTAATATGTAGTAACAGCATAGAAACTTGCCTGGGAATGATGGACTCCATTATGGAGTGACCGCCGGGCAGCAAGAAAAGGAAAAGAAGCAAGGAGGTGAACATGGGGGACGGGACACTCAGCTTCATTTCTAGCTGTAAGGTTTTCATTTAAAAACAGACCAGCAACAAAAAACCTGCAGCGATACGGCGTGCTGTCCTAGAACCGAGTAGCACGTAACGGAGTGGGGAGTACTTCGGTGTTCATTACAGCGCGGTCTATCCCGTGATTGTCAAACTTTCTGACTGTGACCCGCCGTAAGAAAACAATTGTTTTACACTGTGTTACATGCGCATACATGTGCACGCACACACACACACAGAACTGAAACCAGATTTCTATGAAAAAATTTACATTTACTAAATTGATACACTCTTCCATTTCCATCTCCTTTATTCCGTTTCGTTTCTTAAAAAAAAAAAAAAATGTTACCTGCAGTTTGAAAAACACTGGCTCATAGTTTTGCATGGTTGAAATATTTTAAAATTTAAGAAATATCAGTCCTGACAACTATTTTAATTGGATGAAAGGGCCGTTCACCTGAAAGGAGTACTGATCATGCACTATCAACATTCAGGGCATGCTCGGTCAGAAAACAGTGATGTACCATGGTTTCTAAAGTCTGCTTAACCATGAAGCCCTTTTGACAAGTTCAATGCAAAGAAAGTAAAAATGTGTCACCCTGAATAACAGCGCCAGGCTTTTCCTCAGGGAGGGAACAGTGGTTCTTGGAAAACTTCGATGCATGCCTAGAGTGGAAGGTGAGCCTCTAGGGCCGGGCTCCAAGCTTCGGAGGCAGACAGGATGCTCCGCACAACTGAGGAGGGAGAATTTGGAACTGCCAGCAAGTCCTGCAGGGATGGGGTGAGGAGCGGGGTTGGGAAGGCAGCAGGGAACCCCAAGATGGCAGAGAACTGTGAGGGGCAGGACGTGCCCGTCGCCCTGGAACCATCCCCCCAAAAAAAGTCTGTTAAGCTCATGAATGTCTGGTATATGGGAAATGGTTGTTGTTATAGAAGCCAAGGGAGCTTTGTCGTATCAGGGCTGACTTGGCGTGGCAGAGTAGCCCAAGAGGAACATCAGCCTCCCTTGGACTGAACAGAAATCGGAAGGAAGGTTTGGGTTTCCACTGGGTGACAAAGTGAGGGATCCAACACCATTTCAAAACCAAAGGGCAGGGAATTCTGTGGATGGATATCAGGTCATGGAGACATCTCAATACATAAAACAGATAAAAACGGGGGTGCTCGGCTGAAGTAGGCAGGGGTGAGGGAGATGGGGGTCAAGGAATGGGGGGTAGGGGGACATTCAGTGGGGCCCGTGCCCTCAACCTCCCCCCACAACTGAGGGACCTCTGGAAAATGCCGTGTGCAGCCCATTTTACAGATTAGAAAACAGAGGCCCAGAGCAGTAAAGTCACTAACCCAAGGTGACCCAATTAAGAAAGCAGTCTGGTTTCCCGGCACCCAGTTCAGACTCTGTCCATGACCATGTGGCACTTGTTTGGGTGACTTACTTCAGCACGTTAATTGGATAGAACCAATAAGATCAAGAGCCTTGAGAGAGTAAAACACAGGGCATCTCATTTGGGCATTGGTATGTGGAAGTTGGAAAGGAGTGAGGAATGGGACATCCTATGGGGAGAAACTGAATGACATGCATTGCAAGGAAAAAAAAAACCAAACAGGCAGGCAAGTCTTAGCTTCTAGAGAATCTGCACAGGGCTGAACTGTCCACGTGAGGAAGGTCGGTGGGAGCGTGCCAGGCTCAGGCGGCGGGTGTCCCTGTAAAGCTTTAGGACAAATGGCCTCCTCTCAACTTCTCCTAATGAGACCATGGGAGGATTTACGGTTGTTAAAGAAACTGCTGAAACAGGTCAAAAGATATATATTGTGCCAAGACACCAACAATTTGCCTCGGTTTAATTTCCACCTTGTGCCTTCCTGCCTGTTTTTATCAGGCCCACGGTGAAGCCTCTCTCGAAGAGAGCAAAGCCAAGGGGCTATGGCTTCTACGCCCTTCCCAACTGCTTTCCCCCGACTGCCGGGGCAGACAGCTCCCAGGCGGCACGCTCGTCATCCGGCTTTCGGGTGGATTTTTGCAGACTCCGAGCTCCGAAGGTTACAGTGGGCTCGGGTGAGAGCGGAGCCGGAACACGGGCAGGGAAGCGGAGTCCGCTCTGGCGGGCACAATGTCACACCCTGGTGTTATAAGCCGTCAAAGCCACACCCCAAGGACACATGTCTCTAAGGAGAGCGGGCACATGTGCACGGCCAGAGGCTGAATTCGAATTCTGGGTGATGCAGCAGTAAGAGGCCCTCCAGACGCCGCATGAAGATGTGCCCCGCTTGCCCCGTCCACGGGAGAGAGCATCCCGCCCGCCCTAAGAGCCCACGGAGTGGTTTGGCACCGTGCACTTTTACGCCCGGCCCCCCTCCGGACAGTCCCCACAGAGTCTGGCCCCTGGCACTGCGTTCTGAAAACCACCGAACCCTATTGTGTCTATCAGCCTCAGCAGGGGGAGCGAGTCGAATCTGGCAGATCAGCCAAAGGTTCACGAGATGAGGGTGCCCCAAAATCCACCTGCTCCCGAACCCCAGGCTTCAGCCAGAAGGATTCTGAGCCGGCAGACGAGGCTATGGAAAAGCACCTTCTGGTAAAGGTGATCCCTCTGGGAGAAGCAGGTTTCCTACAGAGTCCTCTGTGTGTCGTCCCAGGGGAAGCCCGGTGCCCGAACAGTGAGGAACCAAGCTACTCTCAGCTCAGATGGCCACTCTCAGTGGTGGGCACTGGTGCGGGGACAGTGACAGTGGTCCCGGCAGCCTTCCCCTCCACTGCTGGACCTTTCCCAGCTCTCTTCTTCACGTGGAAAAGCCAGCAGAACGGTCTTGAGGCTGAAAGGTGTGACAGGGAGCTCCCTGACCTGTGTCTACAAGCCCTGAGGAGGTCTCTGCCAGACTGCCCTCCCCACAGTGACCATGGTCATGCCACACTTCGTCTCCTCATGATCCCATCACAGAGCCCGGGATGGTCCTCCTCCCCTCGCATGAAAGCATCGCTCAAGATGAGGGGTGTGTGGGTTTCCCAGCTCACTACCACGTGTGCCCACAGTCACCGATCCTCCTCTGACCAGAGCCAAGGCGAAGGTGGCAGGTGGCTCCGTGGTTTAAACAGAGCTGGGCAAACCCCAGGCCCCCAGAATCCCTGGGCTCCATTACATGATGTTTCTTTTCTGCCACTATTTAGTGTGACGTGCCATGTGACAAAAGATACCTAAGACACTGACTCTACACAATTACTATTTAAATATACCAAACCTCTGTACCCTCAAAATTCACCATAGTGACAACTGTGCTGTTTCTCTGGAGAATTCAAACAACACACTTTCACTTATTTCCATGTGGTGGGTCTTGTGTTTTCGTGCTTTTTATTGTATGGTCCAGGCTTCCTTCGAGATTTGAAGTCATCACCTTTACCATATAATAGAGGCTTTCATCTACATTTGGGTCTATGCCTGGATTTTTTAAATTCTTTCTCTATTTCTTTCTTCGTATTCTCTTTTGAAAGAAACACACTCTCAAATTATAGTCTCTTCTTTTTTTCTTTCCAAGTTTTTATTTAAATTTCAGTTTGTGAACGTAGAGTGGAATACTAGTTCAGGTAAAGAACGTTGTAACTTATCACCTACATACAACACCCAGCACTCATCAGGACAAGTGCCCTCCTGAATCCCCCCTGCCCACCTCCCCAGATTATGGTCAACATGTTAATATTGGTAGAAAAAGCTCTCTAGCATTACCCCTTTTTACAATATTTTTTGTCTTCTTACCAGTTTATTTTGTCAGTTGAACTTTGTAATCATGCAACAGTATTCCCAAAGTTGATGTTTCAGATTTCCATGGGTGACACGAAGAATTTATAGATTTATCTGGGGACTATGGACATAAAGAGTATAGTCTTTCCAATTGTTCATCAAGTATTCCTTCTAATTCATGAGTCATTTTTTTTGTCCTTTGTTACAGCTTTTTCATTCTCTTTAAGTAAATGCTGCGGATTTCTTATTTAATTTATTCCTAGGTGTATTTTTTTATTGTTGTTATTTTGAATGAGAATTTCTTCTTTACATATCCAAACTGGTTATTTTCAGTCCACAGGGAAGTTATCAATTACTGTATTTTTATGTTAAAAGTAGCCCCCTTATTAATTCTTTTATTTCAGATACATTTTCACTTTATTTACTTGGGTCTTCCCAGAGATAGAAAACATCATCTATAAATAATAATTTTGCCTCTCCCTCTTCAATGTCTCTGTCCTTTCTTACATTTGGACTTCCCTAGTAGCAAATATACCCATAAAAATATTGAATAACAGTGTTGATAGTGATATTTTTTGCTAGCATTTAAGAAATGTTACTATGCTTAGAACATGCTAAACTCTGCAAAGCCTTTACATGCTGTTGGGGACGGAATGTCGGTGCTCCCCAAAGATCATATGTTGAAATCCTAACTCCAATGTGATGGCATTGGGGGAGGGGCCTTTGGGAGCTGACTGACTAGGTCATGAGGGTGGAGCTTGAGTTAATGAGGATTATGATCTACTAAAAAGACCCCAGAGAGCTCTCATCCCTTCCACCATTTGAGGACCAGTGAGAAAATGGCCATCTATGAACCAAGAAATGGACCCTCCCCAGACAATGGATCTATTGGTGCCTTGACTTGGACTTCCCAGCCTCCAGAACTTGAGAAATAAGTATTGCTATTTAAGCCACACAATCTATGGTGTTTTTGTTGTAGCATCCTGGACAGGGTAAGACACATACCTTATTTTATTTATCCTTCAAAATAGCATTACAAAGTAGGAGAAGATACTGAGCCTCCTATTCTCAGTTTTTCCATCAGCAAAATGGAAGTAACAGCATCCCCACACCACAGGGTTATTGTAGAGACTGATGGTCTACAAGATCCTAGTTTAATTTCTCACACAGCAAGCTTCTGTGATGATAGCTGTTAACTCAACATCGTGAACTAATGTTATTTTATCATTTTAGTGATGGAACAAGGGAATGAGACTTGGAGAAATTGAGATCCACACAGCTAGGAGGTGCTAGAATTAGGACCTAGACCCCTATCTGTTTAACTCTCAGATCTATGCTTTTGCCCCTTACTTTTCCTCATTTGATGGAACTTCTCTTGTGTTTCAAGGTTAAGCACGATAGGCAAATTACCTTTCAACTTCTAGTCAAGGAAAAACATTTTGTGAGGAATTATTACCAAATTTGTATCAGGGGCACTTCCAGGTATTAAAATGATCAGATAGTTTTTCTCTTTTAATCTACTAATGAATTAATTCTATGGTGTTATTTCCTCACATTGAACCATCCTTGCATTTCTGAAATCAACTCTACTTAGTGATGATCATATTACTCTTTTAACATAGCAGTGGAATGCTAAATTTAATTCACACCCATTGATTTACTTTCCAGGGTAGGACAAGTACCTCACTTTTTTTTTTCTTTTAGATTTCAAGTACTTTGTTTAAGATGTGTCTCTCAGAAACAGCATAAAATGGAATTGCATTTTTATTGATTTAAGATATTTTATATTTAACACAAGTATTTAACCCAATTACATTTTGTAGGTGGCCTTACTTCTGCGAACCATATTTCCTTATTTCTGCCCTTGCTTACTGTTTCCTGTGCCATATTTTTCACTGATTTTTCCTCATGTGGCAATTTAGAAAGAAGTTTTAAAACCTTACAAGCACTTATATTTCAGTTTTTCTTTCAATATACTTAATATAGCATGATATTCTGTTCCTTTTATGCCATGACTTCTGTATGCTTGAGTTCTTTGTTTTGATTTATCTCACAATGGCCTGGTGTGTATCTTTAAGTAAAGATTTGGGGGAAGAATATGGGGACAGTATATTTTTTTTTTTAAGAGCTGACAAGTCTGAAAATGTCCTTTGCCTGTACTCATAAATTTAACTGTGAATAGAATTTTTGGATCATGGCATTTTTTTTTTAAGATTTTATTTATTTGACAGAGAGAGACACAGCGAGAGAGGGAACACAAGCAGGGGGAGTGGGAGAGGGAGAAGCAGGCCTCCCGCCGAGCAGGGAGCCCGATGCGGGGCTCGATCCCAGGACCCTGGGATCATGACCTGAGCTGAAGGCAGACGCTTAACGCCTGAGCCACCCAGGCGTCCCGGATCATGGCATTTTAAATTCAGAAGTCTATCTACCTCACCTCACTGTTTTCTGTCATTGACTTAGGGTCACCTCTCACTTTATTTACATCTCTGCTGTAGCAATTCTTATGTCATCTGATGACATATCTCTTTGTGTGACACCATGCTACTAGAAAATGAGCTCTCAAGAACTGTGACTTTATCTTACTGATCTTTGGTTCTCTAAGACCTATCATCACACCCAGGACATGGTAGGTTCTTAACAAAGTTTACTTTAATTGAGGGATATGAAAATGAATGTGCTTTACCAATTATAATGTTCTGCATAAATAAAAAGCCAAGACCATCATCAAAGCTCTTCAGTATCCATGAAGATTACATAGCATTATGTTTAAAAGCCTTTCTATTTAGGTTAATATTATTTTAATTCTGTTTGCTGACTAATTGATTTTGTAGGTAAGAGTATGGCTGAGACTAACGGTAGAATCTAGAAAAGGAAATTTCTGCCTCCCAGGACTTTGTGGGTAAAGGCCGTGACTTCTCAATCAGAGTTGATCATTGGGAATAACCATTTAATGAAGATAAATTGGTTAGGTTTGAAAATAGCTTGGAAGTGAAGCAACAATTAAAGAAAGCTGACATCCCATTACAATGGGTTCAATCACCAGAAAAGCTCAAACATCTTAACCCCAGTGCAGGACAGGTGAGCATGTACCTGGGACAGGTACCTGGGACAGCCATGCATCTTTCCCAAGGTAGTACAGCAGGGTGCACAGACAAGTTTCAGAGTTTGACAAGCTTAGACATGAATGCCACTTAACTGTTCGGGGATTATACGATGTAATCAGGAACCTACCTTCAGGTTTCCTCAAATGTAAGATTGTAATAATGCACTTATCTCTTAGAAGTCTTATTAGATTGAACTATTGTAAGGCATTTAAAGGACTAAGCATGGGACCTGAAAAAATTGTTATGTGCACAATTAATATAAATCCCATTCCTTTGTCACATATGCACGGGTCTTAAATAGGGACACTGACTAATGAGTATTTCAAGTTTAGGAGTTGTTCAATGGTCATGAAGGGTATTTTGCGTGGCCATTTTTCACTAATACCTACTCAGTGAGCAGCAAAGCATTATTGTTTAGGGCTTGGCATAGTGCCATAAAACTGTAGGTATTTAGTAGAATTACTTTTTAAAAATATCATCTTTGCTATTTGGTTTATTAACCATGTTGGAAGAACTCCATACCTCAGATTGGTCCCAGACTCCAAAAGACCTAGATAAGCTTCAGGTTCGATAAAGTTGATTTGAGAACGAGCATTGAACGGCCCCCTTTTCTAAACTCATTGCTGGAACAACAAGAACAAAATATTGGGTAAAATGTTCTTTTGGTGTTATAAAATGTAAAAGAAGGGGGGGACCTAAAATATGCAAATAACATCCACGTAAATTTTCGAAGAAAAACTAATTTTTGAGTGAGTAGCCCAACTGGCAAAAAAAAAAGTCCCAAAATAAAGAATGCCAAAACAGACAATATCGTTCAACACTGATGGTGTAGAGCAAATAAGTCAGGAAAACTTGTAGTGATCTCTAAATAATTGTTAACGTGACAATAGAACTTAGTGTAAATGTCAAAAAGCATCTCCAGAAAAAAGGTTGATCATTTAAATATCAGCAATATTTACTAGATTTATATCCTTCATTTGATTATTTGACTTAATACGAATAATAAATATATTGAATATCTAAAGTCTTAGACATCCCCCCCCAAAAAACCATACAAACAAAACAAGCAGTTATACAAAGGGCAAGGATGAAGTGACCGTGATACATTTCTCCCCAATAAAGCAATAAATTTTTTTCATTCTGTTTTTGATAGAAAGATATCAACTCAATATATTTTTATCTTAAAGTAACTAGAGTAGAGTAAAAAGAAATTATATATTTTGGGAAATCTAGAAGGAAAAAAGATGAATAAAATTTGAACAAAATACTCGCGTAAGACGTAGGGAAAGCCGTAGTAAAGAAATCAAAGAAACAAAGATTAAAAATGCCAAACAATTAAAATCAAGCCCGTCTATGACCACAGTAAATAGGAACATACTGAGTGCAATTAAGAAGTCAACGTCTCTAATATTGAGTCAAGTAAGAAAGTTCAACTTTGCTGTTTGGAAGAGACAATTTTATTTCTAATAACATATATCAGATAAAAACAAAAGGATTAGTGAAAAGGTACCAGGAAACATTAAAAAAGAAAGCAATATTATTATCAAACTAAGAAAAATTCTAAACAAATAACATTTCATAACGATAAACATAAACCACAATGAATGCATAATAACTAAGAAATCTGATGCTTCAGGGACGCCTGGGTGGCTCAGTTGGTTAAGCGACTGCCTTCGGCTCAGGTCATGATCCTGGAGTCCCGGGATCGAGTCCCACATCGGGCTCCCTGCTCGGCAGGAAGTCTGCTTCTCCCTCTGACCCTCCCCCCTCTCATGCTCTCTCTCTCTCGTTCTCTCTCTCAAATAAATAAATAAAAATATTTTTTAAAAAAAAGAAATTTGATGCTTCATCTAATTATCATGAAACTACATAAAGCCAATCTACTAGAAATAGAAGAACAAGCTTATAGAATCACAACCACAGAGGAAGAGTTTCATCCACATCTCTTGTATCTGAAGGTCAAGTTGACCAAACTCAGTTGATGATAGAGAATATTCTGATAACAAAACCAACGAACTTCTTCAATAGCCACAAATGCTTGAACTCTGGCATCCCAACCCAGAATACATATTCGTCTCAAATATTTCTAGCATATTTACAAAAATCCGTTTCTTGTCAGAACTCAAAAACCCAACAATTGCAAAGAACAAAATTACACATCACATTGTTTTGTGACAATTTTTAAAATCCCTCTTTGAACAAAGAAGTTGAGAACAAAAGCGTCTCCAAAGAAACTTGCACGCTTGGGGATTTAAAAATACTTTTTAAAATTTTTAAAGTTTAAAATATGTTTTAACTTTGATATAAAAAATGAAATAATGGTCCCCACTCTGAAATGATGCTTTTCCTAATCACAAGAAGCACCTCATGGGCTAGCAGCCGGCGGGCGGGGCTCCCGCTGCTCCACACTCTCCCTGGGGACCAGAGGGCGGAGGTCTCTCCCACCAACACCCCATCACCACCTGGGTTCCCACTTTTCCCTCCCTGCCTGCTTGGGGTCTCCAGGGTGGGAAGGCAAAGGACATGTTTTCTTCTCAACACTTACTGAAATTACTTTGACATTTTCTCCCTCCCCCAGTTCAGAGTCTATTTATTTTGGAAGCTTGGCTCTTGACGTATTCTTTCAAAAGTCTTGTTTGGACCCTCCAGCCAAACAGTGCTTCTTTCATTTTCCACCTTTTACTGTTATCCCTTTCCTGAGGCTGCAGGTTTTAAATGCCATAGCCGTGAATGGACTGAGTCCCAGAAGGGCAAGAGTAAAAGGAAATTTTAGAGAAAGCTGAGATCAAAATGACAATATAAAATATAATTTTTATTTTGCAATACAAGTATAATCTTGTTTAAAAAAAAAAGAACTTTACCTGCCACATCACATACCCATGAAAACTAGGTCAATCCCGCTTAAGAATATGGATGTAAATCTTTAAATAAAATATTAACAAATAAAATCCAGAAGTATGTTTTTAAAAAAAAACAGATTTGCCAGAAACTGGCAAAATGTTGGTAATTGTTGAAGTTAGGCATGAGAGTTCATTATGTTCATCTCTCTACTTTTTTTTTAAGATTTTATTTATTTATTTTTGAGAGAGAGAGAGAGAGAGAGAATGAGCAGGGGGAAGGGCAGAGGGACAAGCAAACTCCCCACTGAGCAGAGAGCCCAACAGGGACTCTAGATCCCAGGACCCTGGGATCATGACCTGAGCTGAAGGCAGACGCTTAACCAACTGAGCCACCCAGGTGCACCTACTTTTGTTTGTTTTTGAAAATTCCTATAATAAAATGATTTTTAAAGCAAACTTGCACATCATGTCAAAGTAGAGTTTATTCCATCATGTTCAAAAATAGTTCAATATTAGGAAATCTATTTCTACAGTTTATCATCACATCAAAGCGAGGGGAAAAAAAAAAACATTTGATAATATTAAACATCCATTCCTGAAAAAAGCTCTTAGTCAACTAGGAAAAATGTGATATTGTGTCAGAATGATTTTAAAGAAATATTTCAAGCTAGCAGATGTCTTATTTACGAATAGTTGCAAGCGCTTATATAGGATTTATGACACGCCAGTCTCTATTCAAGTACTTTATGTATATGAATGCATTTGATTTTCCCAATAGCTCTATGAGAAACATACCACTGCCATCCCCACTTTGCAGGTGCTAGAACCAAGAACAGAGGGGTTAAATAACTTGCCTGAGTTCACCCAGCTAATCAGTGGAGGTGCAAACACATAGTTTGGTTCCAGAATCTATCTCCCCACTAGTGTTTGGTGCCTCCCTAGGATATGTTCATGTAGGGTGAAACTCAGAAGAATTTCTCATCTGCACTGGGACCTCATCTAAGTTGTCATGATCATCACAGCTATTCAGTATTAATCTGAAAGCTCTAGTAACTCCATAACATGAGGGAAAAATGAAAAAGAAATGTATAAATATTACAAACTGACCAAATTACCGTATTTGCAAATTTAAAAAAATTTGTTCATTAAAAAAATAATTACCAAATTACCCTTATTTGAAAATTAAAAAAAAAAAATTGCTCTAGGAAATTTAAGATAATTCACGGGAAAACTATTAGAACACATAGGTATATAAAAGAAGTAAATAGTACACCCAAAAAAGGTTTTTTTCTCTACTCCAGAAATATTTAATTAGAAAACAGTGAAAAAAAGATTCCCTTTGGAAAAGCAAGAAAAAATCTAAAATACCTAGAAGTAAACATAACAATATGTATGCCGTGCCTGAATGAAGAAAACCAGATTTTTATTTAATAACATACAATTAGACTTTAAAAATTAAGACGTATTCATATCCCTGGATGTGAAGTTTCCACATGGCAAAGATATTAATTTCCAAAAATCAATTGATAAAGATGATACAATCCCAATTATAACCCAATGCTATGATCTAAACTGCTGCCTCCTAAAATTCATAACTTGAAGCCTTAACAAGGAAAAGATTCCCCCTCTCTCTGCCCCTGTGTGCAAGCCAGAAGGAGGGTCCTTATAAGAACCAACCATTTTGGACTTGATCTTGGATGTGCAGCCTCCAGAACTGTAAGAGAATAAATTTCTGTGTTTAAGTCAGCCAGTGTGTTCTGTAGTGTTCTGTGTTCTGTTATTATGGTGGCCCAAGCTGACCTGCCTTCTGTAGGTCATACAGAGGTGACTGATACACCCAATAAGCTGACTCATGCACCCAATAAAGGTTTTGGGGGATTTTCCGTAAATATTTAATAAAATTGTTCTAAGTTCATCCAAAAGACTAACCTCTTAAAAGTAATATTCTAGAAAAGCAACATTTAGCAAATCTCATCATATAGCCCGATTCCACCAAAAGCCATCAATGGGTGCTAACACTAGTGGGTGAAAGTTTGATGAGTTAGGGGATATTTATTGAATTTCAAAAGATCTCCCCACGTGATGCTTGTTAATTACAAAGAGAAAATAACAACTTCATAGTGGAGAAACCAGGCAAACCCACCTTCACTAAGTTACCTAAATATAATCAGTAGTAATAGGACCAACAGCTCTGATGTGTCACCCAATACGAGAAGAACGCAGCCTCCCTTCTGTGATATTCCTGCCCTAAGCTACATACTCTGAGTCTCATCGTGAGGAAACACCCGATAAATCCCAACAGAGGGTCAATCTGCAAAACGGTTGGCCTGCTCTTTTCAAAAAAGTTAAGTTCATGAAAGGCAAGGAAATACTGAGAAATGACTCAAAAGAAATAAAGAAGACCGAGGAGAGAGGACACCTGAATGCCGTGTATGATCTGAGATTTTCTTTTGTTATAAAACACATTATAGGGCAATTGACAACATTTGTACAAAATCTATAGTTTAGCTAGTATTATGCGGTCAGCGTTGCTCTCCCAACTCTGGCCATCATGCATTGGTTGCATAAGGGAATTCCCTTATTTTCAGGAAAATACACATGCAAGTACTCAGGGCAAAGGGCCTTCCTGTCTATAACTTACGCTCAAACCGTGAAGCAGAAAAATGGTGTGTGTGTGTGTGTCTAAGAAGAAGCCCAAGAATTGAGATTCAATCTCAAAATCACAAACCCTCAAGATCTCAGGATTAGGAAAGGACTGTAAAACTGCTTCGCGGATTCTTTCAGCAATGTTTCCAACAAGGGGCACTCAGAGTATGTGTCCCCCTTACATACAAACACTAACAGGCAGCCGTTAATAATGAAAATATGTATAATTAATTAAATGCTGTCATGCCAGGTGCAATGCTAAGCCCTTTGCACGTGTTACCTCACTGTACTCCAACAACAACCTCAAGAGTTAGACTCTGTGATTTCCACTTCAAAGAAATAGAAACAGGGCGCCTGGGTGGCTCATTCAGTTAAGCATCTGCCTTTGGCTCAGGTCATGATCTCCAGGTCCTGGGATCGAACCCTGCATTGGGCTTCCTGCTTAGTTGGGAGTCTGCTTCTCACTCACTCTCTCTCTCAAATAAATAAATAAAATCTTGAAAAAAGAAAAAAAGAAATAGAAACAAAGCCAAAGAGGTGAAGAAATTTGTCCAAGATCACAGAACTAGCCAGGTGGGAGATCCAGACCCTCCGTGTATTAAAGACTTCGCCAGGATTCTCTCTGTGCCCACTGGCCACAGCTCTGCTCCCAAGGGCACCTCTAATCATGGTTGGCACACAGTGCAGGAAGACCCTGGTCACGGGCGGGGGCCAGATCACAGAGGAACTAGAAGTTTGGGGGACACTGAAGCTTTGGATAGAGAAAGAAAATCCAAGCAAAGTGTATCAGGAACGAAATGATCTGAAGGAAAGGGAAGGGTGTCCATCTGGGAGGTGGGAGTCGAATGAGAGGCTGGCCTCTGAAAGGGAAGGCCGGTGCCCCCGTGGGGGCGTCCAGGAGTCCAGGTCCCTGTGAACAGTGTTGTCAACTCACGGAAGTGGGCCCAGCAATCATAGGAAAAAGACCCCCCAATTTCTCAGAGAGTCAAGACTTGGGAGAAAATTATCGTAACCTGGAAGCACGCTGTGGAGTGGGAAGCACAGAGATCCACTGACGGCCTGTGCGCATTGGGCACACAGTCCAAGCTCTCTGATCCTCAGTTTCTCTATCTCTACAATGGGGATAATGATCATTACTTCTGAGCACTGGCTCAGGATCAAATAGTTAACATGTAAAATGTTCAGCACACAGTAGGTACCTATGAATATTAGCTATTTTCCTTCTTCCTTCCTACGACGAAAGAAGAGCATCTCCAAGAGCCTCCAAGAGGACATCGCATGGGGAAGCAATTCCTACAAGCACGGAGGAAGGGGATAGATCATTTGAGCCCCGTCAAGCTACGGAACGACAGCAGGCCTTCAGCCGGACGAAGGCCCCGGAGGCTGACCACACAACCAGCCCAGCATCCAGGCCATCTTTGCTACCTTCAGGCAGGGAGCATCCTTCTCTCCTCCGCCTGCCCTGCCCCGGGCCTCGTGCTTCCCGCTTTGCTTTGCCTTATTATTTTCTGTGAGTTTGCATCACGTCCCACCTAGCCCAGAACCGTCGGCTCCCCGGGAAGCCTTGGCTGTGAATCCTGATCACGGCTATCAGAACTGGAGCGGCCTCACTACACAAATAGGGAAACTGAGGCCCTGCAGGGGGAGGGGCTAGCCAGAGGTCGTAGGGACCGGACGCCGACACGGTGACTTTGGGACTCCCTCCAGGACAAGGGGTAACTTCGAAGGATAAAGTCCAAGCTTCCCATCAGTCACAGAGTGGGGACCGAGAAGAAGTTCCCAAGAGGAGGACAGCAGGATCTGCGGGCGAGCTGACCCCTGGGGAGAGGCAGACTCGCTCTCACACGTGGGACGCGGTGTAAGCTCAGCACGGAGAGCCCACGGGACGGGGACTCGGTTACTCGCCGTGGTTCTCCTCCAGGCGTACTGTGTCGTGCTGCCAAACCACACTGGGCTTCCTGTTCCAGCTTCGGAGAATGTCTGCTGGCTCTTTCAAAGTAATTCCCAACCAGGAAGTTCCTTCCTCTTTCCAGAGAACAGAACAAGGCACATGCCAAAAAATGAACAGCAAACAGAAAAGGGTAAAGAAATGGCAAAGACAACGAGGTGGATCCCTTAGTCCTTACGTCATTCATTAGGCATTTAGGTGGTGCTCCCCCATGGGACCACGTGTACCGGGGGTGCGGGCCACAGACCCACAGCACCAGCGTTTCTGGGAAAGTTTCAGGGCCTGGGTGCAGCCCTCCTGTCTATGATGTCTCATGATGAGGCTGGGCGTCTGTATTTTAACAGCTCTCCAGGGGATTCTGTGCCCCCCGAAGTTTGAGACCACTGCAGCAGAGGACGTAGGGCGGTGCCAAGAGAACTCTGCGGAAAATCCACCCAGCAGGACAGCCTCGACGGCTGCATGGCTTTGGGAAGGTCAGCCTAGGAGGCGGGCCGGACACTCTGTTCCCTGTGCCTCCACCCCGATAAAAAAGACAAAAAGAAAAGTGGGCAATTGTCATGCCTTGCATATAAATTGCCTTCTAGGGCAGGCTTTCTTTTTTTTAATTAGGTAGGTTATGTCTTGTGAATTCATTTTCAATTATTTCAAAATGAGCTTGATCCAATTATTTCCAGAATGCTAAATGCAGCAACTGTAGATGTTCTCGTACAATCGTGGTCGAGGGACCCTGCCTTCTGTACCCACATCGTTGTCGCAGTACGGAACCTCCCCGGGCAAATCCGCAAATTGCCAAGGTCGGAGGCGAGTTGAAGATGCGGTGAACACATCCGCATGTCATAAAACCTGTGTGTACCAAGTGAGAAACCCAGTCGATACTGAGTCTCTAAAATAGCCTTTAATTCTGCCAAAAGAATAAGCATGGCTAATTGCATGTCCAATTCAGGTAATTGTTACAACTTGCCCGTTATAAATCACTATTCTGTAGCATAAAAATCATCATTAAAAAGCCTCCAGGTTTTCAAAAAATCAGCACTCTGTGTGTGACCTGATAGAAGGACTGTAAAAGTTGACAGAGAGGTGAAACAAGATTCCATCAACGAGGAAGAAAAGAAACAGAGGCAGCCGAGCTGGTGCTCCTTGTGTGTCCTGGGGGAGCAGCGGTCCCCCCAGGAGGCATGATTCTTTTGTGGTCCTCGAGTTGCACTTTGCAATGAATTGGGATCGAGTTAAGCAATTTTTGTAAAAAGCTTTGATGAAGACTCTACTAATGTATAGCCGTTAGGAAATTTCAATTGTTGATTATTTTGCAGGAAGCTAAGAGTCCAGCCTTTCCAGAAAAAGGGAGTGTGGGAAGGGAACGTGGTTGGATGTGAAGTTCCAGAGTCTCAGGGCATGGAGCAGCCTCACATGGATCAATCTTGACTTTGCGGGGAGCTGACTGAGATGCGGCAAGACGAGGTGGCTGAGGTCGCAAAGACTGAGGAAGCCGTGGCCCCCCCACTCCCCGTGTAGGTATGCACCCCCCCCGGGCACCTGCAGAGCGACAGCTAACACATTTGAGAGTTTTAATTTCAGGGTCAGAGCACATTGCTGCCTTATCTTTTCAGCAACACTCGTGGCCCGAAAGATAATTTTCCAGATAAATGAGTCTAGCCCTTTTTAAGCACCAGATTTTGAAGCACTTTGGGGATGAAAATGTTTCTAAAATAAGCTAATCTCCCACACCACTTTCCAAAACAGAGAATGCTGACTAGTAAGTCCGTGAGGCAGAACTGCGGCCCCCCAGAGATGTCTCTATCCTAATGCGTCAGCGTGCCCCAATGTGGCTTCCAGGGGCTTTGCAGAGTAAGTTAAGGTTCTGGAGAGGGAAGGTTATCCTGGATGATGTGGGTGGGCCCCGTGTCATCTCACCAGGGCCCCCACAAGCCGGAGGCAGGAAGCTCAGGGCAGGAGGAGGAAGGGATGACAGCCACAGCAGGTCTGGTGGAGTGATGACGGGGCAGGACGTCTCGAGAGGAAGTTCTGTCCACGCCAGGAGGTCACACGTCAAAGGGAGGTTTCCGAGGCAAAGCGAGAGTTGCCTGGAAGATCAGTCAGGGCTGAGGAAGCGAGGTGTGAAAAGGCGCTATCTGGGGGAAGTGTGGGACTGACTCCAGGACTCAGCCCGGTGGCCAGTGGGCTGCGTGAAGAAGAGCAAGGTGCCCATCAAAACCCCGTGTGGGGCCCGCTCACGCTCACGCTCACAGACCAACTTAGTAACGATGGACTGTGTTCTAACAGCCACGGGCAAACAGGAGAGTCTTATCACCGGATCTGCATTTTGAAGTGGTCCGTTTGCCATGTGGTAGAGGACAGATTGAAGAGGGGGGTGGAGCAGTGGGTGGGCCATGCGGAAGAGTGACGATGGTGGCTCCCTTCGGAAAGCGTGGTGGCCCTGGGGAGGGAGAGTGGGGGCAGATTTGAATGATCCCAAGACAGCACCATCCCCAGGCCCGTGACTGAGTGGGTGTGGAGACGGGGGAGAGACGGTGGATCAAGAATGCCTCTGGGCCCCTGGTTTCGACAGCTCACCAGAGAGGAACGACGTCATTTTCAAACAGGCAATGCTGTACCTGAAGAAGGTTGGTCCTCTGGGAGGGAAGATGGGCTCTGGCCACACTGCGTTTAAAACTTCCACATCCATCAGAATGGTAATGGATGAGTAAGACGGTCTAGGCTCACGATGGCGTGCTCTGCGGTGTTTATAAAGAGGGAACTCTATGGAAAGATGAGGAATATTCTCCAACTATATAGTTAAATGGTGGGGGGGAGGTATAGCACAGAGTGAACAGTGTGCTACCATTTTGGTTTTGAAAAATGTGTGTGTGTGCACTTGGTCACTTACATAAGGACAGAAACAGGAGAATATAAATTAAACCAGTAATAGGGACTATCTCTAGGGGAGACACTGGAGGTTCCAGGGGGGACAGGAAGCATTTTCACTGTATAATTTTGTGCCCCGTGTTTTGACATGTGCAAGTATTAGCTACTCATTTAAATTGAATTTCAAATAAACACATAAATAGATGCAAAATGCATATCTTCCTAAAAGAATGGAGGGCATGAAGGAAAGGCCAGGAAAGCAAATGGAAGACAAGGGAGTGACAATATCACACAAATTAGAATTCCTGACGAAAACTTTTAAGCAGATAAAACAGGTTATTTTATGCTGAAGAAAGATACTGTGCAGAATTAATAGATAATTACTTTGAAACTTTATGTACTAAATATCATAGCCCGAAGCATATGGAATTTTAAAACTCAAAAATATGAAGATAAATTGGCAAAACTAAAATCACAAAGAGGGATCTAAATATACCTCTTTTTAACCAATAGAGAATAAAAACACAGGAAATAAAGAAATCAAACAGTAAAAGTTGAAGTATTCTTTACAGAAAATAATGAACTTTGTAACTTATACTCTATTCCTCACTTTCAAATAAATGTGGAACGTTTACAAAAAAAAGAAAGAAAGAAAGAAATTATCTGCTAGGGCAAAATGAAATCTACAAGAAATGCCCCAAAATAAAAACTATACAGGATTCATTCCTTCCCCATAGTGCAACAAAATTAGCAATTAATATTTGGAAAGCAACCACTTGGAAATTTAAAAACCATCTCTGAGAGAAACCTAAATTGCAATCACATGTTGTTTAGAAAGAAACAGCAGTGACATAGTGAAACATTGCTTATCAAACCCAGTGGGGCATGACTAAGATTGTACTCAGCACATCAACAGCCTTAAAAGATTTCATTATTTAAAAGAAGGAAATAATGACAAAATGAATAAACCCAAATCAAACTCAAAAAGCTCAATGAAAGCATGAAAAAATCCAAGTGTCCACATGCAACACACACATACACACACACGGATGAAGGGGGTTGGGGAGTTCCATGTTTACACAGCTGGTAAAACTTTTAACAATATTGGTTAATCACCAATATGCATTAGCATGTTGATGCTCTGGAATTTTTTACGTCCAGACAGACTGTTTAACTTCTTACAACTCCATTTACAAGCACAGCGATGGTGTCCTCTTACCCTAGAGATGAAAATATAATTTGGGATAATTTTTACGGAGATACATTTGTAAAGACTTAGAATTTAATTGATAATTTGACTTCTGGGCAATTATTCAGAAGGCATAAGCCTAGAGATGTGATAAAGGATTTCCGCAAGAATTATTTTGACGGGGAAGGTCGGAAAACTTCCAATGTGCAACAATGGGAGATCAATGATTCGATTTCCTTTTTTTTTTTTTTTTTTAAAGATTTTATTTATTTATCTGAGAGAGAGAATGGGAAACAGAGAGCATGAGAGGGGAAGGGTCAGAGGGAGAAGCAGACCCCCCGCTGAGCAGGGAGCCCGATGCAGGACTCGATCCCGGGACTCCAGAATCATGACCTGAGCCGAAGGCAGTTGCTTAACCAACTGAGCCACCCAGGCGCCCTAATGATTCGATTTCTGAATCATCACACGGTCGTGTCCTATGTAGCCCCTTAAATCCGTGTGGAGGATTCATTTACGGTTAGGTGGGGACAGCGGCTCAGAAACACGACGCGCAGAGCCCCATTTTTGTAAAATGCCTCGGCTACTCTGAAAAATAAAACTTCCCTGAAAAAAACAGTCAGAGATTCCCAAGTAAAGTCACCGGTGACATTAGGAGACCTGGTTCCTGGTTCTAACTCTATTTTAGCTACGTGACTTGGGAAAAATTACTTTTCCCCCTGGGCCTGTCTCCTCATCTGAAGGGATTCATTAAAATGATCCCTTCCAGGCCGAAAATACAATTCTTTTATTCAAGGCATTCACGATAATAAAATCCTCTTGGGTACATCGTGTAAATTCAGATCTAAGGCCCTGCATTCTGTGAGTGGCTGTTTTGTGCAAGTCCCCAGGGCAGGGACAGGACCCAGGGCCCTGGTGGGACTCCCCGAATCCCCTCAGTAAACCGACTGTCACCTTGCAGCAAAGGCAGAAAGCAAAGAATGCCGCCAAGTCACCTCCACGCTAGTGAGTTTTATCCTGCAGACAAAGCCGGGACAAAATAGGAGTTCTGCTCATTTCATGTCACAGTTTTAAGGGCCCCTGTTGGTTCCCCTCCTCAACTTTCAGGTTATTTTCATGCTGCCCATAGCTAATGATTGCAGCTTCCCAGGGTACACGATGCGAGACCTGAGCGATCTGCACCAGGATCTGTTCCCTTCACCAGCGATGTCCTATCACTCTCTAAGAATAAGTATTTCTAGAATCTTAATTAAAGTTCCTAAGATGCAAAACACATTGGATTGTTTTTTTCTGTTATCCTTTCCCTTCCTTTTTTTTTTTTCCTCCATTTCCTCACTTCTTGGCTCAAGATACAATTTTCAGTTTCCAGGGCCTCCACGTCGTGTTGTACCCGAGGAGACGATGTCCCCCCTGACTGTGAGCACAGGGAAGTCACGGTGCATCCCCCCGCTGGGGCAGCAGAGACGTTCCTTCCCCCAGGCCGCTCGCTCACTGCGGGTGGGGAGCTGGGCGTCGGGGGCCGGGCGCTGGGTCCCACCTGCAGCACAGGACCGCGCACGAGTCACTGCTCCCCCAGTCTCAATTTCACATCTGTTATAAAACCCAGAAAGGAGGTGAAGAGGGAGGGAAGCTGCTCCCTGATCGCCAGCTGGAAATGCCCGGTCTGGTGAAGGGCTGTCCCTGCGGACTTGTCTGCGGGTCACTCATTTACACGGTAGCACAGCTCTGTCACTCACCTTTATCACCATCAGTACCGAGCGTGCATGAAGCAGCTGCTGTGGACAGAACCTCCGCTTGTCCCTGGACACGTGACACAGGTGTGCATCTCCATCAGAGCGCGATGGACGTGAGTTCCCACGAACCTTCTTCCTTCCAGGAGTGGGGAGGTGAGGACTTGCCTGACTCATCCCCCCACCGCAGTCCTACCCCAGACAGAAGCAATGCCTCAGTACCTTGCCCACAACTCTCTTTCAGGACTCCATATGCCTTCTTATAATGATGTATTTCAGTGTCCATCGTTGACAACCGACCTTGAGGTCGCTGAGGGCAAGAACCCTGGGCCCTGAGGTTAGGACCTGCTGTGCTCAGTGCAGACAAACAAATGGGCCAGGTAGGAATGCAGGACATGTGTAATCTGGGTCGGGGGTCCAACCCGTGGGGCTCCCCGCTGAGAAGCGCAGCACTGGGTGGGAGGGACAGGCCTCGGGCTGGGAGCAGACAGCGTGGTTTTGTGGGAGAGACAGAGTTAGGCAGAGCTCACTCTGACGCTGAGACCAGGAGAGGTGCTCAGGGAGGGATCTGCCTCCCCCAGCGTCCGCACTCCCCAGCCCGACTTGAGCTGGACCAGTATCATAGGCGGGTATAGCCAAGATGCAGCCCAGGTCTCCTTTCTCCCCAAAATATAGGAAAATTCTTACGGAACTTCAAATCGTGAGGCTTGTGGAAGATGGAAAACACTCGTTGGGAAACTCAGGGGGTTCCAACGCCGGGACCACCTCCCCTCCAGATGCCGGCTACTCGTGCCCTGCCTAGGTTTGTCACCATGTTGACCCAGACATGACACTCCTCCCCACCATGCGAGACCACAGCTGCCCCCCACCAGGCACAGGTCCACAGGTGAGGGTGGCCGAGGATCTGGGGGGGAACACAGGTGATGTGCTCAGTGACATGGGAACCCCAGAGCACGCTGTAAGATCTCCCACTCTGCCTCTTCTCTGAAGGCTCTGAGGCCCACGGGGACACCAAGCCACATCTAACTCCACACACGTCCTTCCTCACCACTCATCCTGGCTCCTTCCACGGGGCCTCCCTCCCTCCTCGTAAGTCCTTCCGCTCTCGCCCACACCAAGCCTCCAGCCCCCCAGAACCAAGGTCCAGAAAGCTGCAGTTCCCTCTCCTTCCTTCTGTGGCTTGAGCCACTGCCAGCCTCCCGGCGGCCCATCACAGACGTTCCTGAGCAAAGGAAGAAGTGTGCGGCCCATGTCCTTCATGTTCGATGGCACCTGCCAGAAGGCGGCCTCCTGGCCCAGGCGAGAGCCAGCCAAGGGCATGGTCCACACAGTGCTCATCTCCTAAAGCTCGGACGTCGGCGTCGGGAGCGTGTTCACCGGGCAGCTTGGCGGAGGACACCAAATGGCACAATGCAGGGTCTTTTCCTTCAGTCTCCCTGAGATATCTGGAAGTGTGACAGGGAGGCCATGAGGTCCCTCTTTTTCTAGGCTCTGTTAGTTTTCTTGAGGCCAGACCGGGGGGGGTGGGGGGTGGGGGTGGAGCAAGGTTCCCTGAGACTGCTTCAGACAAGGGAAGACTGGAGGGAATTTAGAACAAAGTTGGCTTTCCTTTTTGCTTGTCTGTGGGAGTGAAAATAACATCTAAAAATCTCTAAAACATCTAAAAATGAGGCATTGGCTAGCAGAAAAGCATCCCTTCAGCTTCAGGCCCAACTATGAGCCCAGCGGCAGCCCCAGAGGGGTGGGGCGGGGGCGAGGGGCCTCAGTCCAGAAAACGGTGCACTTTGCACTTCACACCGATGGGGGCTGTCTGCTCCGGGGCCTCACACTTAAACATGGACTTCTGCATGAGCCACTCCACCTCGTTTTTGTTTTAATCTGTTTTCTAAGCTAATGTAGTGTTTTCAATATGATTCCACAGTGTCTTGGCATAGGAGAGACCATGATGTCATATTTGAACTATTCATTATGATTCTAATATGTGAGGGGAAATGGCCAATTCTTCTCTGGCTCTGTGTGTGATGACAATATGAACATTCTCTATCCAGTTAAGAGTAAATCAAGATGCAAAAGACCTATCATATCCCAAAGAGGGCTGTAGCCGACAGCCTTCATAAATTAGGAGTTGCTTCCTTGGAGGTTATATAACTTGGTAATTATTTTTAGGAGTAGATAACTGTGATCGGATTGAGGGGCCCTACCGACAGAAAAGAGGGAAAGAGACAACCAAAGAGGAAAATTGAATATGGCTCGGGAATGTTGATTCCGTGTTTATTCTCAGAAGGGAGGGAGGTGAGAGGAGAGGGGCCAGAGGAACAGAGAAGAAGCTATCTTCCATGTGGGCTCTTTCACAAATGGGTCCCTTGAGTCATAGACACACGGTTCTGGAAGAAACTGAGGCACAGAGATGGGAGGTAACTTAGCCCAATCTCCCCCATGAGTTACACCAGAATGAGGGTGAGGAAGGAAGTGTGTCTTCCAGGGTCCTGTCCAGTGCGTGAGTCCTTGGAGCTGTGTGTCTCAGGAGTGCATCAACCAGGGTTGGCCTGCCTAGTTTCTACTGTAACTTCTGTACGAGCTGCCTGGTGGAGATCAGCTCAGGCTTGGGCTTTCTGCTACCACCTAACACAACCCCAGGAGAGAATTAGCCCTCAGGAGCAGTGAGGGGCTGAGGAGGGTTTCGGAATGCAGGATCAGAAGGTCAGGCTCCGAGCTCAGACCTCCCTGCCCTTTGCTCAGTGAGGCTCGGACCCCTTCTCGAGAAGAATGAGCCCATCACACCCGCCCAGTCTGTCCCACAGAGTTAAGGGTGGGTTGAGCAAGATGAGGAAGGGGGAAATGTTCATCAGTTGTAAAGCATAAAACAAGCAAGCGCTGTGATTAGGAGGATCATGATGGTGGAGATCTTCCAAAAGAATGTAGGAGTAAGAGCCACAGACTTTCAGGTCTTCCGTGCTCGAGGCTCTGCTCCCGAGGGAAGAAGGGGGCCAGGGACCAAATGCTCTCCCACAAGGGAGACAAAGGACCCAGGAACCTGGATGGATGGATAAGCCTGCTGGGGCAACATTCTCAGCCGGGATGCCAGGAAATTACCTGAGGTGGATGTTACCTGCTCCATGCCCAGCTTCAGGGCGGTCAAACTCCAGAAACCACATGTACGGTGCGACCCCAGCTCACTCAAGTTCAAAATCACCGCAAAAGGCAAAACCACATAGCGTCAGCTTTTACCTTACCAGTCTCAGCTGAACAGATCTCACACATCTAACTCATTTTCTTAGGGCTGGAATGGGCTGGGGTCTCCCTAGTGGGGCCCCAGTTGCAATAGTTAGCTGGTATTTCGGCCTATGTTGTCCAAAAACGTACACATCTTTGAAGACCAGAATCACAGCCAGGGAGTTTAGGTGCTCAGAGTCCCAGCCCCTGGAGACTAGATGGGCAGAGAGGGCAGGAAGTCGCCTTTCTCATCCCGTGGTCTCAGGGAAGGAGCTCATTCAGGAGAAGGATGGGCAAAGTTCCCTCCAGCACTTAGACTCTCTCTCCTCCCCTTCCTCTGTCTCCTCCCTCTCCTCCCAAGGTTATAACTAAGTTAGCATGTGGGAGGTGCCTTGTCTGAACAAACGCTGGAGCTCTGGACCAGTCTCAGCAGATCTTTCCCCCCACCGTGCTTACCACTGAGGTCCCTCAAGCCCCAGAACGTGCACCACAAATGGGCTTAGTCAGTGGTGCCAGGCCTAGTCGGGTGGAGCACCTGACTGGCCTCGCTTGGGATCCTGTTCACCTTTGTGGACAGGGCCCCCCAAGAGCCAGCGGGGAGCCTCCTGCCTCAGACCCTGCAAGAGTCCCGAGGCAGAGCTCATGTCGTACTCTCGGCAAAGGACCGAGAACCATGTGCTGGAAATGACTCCAGTCCGAGACCCCTTCTCCTCTTTCCTTGGCTCTGCAGATATACGTTATCTAGCCTGGGGAAAATTCCTCCCCTTTCCGGGGTCTGTAAATTGGGAAGATTGGCCTAGATGAGCTCCAAGCACCTCTCCTCTCTGACACCCTGCTTGGACCAATGATGTGCTGATACACAGTGTCACCAGACACTTTCCACAGACACTCAGGCTGGACTCCCCCATCTATAGCAACACGGTGCTCAGGCTCCAGAACTTCCTTAAAGTATCACTCTGCAGCCCCAGATTCAAAGTACAGGAATGAGACATGGTTGGATCCGAAGTCCAGAGTGGGGGGTTTGGGGTGCTGCGTCACTATCGAATGCCGGGCCCCTGGTTTATTTTAGTGAACAAGTACTTAGCAGCACCGATATTGCCAGACATTGTTCTAAGCGCTTTGCAGACAGTAATTCTCTTGGTCCTGGTTGCAGCCTTATTATGCCCACTTTCCTGACAAGAAAGCTGAGGCACAAAGAAATGAAGAAACTTGCCTAAGAGCATACTGCTAATAAGTAAGGGCTCCTTCACATACTTGCTCAGGGTTTAACATGACTAGCATTCCCACCACCAGGGAGAAGGATGGGAAGCAAAATCTCCAGGGAGGAGCATTAAGAAGGCTGGGAAGGAGGCCCAGGCTTTATGACCCTCAAGCTCATGCTTTCCCCACTTCCACAGCATTTCTCACAGTACCGGCTTCCAGAAGACATTAATAGGTATTTTGCCAAGACGTGAAAAGGAGATGTAGGTGGGGCTTAAAGTTTAGCAGGTCCCTTTGCTGTAAGTTTTTTCAGAGCCTTTACTCTGAATAACACTATTAATCAATTAATCAATCATTGATTATTATCTAACTAATCATCAATTACTTTTATTTGTTATTATATAACTGCTAATCAATTATTCATTATATAACAATAATGACTATACAATTATTAATTAGCATTTATTAGTGTTATCAATTAATTAACGGTCAGTAATAATTAGTATAATGAATTCATTATTATTAATGCTACTAAGACTTTTTACCCTAATAATCATTATGAATCTCCCAGGGGGGTGATAGAATGCAACTACTGTCAAACGTGTTTGACAATGGGGCCCTTTTCTCGAGGAGTATCCCAAGGGATGAAAGCTCTAACAAACACACTTTGGAGACACCAGCAGAATGCATTAGAAAGTTGAGATGTACTCATTACATCCTCTGATGTGACTATCCACTTCCTCCCCTTCTGAACTCAGGCATTACATCATCTTCCCCTTTCCTAAACACATCTAACTCGCCCCTTGGTGTTATGCGTGAACACACCTGTCTCCCCTCCACTACTAGGAGATAAGCTCCTTAAGATAGAGCCCTCTCCAGGGCACCTGGGTGGCTCAGTTGGTTAAACGACTGCCTTCGGTTCAGGTCATGATCCTAGAGTCCTGGGATCGAGTCCCACATCGGGCTCCCTGCTCAGCAGGGAGTCTGCTTCTCCCTCTGACCCTCCTCCCTCTCATGCTCTCTCTCGCAAATAAATAAAAATCTTAAAAAAAAAAAAAACCTTTTAAAAAAAAAAAGACAGAGCCCTCTCTGGTTTATCTGTAATCTTCACAGTAACGAGCACAGTGTCTTGCTCATAGCTGAATGAATGAATGAATGAATGAATATGTTAAAACCATTTCCATATGAGAACAAGAGAAAACAAGAAAAGAAAGAAAACAGAACATTCATTGGGAGTTGGATTTCTAGGGTGGCAATGTGGTGAAAAACAGCAAAGACCAGAAGAAAAGCCTGGTTCTCCCAAGAGAGTTAGTTCTCTGGTAACAGAAAGGAGAGAGAGAGAAAAGCAAAAGAAGCTGCAAGATTACCCAACTTTTAGAATCAGAGGGACATTGAAGACATACCTGCCTGAGTCTGATATTTTATAGGTGGGGAAACGGAAGCCTGGAGGTACAGAATGATGTCCCCAAGGCCAAAAACTATCATCCCCAGAATTTAATAATGCTATCAAGGCTGTAAATCCAAAGAATCATGGAAAACTGACCTCTTGAAATTATTTCTAAGGAAATGGCATTATCGGTAGGCAGGGAAGAAAACAATTTCTTATTAGATTCTCCTCCTATTTGGAAATAGCATGAGGCTATCTAATTCGGAAGGGCCAAGGGCGATTGTCCTGTCAGTCCTGAGCTGAGCTCCCAGCACCCTCCCCTCCCCCATCCCTTCTCCCAGAGCTCAGATCCAGGCTGTCTAACCAGACAGTGGCCCCTGAATGCTAAACCCTGGGTTTCTACCCGTCACACCAAGCCCGCAAAGCATAAGGTTCACAGTGGAGAAAGTGCAATTTCCGCGGCTTGCCCATCAGTGGGCCTGCTCAATGCATCCTTTTTCATCAATCTTGGTAACAGTTGAAGTAAAACTCGTGTTTTTTATTCAGGTCTGAAATAAATGAGCAGCAGCTGATTTCCTCGGCCTGGTACAAAACTGCAGTCATGAAAGATGAAAAGGAACAAAGCCATTGGGCCAGGAGTTTGTTTATGGTTTCCTGTGAAATATCATGTTCCCTCCACATGTCCCGGAGTTCTTGCAGTGCTCGCTGCAAGAAACCTCAGTCGGACGCGGGCTGCCGCTCAAATCCGGGACCTTGTCTAAACCCTACACACGAGGGAGCTCCGGGGACAGCTCTCTTCGAGTTCTCCTAAGGTCAAGGGTATTTGTTTGTAGATAGGAATGTCTGCTGAGAACAGGCTACAAACAAGTGGGAGTTCCCACACTCTGTTCTTTGGAAAAAGCAATAAATGCTGCAGTAGCTCCATCAAATTTAACAATTTATTCCAACACCTATCGGAACAATTTGGGCACACTTTTATGGCTCAGTGGAGGGTTGACCTACATGGGCAGATATGGACCAAAATAGAGAGAAGGGCCACATGGAAAAAAAAAAATCTAGATCTCTATAAGCAAGAACAAATGGCAAGTAGAATTTCTAATGTCTCCCTATAGGAGAGGCACGGTCTGCATTTCATTAAATGCTTTTATCTATATTAAATACTTTGATTCATCTTATCTTATTCAATCCTCACAAGGCTGGCAGTGGTAGTTAATGGTAGCTGCCCCGGGGTACAGCTGCTGAGACTCAGGGAAGTTAAAGAAAGCACCCAAGGTCACCCTGGAGCTGACAGAGTCAGGTTTAGGGCAAGACTGGACTTCTTCCTCTGTCCGGTCAATCCGCACAACTCTGGGTAGAGCCTCCTGACTTGTACACAGCGCTGCTGGGATCCCGCCACACTTAAATGCCATTCGGGTGCCCTGCCAGAGACAGAGACAAAATTCTCCTTCGGGATCCCATCATAGGAGAAACTATTCCTGGCTCGGCGGGCTCGCTGCTGCCGTGTGCGGGAGCGACCGCCAGGGGCACCGTGGTCACCGGGGTAGAACCACAGGACAGAGGCAGGCAGGTCCTGCAGCACACGGTTCCATTCCAGTTCATTGTAAACAACTCTGTTTTAATAGCAGAGCGTGGCTATTATTAACTTCTATTGCTCTGTCCAGACGTGGAATCAAAATTTAGAGAAAAACAGCAACATGCAATTTAATCATTTCCATATTAATATCCAGCTACAGCCACCGGCATTCAGTCCATCCTTGACCGTCTCCCACACTAAACTAGAACACAGTCTTACAGGGCGGCACCTGTCAGGGGCGTAGGCATAGCTCCGGCGGTGGCCCCGTTTCTTGGCCACTGCCATCCTGCCCGGCTCCATCTCAGGTGTTGAAAGCCTTTTGCCCCGACAGCCTCAGCACAGCCCATGCCCTGAGCCAGACTCGACTGAGTGTTTGGGAGCCTCGCTGTGTCCTTCGATGTGGGCTGCCAAGAGCGGTGCTGCTGTCGATCCATGTGAGCAGGCATGTGCACACGTGCACACACACACACACACACACACACGTTTCAAAGGAGTGGGGCCACAATATTTGGGGAATCAAGTAGGACATGAAAACAGGACCCCAGTTCCTTCCCCAGGATGAATGGGAAATGAAACAATTCTAAAGAGACCAGAGCAGAGACTTTACTTCCACTGGGTGGAAAGCCTGGGTTAGCTAAGCTTCTGATCAGGGACTGTCCATAGGTGAGTATTAGCATAACCACATTTCAAAGAATATAAGACACTATAGCTTGAAATAAATATCATTATTTGATATATCAGTTTAAGAAAAAAAAAATCACTTCCAATTAAACTATGACATGCCTTCAATGTTAAGAGACATCCCAATATCAGAATTCTGAAATGTGGGGGAAAAAAGTCTTAGCTTATGCTTATTTTGTAGATGGGGGACGGAAGGAGGGAAGGAGGAGGCTCAGCAAGGGGAGCTGATTTACTCAAGGTCACACACTTGTATGAACTTGGGATGCAAATCCAACTGTGCCTGATTCCAATGTCAGGATTCTTTCTACACGCTCCACCCACTGACTTCAACCTTTCAGACAACAAGGCCTTCTAGTACCAACCAGAGTCCTTAGGACCTTGTGCATTCCAGAGCTGACCATCAACATGGGGACCAGCATCACGGCAGGGCCATTAACCCCGGGCCATGCCTGGCTGCCTATTCGCTGAGGTCTCACTACACCTACTGCTTGAAGTCCCCAGCAAGTCTGCGTTCTAAAGCAGAAATGCCAGGGGGATAGATGCTGGAGGTTTTGGTTTTATTTTTCTGACACAACAGACCAGAATTCTCAATAGAGGAGCATTCTTGATATTTGGGGCCAGATAATTCTTGGTTGTGGGGGCCTATCCTGTGCATCCGTAGGAGGTTCAGCAACATCCCTGTCGTCTACCCGCCAGATGTCAGTAGCACTCCCCATGTCGTGACAACCAAAAGTGTCTTCAGACATTACCCAATGTCCCCGAGAATCACCACTGTAGACCTTTATTAGTCTACTTAATCAGTCTCTTCTTGATTTAAAATATTTTTCCAGGCATCTCTTTGGCATCCTCATTAGCTTTCAGAGTACTGCCTTGCCTCTGGCCCCATCACAAATGGGAAAGAGAAAGGAAGGGAAGAGTAGATTCCAACTGTGCTATATGTCTATGTGACCATATTTTCCAGGAAGACAGAACAAGGGCAGTGTTAAAAAAAAAAGTTCTTCTCTCTTCCCATCAAGTATTTTGTCAACAGCACATTATTGGGTAAGTCGATGGGTTGTAACCCACTTGGGAAGGATTGACCTGCAGCTTTCACAGCGTGACACTAACAGCTTCTAAAGACAATCTAGCTTTTATTTCTTGAACGTAATCTTCGTGAACGCAATTAGGCACACATAACCAGTTTTTAAAGTGGAAGACACAGGTTTGCCAACGAGGTACCCTCCCAGTTACGTGGATTTGAGTTCAAATGTGTCTCCTCCCTTCTATTTCTACCTTCAGTAACTCAACTGGTCTACCCGGCAGTGAAATCTAAATCTAAACTGAAGCCAGAGTCTAGTGGCTTGATTTAGAGTCTAAGGAGTTAATTCTCTTAGGATAGGATTTGAGATATCCGCCCAGTTCTCATTTCCTGCCTTTTAAGCGAATCTCTGAAGCATGGATTTAGGAATAAGTCTAAATAGTCTTTGGATAATTTTAATGATTATTAGTTTGTATTATCTTTCTCGTCAACTGCCAAGAGGCACACAGCATGTTGTTAAAACTCTACGGTAAGGCTAAACTCGCGCGTGAGATGTTGGAGACAAGGATGCAGCCAGAAAATAGAAGCTTACCCCGGCTTTGCATATATTGTATTTTTGTCCGTGGCTATGCAAATTACCCCACAAAATTATAAAGAAAGTACAGCCGAGGTCCAGGAAAGTAAGAAAATAAATATGTAGTGTGGGGAGAGTGTTTTTATTAAGCAGGAAAAAAAATAAGTTCTTGACCCATTTATTCCTTCATTCATCCATCAATTATTCATTATAAAAATATTTATTAAGCTGCTACTTTGGGACAGGCAGGAGCAGAGGAGATAATAGAAGCAATTCAGACAGGATGTCAGAAAGCCTATGCCAAGCTGGGGAAACAGACAAATAAGAAGCACTATTGAGTCAAGCGATCATTGCAATGTGAAAAAGACACAGTGTTGTGTCTTAAGAAGCCTTCATCTTCCAGGGAAAGTGAGGAAGGGCAGGGAGGTTCCGTGGAGGCAGGGATTTTTAGGTTGAAACTGGAAGGGAGAGTAACTGCTACCATCACAGCTCAGTGATCAGGAGGACGTAGAGCATTCCGGGCAGAGAGAACTTCAAGCCACAGATAGTTGGAGGTTGACAGGAATGGAGGTACATGCTAACATTATGTCTTCATTTTAAATATAGGAAGCTTGAGGTTCGGAGCAGACATGGCCCTGTATGTCACCAGCAGAGCTAGAACCTAACTATCAGCTCAACTCTTTTGACTCACCCTCCAGGGTTTGCTTCCACGCAGCCCGAACGACTGGCTAGCTGATTCCTTCTGATGCAAGCATTCCTGCTTTCATTTAACTATTTATAGACGACCTCTGTGTGTTCCTGATGATAAAAAATGGAATGGGACCAGTCATAGACTCTGCCTCCAAGGACCTTGTAGCAAGTCACTATAATAAAATACAATATAAAATATAAAAATAATTTTGCTAAGTGCAAGAAGAGGGGTGTGACACCACACGCTGGAGGGCATGTGGAGCAGCAGAGACCCTCATTCGTTGCTGGCGGGAATGCAAAATGGTGCAGCAATTTGGTGCTCCTTCGTATTTACCCAAAGGAGTTGAAAACTTCAGTCCACACAAAAACCTGCACACAGGTGTTTATAGCAGCTTTATTCATAATCACCGAAACTTGGAAGCAACCAAGATTCCTTCTGTAGGTGAGCAGATAAATACACTGTGGTCCATCCAGACAACGGAATATCATTCAGCACTAAAAAAGAAATAAGTAGCAAGCCATGAAAAGACACGGAGGAATCTTAAATGTATATTACTGAGAGAGGCCGGTCCGAAAAGGCCACATACTGTATGATTCCACCTACATGACATTCTGGAAAAGACAAATCTGTGAAGACAGTTAAAAGATCAGCAGTTGACAGAGATGAGAGGGATAAACAGAGCACGGAAGATTTGAGCAATGAAACGTTTCTGTAGGACACAATCCTACTGGACACATGTCATTGTGCATCTGTGAAAACTCATAGAATGTACATCAGTGAGACTGAGCCCCTGTGTGAACTATGGATCTCGGGTGATAATGATGTACCAGGGCAGGCTCATCATCTGTAACAAAAGTCCCACTCTGGTGGGGGGTGTTGATGGTGGGGGAGGCTGTGGGGGAGGGTAATCTCTGTACTTTCTGCTCAGTTTCACTGTGGATCTAAAACAGCCCCCAAAAGAAAGTCTATTTAAAAAAATTAAAAATAAAAGGGATGTGCACATGTGAAGAGCACATTTGAATGGTGTTGAGAGAGTATATTCGTTATGAGGGAACAAGCTACTGGAATAAGGAGATCCCCAAAACTCAGTGGCTTAGAGAACAGTGAAATTTCATTCTCTCACTTAGCGCTTGCAGATGAGGACTTCCGGCGGCTCTGCCCCCGCGGCCACGCCTCCCCGGGTGTCTTCCTCACCCACGGGGCCCAAGGTGCGTAGAGCCGTCCGTCCTAGTCCCTCCCTCCAGAAGTGAGACAGCACCTTCACTCACATGCAGCCGGAGAGATGGAGCAAGAGGCCTCACCTGGGTGCAAAAGGGGCTCTGGGGAGTGCACCCTGGCCTGGGCAGCCATGGGCCCAGCGGCACACCTGCCACAAGGGAAAAGAGAAAGTGGAATTTGGAGGACAGTTTGCGATCTCCAGCACCAAAGGGGGTGTCAATGACATAAAACGTAAATGTGGTAGCTCTCTACTCCCCAAGGATCTTGCACTATTAGATAACCCCAAACCAAGCCCCACAGTCTTCCAAGCATCTCCTAGTGATGATTTCCCGAGCAGGGCGTGCTACGTACGTGGAGTGGCAGGCTGACCCGTTACCCCTCTGGGCTGTGTCTGCCCAGACCTGGAAAGGCAGTTGCATTCAGAAGAAGGTAGAGTCAGACAGAGGCAGGACAGGGAGCCTCAGAGATCATGGAGCCCAACTGGCTGGACTCTTCAGAGAGGGAAATTGACCCCCAGAGAAGCTAAGTAGCCCGACCAAGTCACCTCCATGTATAGTGCATGAAAGAGGAATGCTCCTTCTACATCCAACACTGAGCTTCTGTTCTTTCCTTACCTGTCTCCCTCAGGGAGTCATGGAGTAAAATCCCTGAAAAGGAAGGTCAGTTTGTCCCCGATGGTAGCTAAAGTATTGTGTGTGATACTTCAGGAGGGGGGGCTTTCCGTCGCCAACCAGTGGGCGGTGCAGAGTGAGCCAAGCGAAGGGCAGGGAAGATTGCCGCGTCCCACAATCACAAACCAGATCTCTCCAGATGCGGTCATTCCCTCCCACCTCAAGGACTTTGCAATCTCCACACCACTCCACTCCTCTGATGATCTCTCTTTGAATTCACTTAATTTTTTCTTAGTCAAATAAAATGATTCTAAAAAGAAACTATATATCCCTCCCGCCATAAGTGGAAACCAGTATCATTTCCCTTAAATGGAAAGTAAATATGAAAATAAATAACCATTCATTTAAAAAGACACTCACCTGTGTACTGCTTAGAATGGTCTCGCCTGTCATCAGTGGGACACACTGAGGGAAACGTGTCCTACACCGTAGGATGAAGCAAATATTATCTGTTCAGCTTGAAGAACGTGTAGGGACGTGAAAGCCTGGGCTTACCTTTGCCAGGCTGGAGGAATTTCTGAAGACTGAGGAGCTGTGTCACTGTGGGGTGCATACAACATCCACATCCTAGAAAGGTGACAGATCCCTGTTTCTAGGAAGTCTGGCCTTGGCCAAGACCTGTTGCAAACATGCCCTGGAGCTTGAGTTCCATGGGAGAGAGTCCAGGTCCCAAATGCAAGGCCAAGACCTGGGAGTTCATCTGTCTAATCCCCGTGCATTCAATGAATGGGCAGAAACAAGTGTAACGAAATGGGGTGGGTAGTGTTGTGTTAAAGCAACATCCGGCTCCAGCATTTGTCTTAGGAGGACAGCTGGGTTCACCTGAGGAAAAAGTCTTGAGTCGAAGATGATTGAGGGGTCTGAGTGGACCCTCAACTGCCCAGTGGAAGGAGAGCCATGCTTAGTGATCCAGAGAGGGAAGCAGAGGGGAAGGGAGAAGGAGTAGAGCCAGAGAGGAGGAAGGTGAGGAGCACATAAAGAACCCCCTCCCCACCGTTACGCACCCCGAAGTGACCCAGAGACCGCTATGAACCTGCCACCTGCAGCCCATGGTCCCTCTGGGGCCACCTCCTCGCGTGGGGTGGGCCGAGAGCTTTCAGGGCATGTGTCCATAGCTTCCGGTGACTTCCTGAATGCCCCTGGAGTGACTGACGCCTGTCTGGGCACAGTGGGGACGAGGTACCTGCCGGGGCGCAGAAAGGCTGGTTGCCGCGGGTTCCCGCAGAATCAAGCTCTGTGTTCCCTTTCACACCTCCTCCTGTATTCCTTAAACTCCTTACCTACCTCAGTGTCCTAGCTGTGAAATGAGTACAATAATATTATGCTCTCTTTTCCTGTATTAGATAGGAAATGCGGACTGTCTAACAAGAACTTCCTGAATTTCTTTCCCTTCACCCCTCAAGCAACACATCTACCTCCACCTTTATTGTTTCCCTGTGTCACAAAACAGTGAGCTCCCCTGGCCTGGGCTAATGGGGTCCCCTGGTCTCTGAGCCATGTCTCCTTCTCCTCCTCCCCTTCCTCCTCCCCTTTCTCCCCCTCCTCCTCCTTCCCCCTCTTCCCCTCTCCTCTTCCTTCCTTCCCCCTCCTCCCCCTCTTTCTTCCCTCTCCTCCCCCTCCTTCCACTCCCCCTCTTTCCTCCCCCCTCCTCCTCCCTCCTCCTCCTCCCTCTCCCCCCCCTTTCCTTCATGACTGTCGGCAGCCACACCACCATCACCATTACCAATCTCATTTGCCTTCTCTCCTTTCAGCTCTCACTCCAACAAGCCCCTCCTCCCTCTTGCTCTTATCCTCGGCTGACTCTCTACTGACTCCTTCACGTTCCCCATAAATGTGCCGGGTTACCCCCCATGCCCAGGGAAACAACACCTTCCCGCCCTTTCCCTGTGGCTACTTCTCAGCCTCCCTGCCTCCCTCCACTACCAAATTCGTACCAGAGTAGCGCACAGACTGCAGCCCGCTGCTCTCCCCGACTCACTGGTGGACCCCCTGCAGTGGGGACACAGCCCTGACAGCTCTGGACGGTCCGATGGCCGTTGGTCTCACCCCTCCGCAGCACCCACCAGTCACACCACGGGCATGCGTGCAGGCTTCCTGCGGCCGCGCACCGTCAGTCCCTGCGCTAATGCTTCATGTGCATTTGGGTCAATGTCTCCCAAGCTGTGAATCAAACTCAAGCTCTCTTTCGGAGCCGTAGACCAGTGCAGTGGGATAGGCACCCAAATTCATCCGGACCCCGACAGACCTCCTTGGCGAAGTCCCACGGCTGGAGGTCTCCCACCTGCCCCTCCAGAGCCACCAGCGACCCTTCTCACCCGCCCCCTGCTCGGAGCTCCGTGTCCGGCCAGGGGAGAGAAAACTGGAGAGAGAGAGGAGTGAGGGAAAGGTACTGACCCCTCAGCTGCCTTCTGCTGCGGCCGCCTGGGTGGGCTGCGTCCAGCGGTCTCTGTCCCTCTGCGGAGGGTCCCAGCTCCCACCGGAAAGACCCTCCTGGCAGACCTCCCCGTGAATTCCAGCAACCTCTCCCTTCACCCTCTTCCTTCAGGCCCGAGGAGGTCACAGCTCCACCGATGTAGGCCCAGGACAGTGCAGGGTCTCTGGGCCTCTGTCTACACCTCCCAAAGAGCCTCTCTGCCTGTCTTCTCACACTGGCCAGAGTGAGCGTGTCAACTCTGCCACCAAAATGATGTGTGACACATGCCTCCCCCATTCTCCGTTCCATTCAGTGGAGGGAAACCAAGACTGGTCCTTTACCCTTTGCCCTTCACCCTTACTCCTCCCACCAGGAAGCCTAGGCCCTTTCCCCTCAGAGACGCGGCCCCCGGACCCAGATGCCTTTCTGAATGCCTGTTCTCACTCAGCTCACCACTCCACACCTCGGTCCTCCCTCCTGCGTCAGCAGAGGTCTTTCTAAAATGGCAGTCTGACCATTTCAGTCCCATGTAGAAACGTCCCCACAGTCTGGGGGTTGAAGACAGAAACTAATCTCTGCAGGGGTTTGTACAAAGACAAGTCTCTTTGAAAACTGTAGCAAATGACTGCCAGGAAGTTTGGAGAATTTCCACCCCAGCACATATGCACCCTTACCTAGAGACACATGCAGTGATGTCTCCCCAAATGTCTCCACGTCATTATGCAGTGGTTTCATGCTTTAACATAGGCCTAGGCACATCCCATCTCTAACATCTAGCCCCGATCATAACAGCATCTTTCATCTTTCCCAGGTCTGTGAGCGAAAGTACGTAACAAACCTAAAACAGAGGGAAAATGTTTGCATCCTATCCAACAAATAAAAAACACAGTTAATTTTGCTGAGCAAGTGACAATGGCCGTAAAGCAATGCAGCTTAAAGGGTCCAATAATCCTATTTGACTCTGCTTGGAGTGAAGCTTTCATTTTGTGATAATTTTGGTGCAACCCTCCGGATGAATAATGCACCCAGAAAAAAAATAACCCCCGAGCCCGGTGCAGACGCCAGTGACCACGGAGTGCACTACAGCAAGGGTGTGAGGCTGTGAGCCTGCCGCTTCTCAGCGGGACGGAACGACATCAGCCAATTAGGAAGAAGGCTCCCGAGCCACTTTGTTCTCCGCAGAGCAAACAGAGCTGAAGGTTTTAATTCCCTGGGAGCCAGAATCTTCCACGACAGAGCCTCGCATAATTTCTTATTTAGGAGAGGTTTAAAGAGATTTGTGCTGGGGTATTTAATCCAAAACCCTGGAACTGTCCCAGCAGTGGGTATAGATTAGAGGACAGTTGACTTCACACATTGATATTCAAAATAGAAAGTCGCTATTCTTCAAAAGTGGCAGGGAGATGGGTGAGTGACAGCATCCAACACCAGCTGTGCGGGGCAGGGACCTCCTTCTCTCACAACCTTTGGGATTCTGCAGCTCTTGGCAAGGCGCTTAACAGAGGACTCCCCCCACCCCACCCCCCACCCCTCAGCCTCTGGATGCCCAGCACTTTGCAAAATCAACCACAGACCTTTCAGGAAAGTCCCTCTATTGTGTCCCGCCTCCCTCTTCTCTCTAGCACTCTCTCTCTCTCTGGGCTACCTTTCCTGTTCTGTTTCACTGGATTTTCATGCCGCAAACTAGGGACGTTTGCACTTGGCAGTGAGCCGACAGTCATAAAATCCAAGAAGGCTTGTTTATTTATAAGAATTCTGCAGTTGGGGTAAGTTCAGTAGAATGTTTCAATTTAAAGTAAGCAAGAACCATTGGGTAATCCATCACCAATTTACATTTTCCATTGAGAGGACACCATTTATCACTATCTGCAGATAGCCACACATTCCCTCTCAGTGTTTGCCAAGTCAAATCCCCGGCCAGTGAATGCTAGACAGCCCTGAGAGGAAGTGAATGCGTAAATCACATCTGGAGGTTTTGTAGACAACATGCAGAGAGCTACAGGGGATGCCCACGGAACTTGGAAAGAAGGTGACCCCTGATGTCCAAAGTTAGAAGAATAGACTCCATGCTTTTTATACAGCCCCAAACAGAAGTGCTTCACTGCCAAGAGACATTCTGTAAGGTGTAGTGGATGAGACCTTAGAAAGCCCACGTCCAAGCTGTGATCATGGAGGGTGGTGTCAAGGAGGCAGAAATAATTGATATCAAAGGAGGCTGGCAATACACTCTGTTGTAGGAACATGGTGCAAACAGGGGAGAACAGACAGCACCCAGATGAAAAGGGGGCCAGGGTGTGGGTTGCTCCAAGAGCACAAGTCCTGGCTTCTGTTTGAGAGACCAATAGATGAAAATCCAGTTATAGAAACCCCAGCTAAGTAATGTGCTGCATAACTGGTGTGTGTCTGGACAGCCAGATAGCTCAGTCTCATCCCTCTTGCTTCTCTGTATCATCTCTGAAAAAGTGATGGCTTCTGTTTTCACTCCATAATCCCCACCCACCCACCTCACCCCAATCTACCCACCATAAATCCACACTACATAATTGTGGAGGTACAACTCACAATGGGATGGATCATGGCCAAGTACTTACAATAGAATGGAGAAGAAAAGCAGAGGCATGGCCAAGGCCTAGACTCACCTTGGCACTGGAATAGAATACATCACAAGATTAACAGGAGTAATCCCATGCACAACTCTGATTGTTCTCTTCATGTTCCAAACATTACTGTGACACTTAGTGAAAAAAAATCACAATATTTAAAAGCATGGCAAGCAAAAAATAATAAAATAAAGGCCCAGGAAGCAGTTTAAAAAGGGGTTGGCATTTAGTGGTACAGGAGGAGAAATCCTATAATGACAGATGGGTAGAGCCCAGAAGCAAGGTATCCCAAAAGATGTTCAAGTATGTGCAAAATCAAATATCAACAGATATAGGTCTCAATCAATGGACTTAGGGTTGAGCATAGCCTTAATTCAGAGGAGGAAAAATGAAAGAGACAAGGCAAGACCCTAGTTCTAGTTAGTCATGGAGATACAAGGCAGGAGTCCTGAATAGGAAACAGAAAAAGATTTTGAGATGAAATAATGGTAGTGAGAACTAAGATATTCAAAGATAAGGGGAAGAAAACACTGGGAACCCAATGTGCGATGCCAGGTCCTGACAAGTAATGGAAGTGATAGAAGGTGTGTCGTTTGTGTAGGGAAGGAAAACTAATTTCCTCCCTCCCCTTCTGAATTCTTGGCTGAGATCCCTGTAATACAAGATGAACAAGAGACAAAGAAACAGAAGTCTATTGACATGTATGCCTCCTGCACACATGGGAGACACCCGCGGACAGATGAGTAACTCAAAGCGGCAGCTGAGAACTCTGGCTTGTGTAACATCTTCAGCCAAGACCGGTACATTTGTGGAGAAGCGACAGGAAAAAGGAAAGCAGTTTTAGGCTTCCAAGTGTGGAGATATAGGCTGGTGAGCAAAATCTGTTATGTGGATTCCTCTGGTGCCATCTCCAGGCTGATAGGGTCTGTAGTTGTCGCTGGTGATTAACTTTTATCTTTCCTGAGAGGAGAGGAGAGACACCTTCATTAATTTATGTCCTGCTTCAAGGAAAACAGGAAGAGGGCAGGGAACTTTTCTTTTATCTGCTTCTTCTCAATTACCCTCAGCTCAAAATAATCCTTATGCCAAAGTGGCATATTTTGGTGTGGCATATTGCTACCCTTCATCTGCCTTAAAGATTTCAGTTAATTTTTATGTAACAAGCAACCACAAAATCTCAGTGGCATAGAAAAGTATGCATCTATGTAACTCACATATGTGGATCAACCAAAAGTCAACTGATGTAGTCTGGTCTCAGCCAGGTGGCTCTCCCAGTCTCAGTAAGCCCCCTCACACAAGTGCAGATCAGCTGGGGATTATTAATGTAGGCTCAGCTCAGCTGGGGTGTTGGGCTGGTATTGCTGTACACCACATGTTCTCCTCTCCTCACCAGTGGGCTAGCCCAGGCATGTTCTGCTCATAGTGAAAGAGACATACCAGAAAGCAAGCCCACTGCAAAAGTACATTTTAAATTTTTGGCACAGCAAGCCCACTAACATGCCACTGGCTCAGAAAAGTGACAGCCACACCCAGCGTGAAATGGGCAGAGAAGCACACTTCACCCCTGGAGACAGAGAGGAGGGGGCAACCATGGGAGACATGCATATTTCTGAACAGCAATCCACTAGCCCACACGTTTCCAAACACAATAAATTCAGAAACTAGGAGAAATGAACGGGAAGATGCAGAAGGCAAGAACATGGCCAGGTCTGATTATCGCCACTTTGTCAGACAAACCACAGGTTCCCAACCTGTCCTCCAAGACAATAGCAGACACAAGTCAGGTTTCGATACTTATTTTTTCTTCCCACAACTGAGGCCACATGAGCCCCATCTGCACATTCAGCTCTGCCCTGCAGGCTTGCTGCAGAAAGAATTTACAAGCTAGCCTCCCTCTCACAACTTGAACCTCCATGGTAATCCTATGAGGCACACTGCTCAGCTGTCACCGTCCAAATGGTTGGCCCATTTCCCAGAAATGATTATTCTTTAAGTGTGGAGTAGGGATACATTTTTTTAAAATCAATTAAAGGTCAAGTATGAATAGAAACCAACATAAGGACTTGGGACCAGGATGACAGTGATTAGTGCTGGAGAAGTACTTCAACACACTTGTTCAACTCAAAACACTTTCTGGTGATAAAGTAGAGAAATAGGTGAGCCAGATGATGTCACTCAGGTCAAAATGAAACAAAAATCTGCATGGCCCAGAAGTGAAACATAATCCCAAAGTAATGAACCGGAATGGAGGAACTTCAGTGTCTGGGACCCAAAGGAAAAGGGAGGTGTCCGAGAGCTCAGCCCCCGTGGGGGTGATGGGGATAAAAAGTTTCCATAAGAAATGAGATAAGAAAGAGTCAAGGGACTGTGTGAAGTGAAGGGCTCCCCACCACACTTCAAAGGAGGCTGGAAAAAGTGGCAAGTGGCTTTACACCCAAAGCTGTTATCGCCTAGGACGTAGTAGAGACACAGAGGTCTGGGCACAATGAAGAGAGACAGAAATGCCTGCTTATGTGTCTCGGTCTGTGGTATCCTCCATAACACAACCAACCTGGAGCCTCCTTGAAGCCAATATGAGATGGTGTTACACCAGGAGCCAAGGGGTCCAGGGAGATGAGGGTCATGGAGGGCAGCATAAACACATCAAGACCATTCAACAAATAGAAGGAAAGTGTGAACCACACAAATGAGACCAAACTAAAACTAAATTACTTCTCAGTATTAGCTTTCAAAACAAGGAACAACAAAATTGAAGGGCCAAGAAGAACATCCACATCAGAGCACAACCTGGTGCAGTTTGGGGGCCCTGGCAGAGTGAGAGGGCACCCACGTGAGGGGTGGGGTCAGCCCAGCACCATGTGTGAGGACAGAGAATGGAGGGACAAAAGCAAAGAGAACACCTGGGTAGGGAATGGGCTACTGGTGGTGGTGGGAGGCTAGCTACACACAGAGGCATTCATCAAATAAGTAAATATGTCGAGGATTAATGGGAGCCCGGTTTCTCACATCGGGAAAGGAGTTTGTAAGTATGAGAGGAGAAAAAACTATAATGAGTAACACTGTGTGTTAACTATACTTTAAATAAATAAACAAACAAATAAGTGAATAAAATGGAAAAAAAAAAAAAACTGGAACGAATCCTGTAATGTTGTTTGGGGTTGGAATTGAATGTGTAGGTGTGAACTCATGCTTTTCAATGCATGTAAATAGGCAGAGAAATAAATATAAATGTAAATGCTTATAGATCCATAGATCTGTAGATCTATATCTGCATCTAGAACCCCTACCTGAAACCCAGGAGCCAAGTTTCCTTGGAGAGATGACTGCTTTCATGACCAAGGCAGGAGAGATACCATGAGCCTGGAGCACGTTGTTATGCTAGGAAATAGGACGTACTCGCTGAATGGCACAGGACCCAGCTTGAAGGGGCTCCCACTGCCCCACAATGACAACATTTGGGCATCACAATAAGCAACAACAGTAATGATTACAACCAATTGAATAAAATAAAAAGCCGTGAGCCTATGCTGATATAAATGAGTCATTGAATGAACTGAGTTTGCGAAGGAATGAAGCATAGCTTCCAAGGACCACCCCTCAAAATACTTATGAATTACAAAGAGTAAAAGAATAACTTTTCAGTCTAAAATTCCACCGCCACCACCTTTATTAAGTGACTAAAGTAAACATCATCAGTCATGGGACAGATTCCAGTGGGGCACCACCTGATAGGATGCAGTGAAGTGAGCACTGCATAACTGTTAGCACATTCTTATCCAAAACGCACAACCTGAGACTCATGAAGAAACTTTATGTAAGTGCAAATGTGTCAAGAAATGCTGAGGACCCACTCCAGAGGAAACTAAGGAGGCATAACAAGTAAACATACAACATAATTCTGGGCTGGAACATTTTATTATAAGGGACCTAAATGAGATAATTGATGGAACCGTAGGGAATCTGATGATTAGATTGTAGGAATGGCTATTTCCTGTGATGTAAATGTCCTGATTTTTGTAGTTGTCCTGTGTACTGGCCTGTGTCATTGCTATCGTTTTGCCTTTTCTAGCTTGTTCTGTAATTGGAACCATGTATATGGAGGCTTTTCAAAGTGGCTTCTTCCACTTCATAATATGCATTTAAGGTTTCTCCGTGTCTTTTCATGGCTTGATAGCTCCTTTTTTTTCTCTATTTTTTATTTTTATTGTTATTTTTTCATTTGGTCATGTATTTTTATTGTTGGCTTTTTTCCCCAAGCTTTACTGAAATCAGAAGTTGGCAGGGGTTTGAAGGCAGGGGAGAAAGAGTGAGGGAGTGCAGAGGGTTTTTAAGGGCAGTAAAATTGATCAGTGTGATACTATAATAGTGGACACATGTCATTACCCATTTGTCCAAATCCACAGAATGCACAACACTATGCATGAGCCCTAGCGGTAGGCACTATGGGCTTGGGTGATAAAGACGTTTCAACGTAGGTTCATCATTTGTAGCAAATGTACCCGCTGGTGGGGAATGCTTGTAGTAGGGAAGGCTGTGGTGTACAGGAACAGAGACTATATGGGAAATCTCTATACTTTCTGCTCAATTTTGCTGTGAACCTGAAACTGCTCTGAAAAATAAAGTCTATTTTTTTTTTAAAAGACAAATATTTCCAGACCAGTTTAAAAAAAAAAACAACAACAACAACCAATTATGTGCTGCTTCTAAGGGACTTTAAAATAGTTACAAAAGGTTAAAAGTAAAAGACGTAGGGGCGCCTGGGTGGCTCAGTTGGTTAAGCAACTGCCTTTGGCTCAGTTCATGATCCTGGAGTCCCGGGATCGAGTCCCGCATCGGGCTTCCTGCTCAGGGGAGAGTCTGCTTCTCCCTCTGATCCTCCCCCTCTCATGCTGTCTCCCATTCTCTCTCTCAGATAAATAAATAAAATATTTTTTTAAAAAAGTAAAAGGTGTAAAAACATAGAGCATGCAAATATTAGCCCATATGAGGCTCTCACAGCTATATTAATATCAGACCACTTAGACTTTAAGGCAGGAAGCATGATTAGAAATAAAGAGGGAGCATTCCATAATAAGAAAAGAGCCAACCCACCAGAAAGATTTTACCATTTACATGCACCAAGTAAAAGGGCCTCAAAATATATGAGGTAAAAATGAATCCTAAACCCCAACAATCATTTATAAGAGTACACCTTTCAAACAAGTGGGAAAAAAAATCAAAGAAAGTAACACGACAACACTTGATCAATTAACTAAATAGCAATATTTTTTTTTCAAGCAACACAGCTTTCCAAATCTGTATTGCCTTGGCAATGTCCCTTGGTTTTATTTCTGGCTTAGCAGTCTTTAAAGTTATGCTTGCTGTAACTCATGGCCATCTAGCTATATTTTGACAATAGGGGCTTTCGGAGTATCTCATTCACTGTGGAGCTAGAAGCAGAAGCCCCCTTCACAGCTCTTGTCACAGCTACAATTTCACATTCCTCCTGTGATTATTTGATTAGTATCTGTGTTTCCCACTGCCCTGTAAATTCCATCAGAGCTGAAGACCATGCTGGCTTTTGCTCACTGGTGTCTGTCCCTAGCACCATGATCAGCAAGTAATATGGAAAATGTGATCTTGCAGAATTCAGAGTGCTGTGAATTCTGCAAAACTGTTGAATCACAGATCTGTACCTCTGAAACAAATAATACAATATATGTTAAAAAAAAAAAAGAAGAAGAAGAAGAAGAAGATAGCAGGAGGGGAAGAATGAAGGAGGGTGAATCAGAGGGGGAGAAGAACAATGAGAGAGGATGGACTCTGAAAAACAAACTGAGAGTTCTAGAGGGGAGGGGGGTGGGAGGATGGGTTAGCCTGGTGATGGGTATTAAAGAGGGCACGCTCTGCATGGAGCACTGGGTGTTATACACAAACAATGAATCGTGGAACACTACATCAAAAACTAATGATGTAATGTATAGTGATTAACATAACAATAAAAATTTTAAAAAATAAATAAATAAAAAATGTGATCTTTGCCTTCAAGAAATTTAGCAGAGAAGGTAGTTATTAAACAAAGAATAATACAGAGTAAAATAAATCGACATAGGCTGAGTGATACAAAGAAGATCTACAGCTTGCCAGGAAATACCTAGAAAGGGAGAAGACCCAGTCCTGAAGATCAAAGTTGACTGGTATCTAAATGGAACAGCTCTCAGGTGCACAATTCATGCCTAAGATGCTGCATTCTGCTGAGGATAAACCAAGCACAGGCCACGTTTAGGAGGCAAACCTTCCATTACCCTAGTGGGATGGGACCACTTTGCCTCAAGCCCAAGGAGGCCAAACTTCCATGGCCCATGCCCAGGTCATGCCTCGCCATGTCAAAACTGGATTAGCAGTCTACCCTTTGGAACCACTTTCCTGCAAGAGCGGTCATACACAGACAGGAGTTTTCCACAAGTTGAAAAGGGCTTTTTGGCATTTGAAGTTTTATAGTTCTCTGAGTTTGCCAATTTTAATATTTACAGGTTTTGAAATCTGACTGGGGTTGAACCTCCACTCTACCATTTCCTGTGTAATTTGGGTCAAATTGCTTAAGTCCCAAAGCTTTGGGTTCCCTTCTGAAAAATGGAATGAGAATGGCACGTTGACTCATGAAGACTAAATGAGACAAAATGGGTCACGTGCTCAAAAGGGCTCATACCCTTCTGCTCAGCACCGGCCCCAGGCTTCCACCACATGGAAACACCTGCTACTTGTCACACGGATGAGTGCCTTGTAGTTCCATAGGCCTCTATGAATATATTCTGAGCTTTGATTCTCCTATCCATTCTCATTAGATATAAAGACATCTCTTACATATCTGTAAGACTGTATCTCTTACGGTCTTCAATATTTATCCCTGTAAACTCCCATGAGGTATAACCATATGCAGACCTTTTACCATTCAGAGCTTTGTCCATAATGCCTCAATGTATGAGGCCAGGAGGGACGGGAGAGGAGGTACACTGTGCATAATCCCCTCTCCAAGTCCAAGAAGGCAGAATGTGAGCAATTATTTCATCGGGCTTCATAAAGTTCACCCAGGCAACATCATCAGTTGTATTTCACAGACTTGGATTCTCATTTCGAGTAGGAAAAAAAACAGTAGAGTACAGCATGGTGACTGTAGTTAACAATCCTGTATTAACGTACTTGAAAGTTGCTAAGAGAGTAGATTCTAAATGTGCTCATCATTTTTTAAAAAGGTAATTAAGTGAGGTGACGGAGGTGTTAACTAATCTTATTGTAGTCACTGTTCCACAATATGTGTCAAATCATCACAGTGTACATACACCTTAAACTTAAACTTACACTATATGTCAATTATATCTTCATAATCCTGGGGGGACAGTAGTAAAGACAGGATGATAATCTTAAGCTACCAGTTCATGGTAGCTCATCAATTATTGAAGGAAGTTAGAAAGCACATATGGATGGAGAGATGGATGGATGGATGGATGGATACACAGGTGGATGATGGATGGGTGGATAGATGCACGGGTGGATGGATGGATGGATGGATTGACGGATGGATGGTTGGATGCGTGGGTGGATGGATGGATGGACGGGTGGATGGATGGGTAGATGGACAGGTGGATGGATGGATGGATGGATGGATGGATGGATGGATGCATGGGTGAATGGATGGATGGGTGGATGGATGCATGGATGGATGGATGCACAGGTGGATGGATGGATGGATGGATAGATGGATGGATGGATGGACAGACAGACGGATGGATGGATGGATGGGTGGATGGAAGGATGGATGGATGGATGGATGGATGGATGGATGGATGGATGGATGGACAAATGGATGGATGGATGGATGGATGCACGGGTGGATGGATGGATGGATGGATGAATGGTTGGATGGATGGATAGATGGATGGGGATGGATGAGGTTGGAAAATGTTTATGGATAAAAACTAAAATTTTTCCATATGAAAATGATGCACTTAGGCCTATGCTGGGGGAGGCTTACAAAACATATAATACAGATTAGGGACTCAGGAGTTTAGAATCTCGAGAATAAAAAAAAAAACAAACCTGGCCAGCGGTTTGCACCGCCACTGCCTGCCTGTGCTGCAAGACCATTTCTACGGAGCAGCGTGTGGATGCAGTAACAGACAGTTTGTCCAAGCACTAAGGAGAAATGACCTGCACAAGAAGGCCAACTGTGTCTCCTTTCATTCAGAGTGGACAGGGAGGAAATCAGGAGAAATGACTTCAAAGAGTATTACAAAGTGACGACTCACCCTACGTGATCAGCAACCACATAGGAAACATAATTCATGACTTCCGTGTGTGTGAAATGGAAGCCAGGAGGTGACACCAGCCATCTCTCTATGTGATACAATATTCAAATACTTCGATCCTTCTTACGGGACAGACATTTCCCGCACATTCCTGTGGCACAGGACTGTGGAGAAGCAAATCCTTTAAAACCATTTGGGGATTGTGGGTACATCAGATGCCTGTGTGCAAGCGATATCTTAAAATGTGAAGTTCAGCAATGAGATAAACCCATCAGAACAGGTTCAACAAAGACCACAGCCTATTTATCCATGCTTAAATTATTTTGACACCTTGGTGAAATACCCATACGTCTCTTTCCCAAGTGCCTACAGTTCTAAATAACACTAACGTTAAAGAAAGAAAATACACTCCGTGGTTCTTCCCTCTTCCAACCCCCCCCCCCACTAGCACAGGGTTGTAACCACAGTGATTCTACCCATCCCGCCCCCACAAACATCATACATACATTCGCACACCCAAACATGCCCAATTAATTTGGGGGAACCCTGGACGTTTCACACACATATTTACAGAATATCCCATATGTCACCATGTGCCATCTGCTGAGTGTACCCAGATGCACCAGCACCCATGAAGAAGAACGCTCGCTCCCCGCCGACTGTGCTGCATGCTCGTGTCTGTTTATGCCCCAGTGTCTTGTGGAGTCTGGATTGAACCAGCACTCCACATGCCACCCAGCACTCCGTTGAGTGAATCCAGCAGAGGGTGGGGGACAAGTCTAAGTAAAAATATAGCAGGCTTGACTCAGAATGGTCCTTCCTCACTGATGACTCAGTTTTTGTTACTTGGCCAAGACTGTCCTCTTTCTTTAAATCTGATTCTCTTCCCTTAGGGTGCATTCTGTGCCAGGGGGCTCCTCGATGCCTCATGCCCATCAGTTCGCCCTGGCCCACCCTGTAGCCCCCCGACCAACAGCGGCGTGTTTGAACTCTAGTGATGGGCACACCACTGAGGCTCAAAGTGGGACTTACTATCCATTGTCAGCGTCGTCTTCAACACTTGCTTTAAAATTAGGCAAAATAATAATAATAATAATAATAATGAATTGTTTGGGGCTGCAATCTTAGTCCTGAAGGTATTTAAAATACCTCTTGTGGGAAGAACAAATGTTTCTGAAACCCAAAATAGACAAATTGCACTGGCCTACTTTTCAACAAGTCCTAGCAAGGCACCGACCATAAAAACTTCCAGTTTTCTTTTGGTCTTAACCAGACTAGAAAAGTGCTGAGGTTTGGTTTGCAATTTTCCACTGGTCAAAAGAGACCACTTTCTTAAATCACAGCCCTGAGGCGTTGGCACCTATATGACTGTCCTGTGCTCCAAGTCCCCGCATCACCGCCCCCGCCCCAGAAGAAGGGTTGCAGGTGATCCCTCTGCCCATGGCTAATAAATTTATCATCGAAAAGAAAAGTATCTTTGTTGGTAGGATCAATGACTACCCTAATGAAAAGCACATTTCCATACACGTTCCTAACAAGGTCTCACAGAGGGCCTGTGAACGCCTCAGCCGCAGCCTGCGCTGCTTTCAAAGCTAACTGCTTCCAGGTGCTCGGTGAACGGGACTCGGGCTTAGTGAGCCATTTGCAACCTAGTGCCTGAGTGTCTTTGTTCTTGCAAGTGTAAAGTTTCCCTCATTCTCCGTTTTATGGCCAGAGGTTTCTGGGTTGCGTAACACCCAATAAGAGAGCACCAAAGGGCTTAGTTTTATTGTTTTGTTGTGTTTTATTGACTATATGTTTTATTCAGCTAATGTGTGCTGGAGAGGCAGGGAGTAACAGCTCAATTATACCATCACGCTCTTCCTCTTCTCCAAGAGCCCAGCGACCCAGCACACTTTTATTACATCCACATGCAGATGGTAAGAAAAAGAAGGAACAAAGGAGGAGGCAAGGCACTCTGGTGTAAGTGTGCAAGCTGGAACCGCTCCCTTCCCTAGTGATCCTTCAAGGCCAAGAGCTTTCCAAAGACTAGCAATTTGTTCCCACAGTGGTCATGGAGTAAGCCACCCGGTCCCTTCCTGGGGGCAGAACGCCATTGCTCTTTGGAGAAGAGCCAGGGGAGGCCTTCTCCCCATTTAGAGGACTGGGGGCACTGGGATTGCACCATGAGCGCCCCCCAATCCCTGAGCCATTCATCCAGCCTTGCAATTCAGTGACATTTCAGCCAAGGGGGGAGGAGCTCAGGTACAGCCCCTTAGATTTTGCTTTATTAACGTTCGTGACATTTTATTTTTATTTTTTTAATAAAAATCTTTATTTTATTTTTTAAATTTTATTTTATTATGTTATGTTAGTCACCATACATCATTAGTTTTTGATGTAGTGATCCATGATTCGTTGTTTTCGTATAACACCCAGCGTCTGTGACATTATAAAGTAATTTATAAGAGGTCATATAACCAAAGCTTTAGAATCAGAGAGCGACCAGAGTTCAAATCCACGCTCTGCCACTTCCTGTCTCTGTGAACTTAACAAATCACTCAATTTTTCTCAGCGTCAGTTTCTTCAACTGGAAAATGGGAATAATGTTACCCGCCTCGGGATGCTGCGAGTATTTAATGGGTTAATTAGAAAGCACGTAGCAGATCACTGAATGCACATCAACTGGTAGCAGGTTTCCTTTTGTACAGTTACAAGCAAGTGCACTCAATTTTTGTAGTTTGCTGGTTGTCATTTGTTGCATGAAAAGCGTATTGGTGGTTTTACACATCTTCATACTATAATGTTCACTGAGTAGAAGTACCATAATGTTTTAGCAATTTCCTTGCAGTTAAAGATTTCCCCAACATCTATGTAAATAATGCTACAATGTATATATTTGTGCATAAGTTTGTCAGCATTAATGACTATGTCCTTAAAATAGATCAATAGATGAGGACTTACAGGATCAAAAGATAGGAGCATTTTTAAGACTCAATACTCAGTAATATTGCTCAATTATTTCCCAAAAAGTTCCCCTTACGTTTCCCAGTGACACTAATAATGTCTCATATTGGCCATCAGAAATGGGAAGAAATATTCCAAATTTGACTTCTTTAATGAAAGATTCATATTTGGGTATAAAGTTCACATTCCCCTCTCCATAGCAAAGAAATGGGAAATAATGGTAACTATGCAGCTAACAAGAATTACCAAGAAAATTGGAAGAAAATTGAAATTGAGTTGTCTGAATATTTTCTTAATTCTCCACACTGCATTTCCAAACACAATCTCAATAGCACAAAACTATTGTTTTCTACCTTTTGCAGTCCGTATGTTTTTGTCCTAAAGTAGAAAGAGTTAAAAGCTAAGACATCCAACCACTTTGTGGAGTCTTTAGTACTCAGTAGGTAGAACGCGGTGCCCAATCAGTGAATTCTGAGCAACTCAAAGGTTGTGTAGGACACTGTCTTCCATGAGGCCCTTAGCGTAAGGCTAGCACCTCTGTGCAGGAGAGTTTATAGATGACCCATCTCCACATTCTTATTTTTGCAAGTGAGCAAACTGGAAGCAAAAAAATGCAAGGAATCTCACCAGTTAGCCAGCTAGTAAGGGCAGAACTAGGGCCACCCACGAGCAAAGCTTGCGCCATGCTGCCACTCTCGACAATGAGCATCCACATTACCACCAGATGGTAAAGCATTCCTAGAATTGGCCCAGTTCTCAAATCTAGTAATACCTAAAGGACATATCTTGGTGAGAACTGAGAAATGGGCCCTAGTGAAGAAAGGCAGGAAACCATTAGTCCACATGTTAGGATAATATATGACTCAGTTGTGCTTGACCAACAGATGTTCAGCACAGACGTTGAGTGAGTTAGCCAAAGTCCTATGTTCAGGGGCCTGCTCGACACTCTCTTCGTTTACCCCACATCAGACCCCCTGCCTCCTCCCTGCAGATAAGAGATGGAAAGGACTGGTTTCCAATGGAGTGAAGACCCATGGGCCATCCCAGCCAGGCAAACTCTTGCTGCACAAAGCCGGGAAGGACAGGCTCTGCTGTCTGTGATGGCTCAGTGGTCTAGCAGACCCACAGCCAGATTGAGCTGGCAGCCTGTTTTCATATAGCCTGTGAGCTAAAAACGATTTTTACCTTATTTTTAATCGTTGGTTAAAAAAACAAAACAGAAGAATATGCAACACAGACCGTATGGCCCACAAAGCCTAAAATATTTATTATCTGGCCCTTCACAGAAAAAGTTTGCCAACCCCGCTCTATATGACATCTCAGTACTGATTTATCAAGCATACTTTCAAGGCTCTGACTATATTTTTATACCCAAAATTCTCCCTTGTCTGTCAGAACACCTCTTCTCAAATATTGTAAAGGGTGATATTTGGAAACAGTATGTCCGGTGGGAGGAGTGCTGCTTTCAGAGTCAAAGGGGTCTGAGTTTGAGACAGTGCCTCCATAATCCGTGAGCTGTTAGACCTTGGGGAAATTGCTTTACTTGTGGGAATCATGATTGTTTCACCTTCAAAGTGGGGGAAATATCAGTGACCACCTCATAGGGCTCTATGGAGGAGCCAATGAAATTTTCTATATATAGTTAAATAACAAAAATAAGCTGAGTACATTTGAAGAGCTGATTGGCTTTATTCAGTGCCTATGAATTGGGTAGCATCCCTTCTAGTTAGGAGAAAGGAGCTCTGATGAGCTGGACTAAATGAAAGGTTTTTAAAGGCGGGGGTGGGGTGCATCTGGGTGGCTCAGTTGGTCAAGCATCTGCCTTTAGCTCAGGTCATGATCGCAGGGTCCTGGGATCGAGCCCCCACATTGGGCTCTCTGCTCAGTGGGGAGTCTGCTTCTCCCTCTCCCTCTGCCCCTCCCCACCATTCGTGCTTTCTCTCTCTCTCTTTCATGAATAAATAAAATCAATATAAGTAAGTAAATAAATAAATAAATAAAGGCAGAGAGGGGATAGGACACAGAAGTCATAAACCAAAAAAAAAAAAAAAAAAAAGGAATATTTTGGACAAGGTCACCTTTTAGGAGACAAAAGTGTCTATTAGGTGGATTACCTCATGGATGCTAACCAGGAAATTCTAGACTGACTGGTTAATATTACATTCCTGGGGAAAGTGGAAACTGCAATTAGGTTAGATGGTAAATTTTGGTTTGGTCATGTGGGGCTTAGCACAAGTGACTCCATTTTGGACCTATTATTTCTTTTTAACTATACATATTGTTTATATATATATGGTTTTATAACTGTATATGTATATACATATACATACACACACATATATGTATATTATAACCTAGAAGTTATATTATATTTATATTAAAATAATACTTATATTTACATATATATTTTATATATATAACATACATATAAAGCTTTTTATAACTTATAAAGACCTACCCAGATAAAGAAAGGTATTTTTACTTATAATATTGAATCCAAAATGACATTTTTTTTACACTTTCCCATTTTTTAAAATATATCTTTGAGTATTTTTTAATTGAGGTATAATTGACATATAGTATTATAGTAGTTTCAGCTGAACAACATAATGCTTCAATATTTGTATACGTTGCAAAATGATCACCCCAATAATCTAATTAACATCCATCACCATACATAGTTACAATGTTTTTTCTTATGATGAGAACTTTTAAGATCTACTCTCTTAGCAAATATGCAATACAGCATTAACTATAGTCGCTATGAGATATTACATTATATCCTCATGACTTATTTATTTAATCACTGCAAATTTGCACCTTTTGACCCCCTTCACCCATTTCGTTCACCCCTTTCTTTATTAAAGTAATAAAAAGCCTGTTTATTTTTATTTTCACATCACCTATAACGATTTATCCTTGGAACTGAAAAAGTGTAAGGAAGGCAAATATACCAAAGGGTGCATATTTTGGCAAAACTCAAACATATCCCTATGGTGTTGAGCCCATGGACAAATTAAAGGTAATCGTGGTAAGAGGGGGAGAGTTGAGAGAGAGAGAGACTACAAGGTCCCTGGGATAATTACCACTAAACTGATTCACCAACTCATGTAACAAATGAGCTTTGTATCTCATAGAATTAAATTAGGCTGTAAACAATGACAAGCACATAGGGATTTGTTCTTTTCTTATAACAAGAACTGACAGAAGATGGCCACTCGGGCCCCTGTGTGTGTTCCAGCTCTGTTACCTGTGGCCATCTGCCTTTCATGCGCATGGTCACAGGATGGCTAGGACCATCTCCAACATCTGCATCACGTTCATGGAAAGGCAGAGGGCACAAAGCCAAGGTTCCTACCAGCTGAGCTTTCCCTTTTAAAAAGAAGCCCACCCTGGGATCTCAGAATACATCACATGCACTCCTGCTTCCAGGAAGGAGATGTACTTGTCCCTGTTCCTCCTGCTAAGTACAACAAAAAACCTTGGACATTGTATTTAAAACAAATATAAGAGGACTCTGAAACATGAGCAGAAGAAGACAGACCAGCTGGGGACCTCAGGACTCTAGGAACAAAACAGTGGAGAGGTCCCTGGGTTTTCTTTTCACCTTATGTAGTCCAGATTTGGAGCCAAAGAGGTTGGCAATGAGGAAACTCCAAAAGGCACAGACAGAAAGTTCCAAGAAAGCCTTTTCTCTCTTGACAAAGAATCGAGGAAGTGGCAACTTAGAAAAACAGAAATCTTTTAGACAGCAACCTTTCTCCTCCAGCCAAATACCACAGAAAAATCGGTGCCCCTCCCCACAAGGTTGTAACAAGGCATCCCAACACACACACAGACTTGTACACACTTACACACACACACACACCCCAGATGGTGTCAGAGATGGCCAAATGAGGAGCCGTAAACCGTCACTGATGACTGGTCGTGCACTCCAACTCTACTGTGTCAGAGGGGACCAGGTGGGGACCCAAAACTGCCATGCTCGTCTGACAGTAAGGAGAAGCCCTCCACAAGCACGGGGTGTCATCAGAGGTAGTGGGGGACCCCGAACCCCTTCCTTCACCTGACTGTAGCAAGAAGTACCCCCATCCCTGTCAGAATGGTGTTGAGAAAAGACAACCGAAGCAGAATTAAATAAGACCCGAAGCCTTGGACCATGGTTATACAAAAATGTCCAGGCCTCCATCACAAGTCATTTGTCATACCTACACCCAGGAATATCTCCACGTGAATTTAAGAAAAGCAAAAACAAAAACAGACAATTGAGACGTGCCAACTCTGACATGAAAGAGATTTTAGGATTATCTGACAGAGTATATTTTTTATTATTTTTTAAAATTTTTTTAAAGATTTTATTCATTTATTTGACACACAATGTCACAATGCTTGAACACAAGCAGGGGGAGCTCAGGCAGAGGGAGAAGCAGTCCCCCCACTGAGTAGGGATCACGATGCGGAACTCAATCCCAGGACCCCGGGATCATGACCTAAGCCAAAGGCAGATGCTTAATTGACTGAGCCACCCAGGCGCCCCCTGACAGAGACTTTAAAGCATGATAAAAATGCTTCGATGAGTAGGAACACACTTGAAACAGATGAAAAATAGAAAATGGCAGCAAAGAAACGGAAAGTCCCAGCAGAAGACATCTCGCCGGCCAGAGCAGGTCACGTGGTGATCCTTGGCACGAGGGTGGCTGAGAAGACACTTGAGCTCCACAGCATCCTGCACAGAGGGCAGGGAGGGAAAACAGGGTTTGTGAGTGGTTGGGAACAAGCGATCTATAGTGTCTTCTAGAAACTTCTTGCATAATATGTTTGCAGCCTACTGCTTTACTCACCAGAGTTAGCTTTTTCTACGCATCCTTGGCCCCTTCCTTTTGGTGCCTGTTGTGTTCGAGCATGTGGCCCTAATCCCTTGTGAGGACGACAATAAGTAAATGAATGATTCCCTCAAGACTGAGTGGTGATTGATGATTATCGATAAGTGGTGTCTGGAGAGAAAGACCTTGAAGGTTGGAAGACTTTTACTTGCACACTGGTATTTTAATTATTGATTTTAAGTGAGCTGTAAACAGGTTAATATTTCAGGGGAAATATTAAAAAGGTTTTTTGAAATCACCATAACATGCTATGTGTTTTCCATGACAGTAGATGCCATAACAAACCTCCTTTTTCCAAAGTGACTTTGAAACACACGCACTCAAACAAGTTAATGTTTCCCCGACTGAATCCTTTTGCCTGGAATGACGTCACAAGCCAACGTGGATGGAGAAGGAAGGACCACCGAGGCAGAGGTCAGAAGCTTCCCACTGTGGGAGATATACACGATGGCAGCTCATTAAAACAAAACAAATGGGGTGCGTGGGTGGCTCAGTCATTAAGCGTCTGCCTTCAGCTCAGGTCATGATCCCCGGGCCCTGGGATCGAGCCCCACATCGGGCTCCCTGCTCAGCGGGAAGCCTGCTTCTCCCTCTGGTCGTGCTCTCTTTCTCTTTCTCTATCTCTCTCTCTGTCTCTCAAATGAATAAATAAAAATCTTTAAAACAAAACAAACAAAAAGGTGCTCTGCATGACTAATAGTTAACCAAAGGAGTGGGGGCAGGGTGGCGAATGAGAATACAGCTGAATATTTCTAAGAACAGAAGGTGCCCCATGGTTCGAGGCTAAAGCCCCAGTTACATGGTGTGACATTCTGTTCCAGGAGCAGAGTGAGGTGGGGCTTAGTGCAAGAAGGCTGCTCATTAAAAAAAAAAAAAATCTAAAATAATAAAGGATGCAGTGAAAATAGTTCACTGATGACATATCTTATTAGGTTCTGTGTTAATGTGTCTTCAAAAGTTTTATTCCAAGCAAGATGCATTTCTAATATATGTTGCTTGTAATGCATGAGGTGGGGCAGACAGGTGCTGCAGAGGGAAATGTCCATAAAGGAGGGAAATCAGGCAAGAGTTTTTCTGTGGAAAAGAAAAGAAAACTAGAAAGACAGGTAGTGGAGAGAGACTTCTAGAAGGGGAAGTAACAGGGCTGGATGCTGGTGAACAGGCTCCAAGTCCAGGGGCATTCCCGCCTGCCTCTGGTCTTCTAGAATCTGGCCGTACCAGGCAGGTGGGAAAGGCCAGAGCAACCAGTCTGTTCCCTGCTTGGATGGTAATGCTGAGAGCCAAGGAGAGCTGGAGGCCTGCGTGCGAGTCCCGGAAACAGCCTCCAGCACCAGAAGCATTAATAGGAATAGTCTAAGGACTCTCGTCTGAATGAATAGGTTCCAACTGTCTTCTTTCAAGTAATGCCCCGGAGAAAACACCTAAGCAGGCTTGTGTGGGTCAGGTTCCCACCTGCTCCCTAGGACTCCTGCTTTTGCAATCCCACTATGGCTAAGAGAAACTGGAGGAGTGTTGGCCAAAGATGGGGCCATTGATGCCAACAGGTGTCTGGTACTCCAGCAGAAGTCTCAGACGGGTGGGCCAGTTCTGGGAAAGCTAAAATCCCAAAGTGTTTATTAGTCAGCGGGGTTAGAAATGAAGAGTAGAGGGAGCAGGGACTGATCCCCCTCAGGGACAGGGGGAAGCAGGTGCTGTGCTGTGAGCTTTCTGGGCACCCCTGTCTCCTATCCTTAGAACAACCCAGTGAGCAGAGTACTAACATTTACCCCTTTTACAGATGAGGAAAGTGAGCTTCAATGCAGTCAAGGGATTTCCCTAAGACCACACAAGAGTAAAGAAAGGAAGAAGGGGGAAGCCAGAGAACTAGCTCTCCTGCCCGAGTCCTGGAGTTCACAAGTCCAAGAGCAAACGCGCAAACCCAAGTGTACATTCACCCCCACAGTCTCCTTATCTACCCCTCAGGCTGCCCAGAACCACTGTTTCTAGGTAGGATTTCTTCTCTGAGAACAGAAGCGCTTCTGCTGCTAAATGCACAACAAACAAAACTTTGTTCAAACCTCTGATGTAGGTAAACAGACCAGAGATTTCCAGATTCTAGCCCGTGAAGACGTAGGAGGCATCGCTGAAAGAGTCAACAGTGTATGGCTGAAATGTATGGGCAGAAGCACTTCTCGGACAATAAATACAGTAACAGAAAATGGTTCCAGCAAGCGTTTAGTGCCATCACAGCAGAAGAAAAAAATATGTAATTGGTTAAACATCCATGTTAATTCCTTACAGTTTGGTCATTGCTGCTGTGTCACTGGGCAGTTCAGCTTCCGGTCCTGAGCTTGGTAATGCATTGTATCATTTAAAGTCAAAACTTTTAAAGACAAAGACAAAATTAGAGTTAGTTTTAATAAAAAGCCTGGAAATTATTACATGTCATCTTGATGCTTTAAACTATATATTAATGTTTTAGTTCTTATATCAATTATTGGTATGAAATGTTATTTTATTTGGCACTTTTCTTCAACTCAGTGCACCCAAAGTATATTCTTTAGTCCTCGCATTAATTGAAAATATCCCACCATATCTGATTCTAGGTGCAGGAGCTCTACTCTCTTAACAATGACAGTATTCAATTTAAAAGTCTCTACTGTATTATTGCATAGGCTGTAATTTGTGCCCGAAAGCTTTTGTTAATATTTCTACAAACTGTGATTCTTTTATGTGGGTTTCATCATACCATAGATCTCTAAAAGCTGAAGTATGTGTCCTCGTCTCCCTCCCTTTACTAAACAATTCAGCTTTCAGAGTTAGTGTTTCTCACTTCGTGTGACACAGAGTGGTCCACACACAGCCTCAGGGGGAAGAGGCATGGGGAACCACAGGTCCGTGACCCTTGCATTTTCCTTCTGGAGTCTCTGTGACAATTACTAAATATATGATGCAGAAGAGGACACATGAATGAGGACCAGGGACCCAGGCCTGAGAAAACCATCCCCATGGCTATGCTCCTAGGGCCTCAGTCACTTCCTCTGTGAAATGGGGATAATGATTCTCAACTACATGATTAAGAAAAATGTTAAAACATGTTCGGCAGGATTCTTCACAGGTGACAAGGCAATGTGACATGCTTGTTCTTATATGCAAGGTTGGATAATCCTCTGCGGTTGAGAGGAGAGGTAGCTAAGGACATAGGTTCACACTCTGCCTCTGCTGTTAACAGCATCGTGACTTTGGGCAAGTTACTTAGCTGTTTTGAACCTCTACTTCTGCATCTCTGAAATGAAGATTATAATAATGTACACAATTTGTTAGAGGATTAGGTGGACAAAGACTAGAAAGGACGTCCAGGAGCACATGGTGCAGGCTAAGTGCTCAACTGAAGGTCAACTATCATCACCATTGTTTTTATACCTGTTGTGCTCCTAGGGATGAGGTGCTGAGTGGCAGATGCCACGGTGGCCTCACTGGATTTCCATCCCACCCCACTCCTCGTAGGTCTCCTGAGTCAAAGTCTGAAAGCTAAAACCACCTCCCAGACTCTGTTAGGCTAGAGGCCTACATGGTTTTGGCCACACCATCCAGATGAATTTATAAGTGGGGAAAGAGGCAAGGTTCAAGGTGCTCATTTTCCCAGAGCCAAGTTAAGCAGAAGAGTGTCATTCCAGAGCAGGAAGCTGTGGTGGAAACTTCTAGACTGGGCAGCTTCCTGACCAGGTAGAGGAGGACTCTCCCTTGTTGGCTCTGTTCAGTGGTGTGGTTTTTGGAGATGTTCCAAGAAGCTCAAGTCTCTTCCATTCTCCCCCTGATGTTGTGAACTGATGTTGTGAACTATATCTTGTTTTTCTAGACCAAGTGGAGAAGATTCTGTTGTCTGCAACTGAGAGGCTCATCAATGTGGAGGGTCCAAGGCACATGCCCCAAGTCATAAGCATAAACCATAGAACACCAGGTTTACAACTCCAATGTTAGTGCTCATTCCACCATGTCACAGGAAGAGGAAGGAAAATCAGCCAACTTCATCTAAATTCCTTGATTAAGTCTATAAAACATGATTATATCTCTAAAATCTGGGAACTGTACTAGGTCCTCGGAAGGAGTCTGAGTTCATTTGTAACTGAAGGAGTTGTCCTTAAGGAACTTGTAATCAGCGGAAGAGACCAAACGAAAGCAAATAATATGTGATGTAAGTGTTTTCGTAAAAACAAATATTGTACAGCAGCAACAGGACGGAGAAAGCAACTATCTCCGGAAGCAACAGTGTGAGTTTCTCAGGCAAGGAGGCCAGAGTGGGTGGCTGAAGACGCAGTAATTGTAGGCAAGGGAACAGCATTTGCAGGGGCACAAAGGGCACGTCCATTCATGGCATTTTCAGGATTGTTTTAATATTCAGATAAAAACAAATATGACTTTATTTCAAAATTGAGCTCCTTTAGAATCATTTTGCTCCATAGCTGTTTTGAACCCTCTTGGTTGAGGTATTTATTCCAGGGGACTCAAACAATTAACATAGAAACCCTAGGCTATGAATTAGCCAAATAAATGTATACGGCTTTGAAGTGCTTAGGCTTATTTAATCACATTAATATGACTGTTGTTCCCTTTGAACACCAGAGGCCATTGTGAGCCCTACTTGTGAAGAGATTATATTCAGCCCATGAGTATTCCTGAGTTCTCACAATGTGCCATGTGTTGTGCTGGACCAGGAACACAAGATCTTTGCACCGGACAGACAGACATCCTGAGATGGATGGGGAAGGAGCATTTTAAGTTTTCTTAAAATATCCATTAACCATTAATAGGAAGAAAACATGATTAACTTCCTTTCCACATTCCTTTGCTTGTGCCCAGGACTTTGGACAGCTATTATTCCAAATAACCCTAATATAACCCTCTTATCATCCCCAGCTCCTGGGGTAAACATTTCAATGGCTAACAGGCTGCTCATCCTTCCTTGTCTACTGTCTTCTCTACTTGCCCCCAACTCTTAAGCATCTCTCAAAAGTTTCCTTCGGTTTCCCTGCCCTACTGTTTACACCCATCTCTTACTTAAGATCTCAGAGAATCCCACAGCTTGTTGTGGTGGAAATAATAAAGAAATGGGAGTCGGGAGTTCTGGACCTGATACCCCCTCTCTGGGACCCATGCCCCCAAGTGGAGATGACCTGCCATATCCCTCTAGTGCCAACAACTTGAATGCTTGTGCCTTTTCAGGCCAAGGAAGTTTCTCTTAGATGCAGATATGATTATGTTTGTTGAAGATAATTGAGATGGAGCATGAGAGATAGAACATTTGTTTCTTAAACTTGTTTATAACCAAGTAAGATTGGAGTTTCTCTATCCCTGGTCTAAGGAATTTAAGGGGAAAGTGGAAAAAAACAGACAAATTCTGAAAATTTTCACTACGGTAGCATCTGGTGGTCAACTAGATGGAATAAATTATATGTGCAACTACTATAGAATAAATAACAAAAAAATTTTGATAACTATTAGTAACGAAACATAAATGTAATTTTATAATTTGGCCAGCTGGCTTTTACAGGCTTCTGTCATTATCTTGAGAAGTAGAACATTTTTCAGATCTAAAGCTGAAAAACACAGGCTGATATTAAATTACATGTACAATCTGGACATCATGATTTCCAGGGAATGATGAGGACAGGGAAGTGGTCAGAATATCTGGTTCTGCTTCTGGTTCTGGTTCCTGATGCTTTCCTACTCAGTGAATAATTTCAGGTAAGCCACCCAAAGACTTTAAATTCATGCCAACCCTAATAACAGGGCCTTCGTGGGGATCAGCAGAGACCATGAGAATGAGAGCATACTGTAAGCTGTAAAGCTCTGTACTTCCTTGGGAATTTCCTATTGTCCAACGATCCTGAGCCTGCATGTTTTCTCATGTACTTAAAAGGAACCTTAACACATGACTTCCCATTGTTCCAGATATCGAGCTAAGTGCTTTAAATACATTTTAATTCTTACAACAACCCTCCTATTACCCATCTTACAGGTGAGGAAACAGAGATTCAGAGAGACAAAGTAACTTGTCCAGGTTCCCACTAGTCAGTAAAAGCAGAGCCAAGACTCCAACCCAGACCTAGCTGACTGTAGAACAACTAGAAGTTGTTTGGTCTATGAAGCTACCTTCGTAGGATATTCAACAGTAGCAGAGGCTTCTTTATCAGAATAAAACATGAGGATTCTTGATCGATTTCCTAGCAGTAAAGAAGGAAAGAGCTATTATTTATCTACAAGTGGTCCAGCTTTCTGGCATCTTCCCAGACTGCACGTTCCCATCATCTTCTCAACTTGTACAGAAAGTCACCGTTATTTCCACTTGGGCTCGGGTATCGTGGGTGCTACTCTTGCTGGGTATCACAGGGAGACTGCAATATTATGGCCTCTTAAGAATGCTCTCCGCATTCCCATGCCTGGTCTGTCATACTGGTTTGGGATCTTCAGATCCCTAGGTTGTTCCCATGTGAGACATCTCCCACAAGCACAGACTTGGCAGAGTGGTACGTAGTTGGTAAGTAGATGGAGAGAGTCAAGAATGGTCAGACTGAATAAAGAGAAACCAGGGAAAGCCAAGGGCTAACATAACCAGGCTTCCTCCCTAACAAGTATGTCCCCAGGCTGTCCCCATATCCCAGGTCCTAGAGAGGATGAAAATTATACTCCATACCAGTCTCTGCTCTCGGGGTGTTTACCCTCAAGTACTAGAGGTAAGACAGATATGTGATTGCTCTTTAAATAATGCAGCAGATTTCTGGGTAGGTAATATATTTCATTTCTATAGAAGTGAATACATGGTTTTAAAGTTGTGGTAAACAGAAGATGAAATTTGCTTTATAAACTGATAAACAGCAGCTTGCATGGGCAAGGGAGTTGGTCTGACACACATATTTATGCTTGGTTCAAAATCCAGGGCAAGGATTTACAGCTGCTCTTACAGATCTGAGTGTGGTGTAAGTCCAGCACCACGTCCCATTCACACCACAGAAAGCAGGCAGCTGTAGCCAGGGGGAAATCCAGCCTTCATAACTTTCAGTGTTGCTAATTCTTTCCCAGAATGCTAGGAGTCTTTACAGGATTGAGTGGAGAGAAAAGAAAGAAGAAATCCTATTTCCAGAATCATAGTGTCCTTCCCTGTTGGAATGTTTGTAGGGAATATGATAGAATGCCTACCGGAGACTCCCATTGGACAGATGAGTAAACTGAGGCTGTGGGAGAACAGATGGCTAGTCAAAGTCACACAGCTAAAGGTGAAGGCTAGAACATTTTGATTTAAAGTGGCCTGAAAGCAGTTTCTGTCAAATGGAAGAGAGAGAGAAAGGAAGGAAAGAGGAAGAACGAAGAGAGGAAAGAAGTAAGGGAGGGAAGGAGGGAGGGAGGAAGGAAGGGAGGGAGGGAGGAGAGAGAAAAGAGAGAGAGTTCATATTTGGTCTTACCATTTTAATGATCAGCAGCAGCAGGAGAGCTAAGCCAGCCAGGAGAGCCTCCTAACCATGAAAGCGCACTTGGAAGTTGGCGTGAGCAAAGAAGACACTCACAGTGTTAAGCCACTGAGATCTGAGGCTCTTCCTGCCACTGAGATTCCATCACTGAAGGTGGGGTTGGCTGAGCAGGCAGTGGAGAGAGGACGCACGTGATGGGTCAGGAGGCTGGATTTCCATGTTACACGGAGGCAAAGCGTTCAGAAAGCCTGTCTCCTGCCCCCTGAAAAGGCAGACCAGGTGCGTCCTGATCCCACAGAAGAGGATGGAAGACAGAGCAGGAGCGGTCTGTGTCGGCTGTTCCTTGCTGGCTTTGACAAGGTCTTACAGGAAAGAGCTACACTCAGGAATGATGTGGCTGGTTTTTAGGCACAAATGAAGGAGAACAGAAAGATGCCAGGCATTTGCAACAGTGAGCAGTGAAAAAGCCAAAGCCTTCTAGACCCCGCACAGCACAAGATGGGGACTGGAAAAGGCTTTGAGTGGCAAAAAACAAAAAACAGTGAAAGGTCTCAGGGGACTCGAGTGGCCCCAGGCACCGGTGGCACTAAGGGCGTGGCCTTCTCGAGTGTGGCTTTCCACAGAAGGGAGGTAGCTGCCTGACGCAGAGTGTGCAGGGGTGGGGAGCAAGGAAACCAAGACGGAAATTGAGGGGGGGGGTTGCTAGCACATAGCACTGAATGAAAATAAAGAAATCAGAAGTCTTCCAAGTTCTAAAGGGAATTATAAATTGCTAAAGAAACTCCATTAAAAAAAAAAAAAAAGAGTTCTGACTGTTCACCATAATGCTTGTGCTTGGCGGGGGGCGGGGGGGGGGGGGTGAGGACAGAGGAAGCTATATAGCTCCCAAAGAAGGCGTTCGCCTGCACACTCGCCCCCCGTATGGTCAAGGAAAAGTCTTCCAGGGATGCAGCCAGGGCCCAGGGATGGCAAGGTTCTAGCAGCCTTTCCCAACTGGGTCCCCCTCCAGGACAGAATTAAGCCCAGAAGCCCCAAGGCAGACCTTGTGAGCACTGAATTAACTCCTTCCCCACGAATGTAGAATAGTTCTAGCTACTTACCAACCTTGGGAGAATAGGAGTAGCCACTCAAGTCATTTTCTATATGGCTTTATTCTCTCATGGAACCCCAGCTGAGAAAGGATTCCAGGGAGTTCCTTCTAGAAAACCAAACTGCTGTCTCATTTGGAAACTTTCTCCAAGGCCAAGGCAGGAGGCTTCAGGATTCCACGGCCGAGAGGGACCAGAAGCTGCTATGTGGAAAATGAGCATTCCCTAATCACACCAATGGGGTGTGGACATGCACTCAACACTTTCTGGGGGTTAATTTAAAAGGCCTTTAAAAATGCACATCCTTTTTCACCCAGCCTTCCCACTTTTAGAATTGCATCTGCAGGAGATAACTGCAGATTCCTGCAAAGATGTTCACTGAAATTTTCGTCATGGAGTCAATTTCTTACCATGGGGACTTGGATATGCAAGAAATATCAGTATCACTTTATAACTTTCAAATTAAAATGAAGAGAACAGCATCCGCACCCAATCATGCCAGGAAGGTGGGAAATCAATCTTGGCTGTTTGGGGAGATTCCTCTCCCGAGAGACTCCAGTCAAAGGAATCAGGAATCTTCCATTGAGCCCAGTCTTGGTGGAGATGGAGGGTTTCTTTGTCCAAGCTGGCAGAGTCTCTTCTGGTCATGCCCCCTGCTTCCAAGCCTTGCAGGGGGGTGGGGACGCTTGCCAAGGCTGAGAGCCCCCTGCCCAAAGCCAGCCCCCCAGCCACCATTCCCAGTGCCTAGCCAGGCACACATTCTGTGACCCCCCCCCATTTATAAACCCCAGCTCCTCCCCAGACAAAGCCACTTTGCATAATCCCCTCAGTAAAGTGAAACTTACCCAAACAAAAGCATCCTCACGCCCCTGCCGCTAAGGAACTCGGGCTTTTGGTTTCCCTTTAAAAAAGAGGGAGAGCAAAAACCGAAAGCCCAACCCAGGGAGAAGGGGTACAAAGAACCCGCACCCCTTCGTATTCTTCTACGAAGGGGAAACAAAACGCCAAATTGTCTTTGTCAACTACTCTGCACCCGGAGGATAGCAAAGCTATTGGGGAAAAAACTGAACCATTTGCAACGCGAGGACGTTCCGTTCATTACAGTCTATCCAGTTAAGGGATACCATGCGGGGATGCAAACACGGATATAGAAGCTTGAACTACAGGAAAATGTTATTAAAAAACAGGCTTTTGGGGGCGCCTGGGTGGCTCAGTCGTTCAGCGTCTGCCTTCGGCTCAGGTCATGATCCCGGGGTCCTGGGATCGAGCCCCACCTCGGGCTCCCTGCTCAGCGGGAAGCCTGCTTCTCCCTCTCCCACTCCCCCTGCTTGTGTTCCCGCTCTCGCTGTGTCTCTCTCTGTCGAATAAATAAATAAATTCTTTAAAAAAAAAAAAAAAAAAACAGGCTTTTTTTAAAGGGGTAGGAAAGTTGAAACCCAGGTGGCACGGAAGTGCTTAAATACTGTCCCCACTTCTATAAACCCAAAGTCGAGGGTACGTGTGTGGACGAAGAGCCACTCTGCGTAAAGCCACGCGCCACGTGCAATAGGCATGTCTCCTGTCCTTTCGCTTGCGTGTCTGTCCTGCCGTCCTTATAACCACACGTGGGGTGTGCGTGACCAAGCGTCTGGAAGGACGCTGGGCGCCTCCGCGGCCCCCTCTCCCTTTCCCCGCCTGGTTGGGGTCCGGCAGCTACTCTCAGCCCGCTGACTGCGACCTCGCAAGAGCAGGGCCCACGTCCCGTGAATCATCCTTGAAAACATTCTTAGGGGCCTTAAAGGCATCGTTGGGCCTTCTGCGTGTCAGTTAGTATGAGGACGGGCCTGAGTCTGGGCTTCCCGCGGACGGAGCGGTGGGCCGGCAGCAAGGCTCCGTCCGACAGGAGGACCTGGACTGGGGCGGGGTGCGGAGGGAGACAGGGGCTCACTTCCCCCTAAAGAGCAGCGAGATCCGTGGAAGGGCCGCGGCTTGGAGCCTGGCGCGTACACCATAAATAAGGCCTGATGCATAGTGTCGACTTGTGCTGAGGCTTTTTCAGGAGGGTCATGTTGGACATCTAGTGTCTCTGTGTCCCCGCATTCATCTCGCTCTGCGTTGACCTCTGGCTCCTCAGGGGGCATCAATGGGTCTTTAGTGCCAAATCAAAGGAAAGGTCTCTGAAGTACGGTCCCGGGAAATGAAGGTTGGAAGGGCACCCGGGGGCCCAGATGGACTCCGCCACCGACGAGGCCCAGGGGCTTTGGGTAAGACATCAGCCTTCCACGTCTGCCCCTGACGTGAAGAGGTCCAGGCCGGGCTGCACCAGCCTGTCAGGGTCAGCGGCAGGAAGCCCTGAATGTGCCCAGATCTCCAGGGACCCCCGAGGGGACACTTGGGCCGCTCCTGTCTGTGTGTGGGTGCGATTTCTCTTCTGTCATTTGGTGACTGCTTTTCATCCGCGGAGCAGCCGCAGAGAAGCTCAATACGGCGCGGGAGGAGCGCCTCGGGCCAGGCCGGGATGCCACCCAGGACCCTGCTGGGGTCAGCCCCGTGCGGCTCCACCAACTGGCTCCTTAGAAAGGTCAGCACCTGCTGTTTGGGTGTTAAACATGGATTCCTGAGAAGGACAGCAAAACAATGAGAATGGAGAGGGGGAGAGAAGGGGGAAGAAGAGGGAGGAGTGAGGGAGCCTGCGGCCGTGGGCAATGAGAGAACACCGCGCTGTGTCACGACTTCCATGGGTCCCTTCACCATAAAGAGATCTTAAAAATTATATTTTACAACCACATTGATATAAACACAAATATAATCTAGCTTTGATTATGTTCACTGCCTTTATTATAAGTTTAAATGAAATTAAGACATTTCTAAGGGCCCCTCGAAGCATCCGGGGTCCGGACACCGGGCCTGCTCCTGCCGGATGCGGAAGGCGGCCCCGAGCCCCCTGCCTCTGCCGGGTATCCACGGGGGGCTCCTTCTGGAACAGGCTTGTCCCTGCTCTGACCTCAAGCTTGGTTCAAACGTCCTCAAAGAGGGATCTAGTTTTTCAAAGTCAGAGGGGTGAAAAGTTATAGTGTTCTGTAGGAATTTTTAGGGCCTCAGTGGAAGAACGTGATCACAGTAAATAAACTTGAATTACACGTTCCCGCTTGTTCGCCGCTCGATCCCTTCACCATCATAAAGAGAAAAGTAGGCAAATAAATAAATCATAGTTTGGAAGAAATTAACAGATCGTTATTGTGTGATTCTCTTGGTTTCAGCAAAGTGTGGTTGACATTCTTTCTATGGGAACAGGCAATTAGTGCACAGCGGAGACCAGAGGCAGAGGCTCATTATAAAAATAAAATAAACGTGTGACCCGGGCAGCACGAGGGAAGCAGCCCGGCCGCATGTCGTCACAGTCGGGGCTCTCTTCAGTGGCGTGAGCTCATTCCGCGTCTAACACACCAAGCAGCTAGAGGTCTCGGAAAAGCCCCCTTCAAGAACTAGGGGCCAACCATGGAAGATCAAAATTAAGGAGAAACCCGGCGAAAGGAAGGGACAAAGCAAGAGCAGGGACGGATGGGGCCACCGGAATGTCAGGGCGGACCCGGGAGCTCGGTCCCCACGTGTGCGTTACTGGGCCAAAGCAGAGCGTGGACAGTCTTCCGAAGGAAGTGGGCGCGGGAGGTACAGCTCCCCGGCCTCTGCTGGGGGGGGGGGCAGGGGGTGACGAGCATCACCGGGGGGCCTGGAACAGGCGGGCTTTCAGCACCACCCAGGGTCGCCAGGCGACCTTGGGCAAGTCACCTCAGCTCCCAGTGCCTCTGTTTCCAAACCTGTAAATCTCAAATCAAATAACAACATGCTTTTCTAGGTTTTCTTGGAGATAAGGTGACAGACAGCACGTGTGGACACTACCTACTTAGAATGGGAACTCATGGATGGTTTGCCATTATTAGTGTCTTGAATCTTACTATATCACGGTCAGGACTTTCAGGCAGCTCCGGGGACGACTATGGAGACACGGCGTGGCAGGGTCAAGGTTTGGCTGTGAGGCGCTCCTGCTGAAGAGCTGTGTTTTTAAGATTTAGGGGATTTAAAGGAGAATGGGATTCGTGAGGACCCATTAGGTTTAGTGATTGTTCTGTCCCTGTCTCTCTCTCTCTCTCTGTCACACACACACACGTGCACATGCACGCGCGCACACACGGGCCTACACATGCGTGCACACCCATGGGCCTGCACATGCACGCGCACACGCACGCACACATCTGCTTCAGCACACACATKCACATGCATGCACATGCACACATGGACAAGCATACAAGCACACACATGCACATGCATGCACATGCACACATGGACAAGCATACAAGCACACACATGCACACACATACACATGCACACATGTGAGTGCACACATGCACACATACGTGTGTGTGCACATACTCACATGGGCATGCACAGCACACACATGCACAACTACTTCACTCAAGTTCGTCTTTGCTTCAGTCAGGGCTTCAGTCAGGAGACACACCTCATGTAAGCCCTATGTAGATATAACCACCCCGTACCGGCTCTGCCCGTTCTGGAAGCCTTCCCAGAACCCACGGCCTTCTGCACGGACACCCATGCCCACCAGCCCCACGCCCTCCCCTCAGTCCTGAGGCCCCTCCAGCCAGCTCTGAGCTCCAGAGCAGTGACTCTGTGCACACCTGAGTAAAAAGAAACTGAAGACCTGGCTCAGCTCAGGGCGGGCGTGCAGCTGGGTAGGAGGGGGACACTGAACAAGCCTCAGGACCCCTGTGACGGGCCAAGGCAGCATCCTCAGAAGGCGGCCCTGCTGAGTTACTGCTGTCCGCCCCAACATGTCTAACCCCTGCACCCCTCCAGGAGCTGTGACGAGACAAAGCAGCATTCACGGGTCTCTCTGCCACCGTCCGTACTAGATTTGGCTCCTAGGTGCCAACCTGTGGGGCTTCGCACAAGTTTACAGCTAGGTGTTTAATTTCGTCCTAGAAAAAAAAATCGCAATTTCTTTTTTCTTTTTTTAAAGTTAGCCACCTTTTTATTTTCCCCTTCATCACCTTCCCAGGGCTGGCCCTTAGCCTGCTTTTCCACACTCTGTTCATTGTGAGGCTCACACTAAAACCTGTGAGGCTCCCACTAAAAGTCGACTGCATGCTTCCTGTGTGCTAGGCATCATGCTAAGCATGTAATGTGCGTTATCTTTCTCATGGCATTTACGCATGATGAAAACCAGGCTCGGAGAGGTTAAGTGACTTGCCCCGTGTCACACAGCGGGTATTATTTTACCCAAAACTCAAGGCTGTCTGACTGCAGAGCCCATGCTTGGGAGAACCAACCCTCTGCTAGTTGGTAAGAGTCAAGGCAGGAAATGTAGAAACAGGTGTGCTGTTGACAAAGTCCATAAATATAAATAAAGCACACACTAGGGTAATTTAAATAAATGAAGGTGTATCATGGTAGGACGAACTTACACCAGGTTTACCACAGAACAGCCTCCCAGAGCCCAGGCAAATCGCATGCTGATAGACGCCAGATGCAAGCCACGGGCGTGGCTCTCCGAGCTTAGCCTGATGGAGTCCTCAGTCTGAAAATGAACGAGCAAATCCACGGCTGAAAAGGCCATGGCATCAGATAAAGGTAAGTGTGCTGGGCAAAACTCGGGATGTGGGCAAACTTTGAGAATTGGTATCATCCGAGAAACAGGTGTCTCAAGTGCGGTAGAACTCTGGACTGCAGGGCGTCCGTCTGGGGTCCATGGAAAGCCTGGGACTGGGCTGCAGTCCAGGCACCGGTGAGGCTGGGTGAAACCTGAAGATCCCCGGTGTTGGGGCGGGGGGGAGTTCTAGACTCGAGTACGGCTCTGCTCTTCTCTGTAAGGGAGCAGCTGGGGAGCATTTCCAGAGGACCATGGTCCCCACCAGCCACCGGTCTCCCTTGCTCCCGTCTCCTGGCCTGGCCAGTGGCACCATCTTAAGCTACATTCCACCCCACCCCACCCCCACCCCCAGCCCCAGGGCACCAGCAAACCCGCAGTTCTCAGGAGGGGCCAAGGGGACCAGTCCACCCCTGGGGCTCCCATCTATCAGTTTTCTCCCAAGACTCTTCAACCAGTCTTTAAAAGGTTTGCACTTGTCCTCTTTCAAGGGTATGGCTGTAAGAAGCCCTCCCTTTCTTCCCCCAATTCCTTTCTATGGAACACTGACCCCGGCTAACCTCAGGCCTCCTGGCTCCATGACCTGCGGTGGCCTCCATGGTCTTGGCTCACATCCCTCCAGCCTTTGGGAGGGAGGATTTCCCTCTCCCCTGAATGTCCGGGATCCTCCATCGGGACAGACAAGCAGCTGTATACGGCCCCCCGTGGCTTCCAGTCTGTGGACCACACTTGGGAGTCAGAGATCCTGGGCTCCGGGCCCTGGCCCTGCCCCACAGGTTGGGATCCCACCCACCCGCTGGCCTCAGTTTCCATCTGTGCAGCCCGGGAGCTCAAGGAGACCGCGTTCTGCTCCAGCTGCCGCGGGGCCCTGCAGAGCTCCTGGGGCTCCGAGGGACTTCGCCCCCTCCCCAGCCTTCTGTATCAGTTTTTACTGCCTCTGATTTCATTTGAAGAAGGGTCTCTACCACATTAGAGTTTGAAAGCCACCGGGCCATCTGGCCACTCGCGTCCCTTCCAGCTGTGGCTGCCCATCCTGTGACAACTCCCTCCAATCGGTAATTGCTGGCACCAGGTGTGGGGGGCCCCCGCGGGCGCAGCCGGCTCATATTGATTTCCCTCTGGCCCCCGGCCAGGAGCCCGCACAGCCTCTGCACGGTAACACTGCAGGGGCCAGCCCCGAGGGACACTCTGGCCGGCGCTCCAGCCGATGGACAGCAGCTGGCCAGATGCTGGCGGCAATTTCATGCTCCTGGTGGCTCATCTTTCCCCCAGCCCCCTCCAGTCACCCAGGCCACGGAGCCCAGGCCAACCTCCTTATGGCGTATGGAGCCTCGGCAAAGCTCGAGAAGCCAGGAGGCTTCCCGAGGCGGCCCGAAATAGCCACTGCAGCCCAGGGAGGGAGGGGGGAGCCTGGACCAGCACCCAGCTCGCAGCTTCAGCCTCACACGGCCTGACAGCTCCAGGAACCCCCTGACCACGGCCAGACTCACTCCCTGTTGTCCTCAGCCTGGTTCAGGCTGGAAGCCTGGCTGAGGACAGGGGTGTCTGCCGGTGACTTCTCTCCTGTGGGGGGAGGGGGGAGGCTCCGGCTCAGCTTCAGATTCTACCTGCTCACTTGCTTGGCCTCAAGCAGACCTGCATTTGGATGAGATGCATGTGAGTCTTGGTTCTCCGGCTTACCGGCTAGAGGGTCGTGAGACTTCGCTCAGTCTCTCCGTGTTCCGTTCCCTCATCTGTAAAGTGGAGGGCAGAGCGCCCACCTCACTGGGCTGCTTGAGGATCTCATGAGCCCCTGTTGGAGCACAACACAACACCTGCACTCGGGATTGCTTTCTTATCACTAGCCTTGTTAATGAGATATGAGTCTCTGGTGCTGTTGCAAAATGCAGTCTCTTCTCACGTGCGTGCTTGGGAAGAATCTGTCATTGAAATGTTTATCACAGAATGCAGGAGACCTCATGACCCAGTCCACCTACGATTCCACATCTGTCCCTTACGAGCTGAATAACCTTGATCAATCTTTAAAATGAAGGAATTGGGGTAGGTCCAGGGTTCTCAAACTTTAGCAGGTGTCAGCTTTGAAACATAGATTTCTGGGCCCCGCCCACAGAGCTTTTAATTCAGAAAGTCTGAGTTGGAGCCTGGGAATCTACATTTCTGAGAAGGTCCCAGGTGCTGTCAATGCTGCTGGTCGAGGCCATATTTTAATTACTGACTCTTCATGTCCTTCCCAATTCAAATGTTTTATGTTTTATGTATATATATTTCCTCCAATTATATTTTAAATATTTCTATTTTATGCTTTTTTAGGATTTTATGTTCTAAGTCAATCTGAGGTCTTGACCAAGGTGGGTTTCCAGGAAGGCACCATAATATAATGGTGAAGAGCTGACAATGGGAGTTCAATAGCTTTTGGAATCCTGGCCGCTTATAGAGGTATGTATGTGTGCCCATGGAAAAATGACTCACCCTCTTGCTACAGTTTTCCAATCTGTAACATGGGGATAATAATAGTACCCTACCTTACATGATTTGTGGTGGAGACTGGTGGTTGTCCCCTTGGACCCCTACCACAGGACATCTGTTTTGTGCTCCACCCCACAATATGGATCATAAGTGGTCAAAGCCAGTTACATTCTCTTTTTCCAGAAACTGCTGGGGAAGAAGGGCACAGGACACAATTCTATAAAGAGAGAGTCTGCTGGGGACTTCTAGGAAAGACGTTCATCCCCAATCAGTGATGAGAACTTCTCAGACAAAAGTTCTATTTTCTTGTCCCTTTTTCCTCTTCTTTCCTGCTTGGGATGCTATCCTGTGGAGATATATGCTGGAGTTGCTGCAGCCACTCTGCAGTCATGAGGCCATCCACCACTGACTCACTGAAGATGGTAGAACGGAAAGACAGAAAGGACCCGGGTTCTTGAGGGGATCTTTCAGTTACTGAGCCAACTCTGGGTCTATTAATTTCCAGATTCTTGTTCATAATAGGCCACACTGATGAGCACTTACTACATTTACTATATGGTAGATATGATGTTCTATCAGATGATACATCTGAGGCACATTTTTGCACAGTGCCTGATCATAGTATATACTCAGTAAATATTAGTTCTTGGAAATGATTTTAAAAAATCCCAATTTTTTCCTGTGGGTAATATCCTCTTTCATTTTCAGTAAAATCTCTAGGTCAAGGGAGCATATTTTGAGAGACAGCATACATTCACTCTCTACCACTTTTGCCCTTGAGGACATTCATTATACAAGATGCATATAGAGTCCTGTCCTTAAAGATACTACACTCTAATGAGGGAAAACAAACTAACATTTTGGGGGACAAGTTGAGTCCTATAATTTATTATGCACAGTATTAAGAGAAGCAGTGTAGATATTTTTAAATTTTGATTCATAAATAAAAGTAATATAGGTAAGTGGCTTAAAAACTTTAACACTATGGAAAAATATAAAATGAAAAGTATGAGTGCTCTTTTGCTACACTTCTCTGCCAAGGGTCATCATTGTTTATAATTTCTTATATATCTGATCAGGAAAAAAATGATGCATGTACCAACATTTCAGCCTACAGACGATTATGAGTTTTATTGAGATTTAATTCACATGTCCTACAATTCACCCATTTAAAATATACAATTCAAGGGGCGCCTGGGTGGCTCAGTCATTAAGCGTCTGCCTTCGGCTCAGGTCATGATCCCAGGGTCCTGGGATCAAGCCCCACATCGGGCTCTCTGCTCGGGGGGAAGCCTGCTTCTCCCTCTCACACTCCCCCTGCTTGTGTTCCCTCTCTCGCTGTCTCTCTCTCTGTCAAATAAATAAATAAAATCTTAAAAAAAAAAACAAAATATACAATTCAAAATATGCTCACAGAATTGTGCAACTTAGGCTGCAATTGTAGAATGTTTTCATTGACCCCCTCAAAAAAAAAAAAAAAACCATACCCATAGCAGTTACCCTGCAGACTCCCTCTCCACAGCCCCTGGCAACCACTCATCTACATCACATTTCTGTGGATGTGCCTATTATGGATCTTTCATATAAATGGAATCATACAATATGTGGCCTTTTGTGTCTGGCTTCTTTCACTGAACATGTTTTCAAGATTCATCCAGCTCATAGCGTGTATCCGTACTTCGTTCCTTTTTATTGCTGAATGATATTCCAGTTGATGCACATTTGGATTATTTCCATCTGGGGCTGTTATGAATAATCCTGTAATGAACATTCAAACCCACAAGCTTTTTTAAAAATTTCAGAAAGGGGTTCAATCCTACTTTTCTTCACAGTTCATTTGTCACTTAAAAATCCACTTCAGAGATCTTTAAATACAGATTGCTGGGTAGAAAACTAAGTGCATTGTAAATTTGATAAATGCAATGAGGAGATAGGGTTTGTGTGAGGGAGAAGCCACCTTTTATTTTGAATGAGGCAAATTTATAGAAAAACAGCTGGGGCACCTGGGTGGCTCAGTCAGTTCAGCGTCTGCTTTCGGCTCGGGTCATGATCCCCAGGGTTCTGGGTTCGAACCCCACATCCGGGTCCCTGCTCAGCAGGGAGCCCGCTTCTCCCACTCTCACTCCTCCGACTTGTGCTCTCTCTCTCTGACAAATAAATAGATAAAATCTGAAAGAAAGGACAAGGAAGGAAGGAAGAAACAACTGAGAACGGATGATGGTAGAGATAAGGTCAAATGCTATTATCACCCACTTTTGCAAATACAGTAGGTAGCTTCTCTTGATATCCCTGGCCTCATTTCTTAACAAAAAAATAAATTAAAAAAATTGAACAAAACAAAGCAAGCCAAACAAAACCAAACAAAAAACCACCTACAATCGGTGACTGTCAGATGATGTGGAATTGACAGGTGCACCTGCAAGCCTCTGGCCGCACTGGCCCCAAGCTCACGGCACAGCTGTCCCTGCCCACCACCCCTCGTCGCCCTCTGCCATCCTCCTCTCTCCCCATACCCCTATCTCCCCATCCCCTCTCTCCCCATCCCCATCTCTCCCCAGCCCAGTCCTCCATCTGTCCCCCGTATCTCACGTGCCCAGTGCTTGGGTACCGCCTGTTTTCTTTATGAACGAGTCCACTAAGTTTCCCTGGTGTGTTGCTCTTTCACCACCGTGCAGCCCGGGACGTTGAGCGAGGTGTCAGGCTGAGGAGGGTTGGTAAGAAAAGGGAAGGGCGAGGCCCCACATTTCCCCCTTGTTACCTGTTAGTAAGGTAACTGAACCGGTAGCCTGCTCATCTTGCCTGCCCACCCTCGGGTAAACCTCATGCAAAATAGTGCAGGATCTTCTTACTGCCTACTTTAGCACCCCATCGCTGTGTTTTTCCTAAGTCAGAATTGGTTGCTATATTTGTAAGAATTCATTACTGAACTATTCCACCTGGCGACCCAATCAGACTGGCAGCAGAGGAAGGCTGATTATACAAAAACCCATCTGTCCTCATTAATCTGGGTAATGATGTGCAGAACCCCAGCCCGGTACCCTGGAAGTCAGCGTGAGGGTCCCTGTGCAGGCGACAGCGAGGAGGGGGGGGTGACACGGCTGCATACTGCCTCCCTCTTTGATCTGCAAGAGCCACATCAGAGCAATGACAGCCCGAGGTCCAAATACAGCCCAGCAGACAAATCATTAGCTGGTGTCACAAGGGAGAGGACCAGTTCCTGTCAAAATTCAAGTTTGGCCCTGTCTCCAAACACACAGGGGACTTAAGCACTCCTTCCCCTCCTCCACCATTGCCACCTACCACCCTCTCCTAGACTTGAAAAAATCATCTAGCTTTTTTAAAATGCAGTTTTAGAACATCATGGAGGTTTGGAAATAAAAAATACAGATTCATGTGCTGCAAGCTTTGTCATCATCCTCACTGACCAGCTCCTATCCAGAATCTAAATCCCGAAATTATCCCATGGGCTGACACGATTAGGGTCTAGCTGGCATGCACACCTGCCATGTGCTCACTTGCAAGTGAACTGGCACTACTTCTTCCCAATACCTAAGATGTTCCCTGCACAGCTCTCTTGCACCACCTGACACCCCATCCACCACCAACCCAGACTTGGAACTGTGAGGGGCAAACCCAGATGGTTTCAGTGGGAGCAGCTGTTCATCTGGAATAAGGGTTCATGCTAATATCTAAATGCCCAGATGCCCGATAGACTCTCCACTTGAAGGTCCCATGGGTCATTGACTCCACTTGTCTAGAACTGAACTCATTCTTTTTTCTCCCATCATCCGAATGAAGTTCTCCTCCCTTTACATTCTGGAACCACTCCTCTCAGTTCATTTTCTCAGAACTGGAGCATCCCACTCCCCTTCTCCCTTTTCTGTAAGGGAAACCACTGGATGAGCTTCCAAGCATGACAGTGACCTGGCAATTTCCCTCCCTATAGCAATCCCTACCAAGTTCCACCCTTCATCCATCAAATTAGCCCACATACTTTTTTCTCTTGTACCCACTATTAGTTACTGCTCTCTCCAACCTCCAGTACAATAAAACAAAACAAACAAAACAAGAAATAAGATATTAAAATACATTAATATTGGAAAGGAAGAGGAAAAACGTCATGGTTCTTATATGATAGGATTGCTTCCTCTAAGTCCAAAGCCAACCACTTAGCCATTCCACCAGGAAGAGACTTCAGCAATACCCCAGAAACAGGACAAAGAAACATAAAATTCCGTATCTGTCCCATAAACAGGCAAAAATCAAGTAGAAAATATAACAAAGACATTGCCTCCCCAAAAGCAACAAAAATATAAATATTTAGGAATTAATATCAAACGAGAAGCACACAAGACTCGGATGAAAACTGCAACACTTTGAAGAAACAAAAGAATACTACATTGTTCTTAGGTAGGAAGAAGCAGTGTAAAGACGATAATTTATCCCCTAAATTAATCCATGAGTTCAGTTTAATCCCAATAAAAATCACCACCAAAATATATCACAGAATTGGGGTTATTTGACAATTCTGTGAAAGGTCATATAAATCTAAAATTCATAGTGAAGAACAAATATGCATGAATGATGAAGAAAGTCCTGAAAATAAGAACAATTTGGCAGATGTAATTCTATTAGAATCTGAAATACGTTACAAAGTTAGAGTAATGTGTGTCTTTTTGTGTCAGCAGCAAAAGACAAAGAGATTAGCAGAACAAAATGATGATTCCAGAGACTTAACAATATAGGAACTTAGTTTATGACATTTACTGGAGAGCGAAGGGGTTAGAGATGGCAGATGAAATCATTGATGCCATATGGAAAAACATACGGATTCAACCTTACCTCATATTACACATAAGCCTAAAGATAGAGCAATAAATCAAGTGCAAAAATCAAAGCTCTAAAAGAAAAGATATAAGAATATTTGTGTACTCTTAGGATGGGGAAAGCCTTCTTCAGAAGACAAAGCAATCCGTAAGTCATAACATATAAGACTAATTTAGCCACTATAAAAATTAAAACTTCATATAAAAAAAACACAGCTAACAAAGTTATGAGATAATTTACATACTGGAAGAAGAAAAGTTGCAACAGGAGAATGTAGGGGGCATGGTATGAGCTAAGAGCTGAGGCAGACCATGGAGGACCTCAAAGGCCTTCTTGTGGAATTTTGACCGAGGAGAATTGGACAGCCAATTCAATTGGACACAAAGGGTTACATACCAGATGGTGACATGCCTGGGATTTACATTCAGAAAGATCATTCTGCTACAGGATGGAGAGTGGATGGGAGTTCAGCTGTGGTGGATGTGGGCAGACCAATTACAAAGGCTTCTAGCACAGTGGTCCAGGCATGAAGTGATGACCAGGGTTGGGATGGAAATGGACAGGAATGGATACATTGGAGAGGCATGCAAGAGCCAAGGGAACAGCTCATGGCCATGGATTGTCATGGGCTCAGAGGTGAGGGAGACAAGAGTGTCAGGAATTACTGGTAGGTGTCTAGCTTATGTAACTGGAATGGTGGTGGGTCCTTCAGGGAGACAGGAAACAGAAGAAGATGCTTGGAAGAAAAGCCAAAGTTTCAGTTTTGGATGAGTTAGATTAGGAGAGGTTTGAGACCTCGGTGCCAAGCATCTGTGTCCCACGGGTCCTGGTTCCCAGGGCAACAGGAAAATAGGACAACAGTATGGAGATGTGAAGATGCGGGATCTGTGGGAGGGGGGGCGGAGTGCACAGAGGAAGGGGGATGCTCACACCAGGAGTGGCACACCTCTTCTTCCCCCACGTGGAGATACTTCGGGTCCCTCTGACTGAATCCGTGGAGAGTCTCAGGACCTAGGGGAGTCTGCAGTCAGGACGGGCTACCCGGATCCCAGGTCGTATAAGCATGAAAATCATGACAGTGGGATTCCAAGTAAACGTTTCATTCTTCTTCTTGCTCATAACTTCCAGATTTTGTCTAATATACTTGTATTATTTCATTAGGAGGCTAAAGAATCAAGATAGATGAATTTTTTAAAAATATGCCTTCCAGAGAAAGAAAAATGGGAAAGTGAAGATGGGAGCTGATTATTTTTCTTTTTGATTCTCTTTAATGCTTACAGTGTTTTGAAGAATGGTAACATTTGGGAGGAAACACAGAGTGGAGACCACCCGTGTCTCGGGGCGTGGGGCGTGGCATGATTCTGCAGGGACAGGAGAGGGGGAGGGAGAAAGAGCCCCAGGAGGGACAGGACAGAAAAAAACCACTAACACACACTTTTAAAACTAGTGACAAACTATAGGGGGTTTCTCACCTCAAAGTAAGTGAGAATGCCATTTCTTAACAAAAATATCTTCCAAAAAAAAAAATTGCAGGGTTGCTCCTGTTCTGTTTATCAGAATCACCCAATGCTGTTTCCAGTTTGGAGTCCTTCATATTTAAACTTAACAACATCATTGAAATTAAGTAAAATTCTTCCTTTCCACTGCCAATTTTTTTTTTACCTGTACCTAGTAATATAAATGCTCAAAAAATACTTGTTATTGACTGACTAACTCTGATTCTTGGCACTGTGGGATTTGAACAGAAATGCCCCAACACTTCCTCAAGTGTATCCAGGGTTACTGGTCCGGCGAAGGCTGCCCCAGGTCAGTTCTGCTGAGAGCCAAATTCCCTCCAGGTAGAGATTTGTGCCTTTTGCTCCTTTCCAACCCTTCCTTGTCCCTCTGAAATCCCTCTCAGTGGTGCTCTGAGCTTCATTTCAGGGTGTGAGTGAGCAGATTCTCTGACATCTGCTTCCTGAATGTGAGTCTGGTGCCTCATTTCCATCTCCAGCAGTCTAAAATTAGATGACATCACTGGGAAGACATTCATCCCAAGAAAAACCATCCATCCAGCAACATGGACTCAACTCCAGCTACCGTTCTTAGAAACAGCATCCAACCTGGACGAAAGGAGGGGAGGGGCGAGGATCGCCCTGGGAACTAGAGCACGTAAGTGGTTCAGGGTACCACCCTTCCCCAGACGGGAGCTTGGGACCTTTGTCACAAGGAAGTTCCCTTCCACCTTCACAGGGCCCGAGTCCTGTTCAAATTTGGGTTTAGAGACCTTAATGTTCACAACAGAGCAAAATACAAAATCTGAAGCTGAGTTAGTACCTTCTCTCTAATTAGAAACTGCAAGAAAGCAGCCCGTTGTAACACCATTAGAAACATCCTTTCTCTGACCCACATGAACAATACATACAGATGTGTGTCTATATCCATGTGCAGCTCTAGCTATAGATATAAACATACATCAACTGACTAAAGAAACCAGTCTCATTTGCTTTTTTCTCTCTAATCAAGATGCATTTTTTTTTTTGGAGCCTGCATTCAATTCCAATTAAGGGATGCTTTTAGACCTTTTATAGAGGAACAACTATATTTAACATCACCATTCCCTCTAAATAGTAATTGGATTTTACAAGGTATGAAGCTTTTAAAGGTACCTTGAGTCTCCAAACCTTCTCTCTGCCACTCCTGAGCCAAGTTGGCTGATCTCGAAGTACAAATGCCCCAGCAGGAGCTTCCCAGGAACCAAAGAACCTGCATTCTACCTCTGAGGGTGGAAACCAGAACCATGCACAGAGGCTTTTGGCTCATTTGCACCTCCAAGGGAGTAAGCAATGCCTTTTTTTTTTTTTTTAAGTAATTTGAGGTAATTGGCTCACTGACTTTTTTAAGAATTCAGAATTAGGTTTTAAACATGATGACTGTAAAGAAGAGGGAGGAAAAATATGCATTCAGAAACATGTTTTATATATATATATTATATATATATTCTGTTGGAAATATATATATATTCTGTTGGAAAAAACATCAGCTAGAAAAAAAGGACTTTTGCAGTATCCATTGAGATTAAGCATGTTTTTCATCTCAGTCTGCTTTTATGGCAACAAATCAAAATTTTCCCAATGTCACAAAACAGTGATGCCAACTTCAAATAAGTCAGAATGAAACACTAATGTGTCAACAGGATGTGTTAAAAATAATAGTAATAACCCTTCAGGCATCCTCTTCTCCTGGAATGAATGAGCCTGCCCTTATTACAGCCTAGACATCTGCTAGCACGCTCATCATTTTCCTCCACATGGTATTCAAAACTGATGGACAAAAAGCATCAAAACAGGTTTACTGGAGCCTCGGAAGATGGCAGAGTAGGAAGTACCAGGGATCTGTCTCTCCACCTAGACAATTGCACTGGCAGACTCTGTCGGAACTATTTTGGAATTCTGGAATTTATTGATGTCTTGCAACTTCCAGAGGAAGGTTTAGACAGTAATATGTGGTTAGTTTCTGCCAATTTCAGCTCTTAGTTCACCAGCAGTGCCCAGCCCCACTCCAGCCCCATGGCAGGCAGCTATGCACCTGTTTCTGCAACGGTTGGCATGAAGTGTGTGTGAGTCAGAGTGGACAATAATGACCTTGTCCTGCAAAAATCGGGTATCTAGGTTCTGATCACTGATTGCTGCTTCTGATCATGGAGGTGCAGACACAGAAGCAGGCGGCCATTTTTACATTCCCCCCAGTCATTGTTGCAAACTCCTCCCCCTGCAGTTGAAGTGACTTCCAGGGGACTTAAAAGGCTGGCATACTTTTTCCCCATTCAGTTTTCTCTTTTTCCCCTTTAGGAAACTGGCATTCAAGAATAGGTCATTCAAGAGCAACTGCATATACAGAGGAAACTCACTGTGCATGGCCAGGGAAAGGTTTAGGCTAGAAAAGACCCAAGAAGACCTTGAGTTTATACATCAGGCTGATCCTTAGCACAGAGCCCACAACAATCAAAAAATAAACTGAAAAAAAAAAGACCAAAAACCCCCAGAAAATTCTGGGGAAGAGAAAGTATTTAACTGACTTCCAGACTTACCACATTATTAGATTTAAATGTCCGGTTTTCAACAAAAAATCAAAAGGCATACCAAGAAAATAAAAGGAAATTATGGTCCACTCAAAGGAAAAAAATAAACCATCAGAAACTGTTTCAGAGAGAGGTGCCTAGTGGCTCAGTTAGTTAAGCATCCGACTCTTGGTTTCAGCTCAGGTCATGACCTCAGGGTCATGAAATTGAGCCCTGCTTCAGGCTCTGTGCTCAGTGAAGTCTCCTTGAGATTCTCTCTCCTCTCCCTCTCCCTCTGCCCTTCCCCCACACCACTCATGCATGCGTGCATGTGCACTCTCTCTCTCTAAAATAAATAAAACCTAAAGAACAAAGAAACCATTTCAGAGAAAGACCAGATGAGTCACCAAGCAGACAAAGATTTAAAACAACTATCTTAGAGAACTACAGGAAAATGTGGAGAGAATTAAGAAAATGATGTATGAACAAAATGCAAATATTAATAGAAATAGAAAATCTACAAACAAATGAAAAAGAAATTCTAGAAAGCCTAGAGCTGAAAAGTACAATAACTGAAATGAAAAACTCACTAGAGGTATTCAAAGGCAGAGTGAGTAGGCAGAAGAAAGAATCAGTGAACTTAGAACAATTGAAATTATTGAGTCTGAGGAGCAGAAAGAGAAAGGATTGGAGAAAAGTAAACAGAACATAAGGGACCTGTGGGACACCATCAAGTAGACCAACATATTCATTGCAGGAGTCCCAGAAGGAGATGAGAGAGAAAAGGGTAGAGAGATTATTTGAAAATAATGGCCAAAAACTTCCCAAGTTTCATTAAAGACATGAATACAAAATCAAGAATTTCAGTAAATTCCAAGTAGGATAAATCAAAGAGACCCACATCAAGACATATTATAATCAAACTATCAAAAGACAAAAACAAAATGAAAATCTTGAAAGCAGCAAGAGAGAAGCAACTCATCATATATAAGGCATACTGTATAAGATTATGAGCAGATTTCTCATCAGAAATTTTGGAGGTAGAAGACAGTGAGCCAATGTTTTCCAAGTGCTAAAAGGAAAAAAAAAAAAAGTCAACCAAGAATCTTATCTGGCAAAACTTTCCTTCAAAAGTGAGGGAGAAATTAAGACATTCACACATAACTCCCCAAAGCTGAAAGAGTTTGGTACCACTAAGTCTGTCCTGCATGAAATACTAAAGGTAGTTCATCAGGTTGAAATCAAAGGACACTAGACAATAACTCGAAGTCATATGAAGAAATAAAGATTTTAGTAGAGGTAAATATATGGGCAATGATAAAAACTAGTATTGTTGTAACAATGATTTGTAACTTCAGTTTTTGTTTTCTATGTGATTTAAGACACTAACATATTAAACGAATTATTATTTTGTGTTTTTGGACACAATGTATAGAGATGTGACTTTATGACATCAATAACTCAAAGGGTTGGGATGGATCTTAGAGGAGCAGAGCTTTTGTATGTTATTGAAGTTAAGCTGGTATACATTCAAGTTAGAGTGCTATAACTTTAGGCTGTTAACTATACTCCCCACTGTAACCACAAAGAACCTACTTATAGAATATACACAAAAGGAAATGATAAGAGAATTAAAATGTTTCACTATAAAAAAATCAACTAAGAAGACAAAAATGCAGGGGGGGGGAGGACAAAAAAGTGATAAGGCATACAGAAAGCAAATAGCAAAATGACAAAAGTCTCTCCTTATTACTAACTACTTTAAATGTAAATGGGTTAAACTCTCTAATCAAAAGGCAGAGATTGGCAGAATGAATGAAAAAAAGCAAGATCCAGCTATATGCTATCTATAAGAGACTCATTTCAGGTCTAAAGACACAAACAGGTTGGAACTGAAAGGATGGAAAAAGATATTCCATGCAGATAATAACCTAAAGAGAGCAGAGATAGCGATACTAACATGACACATAATAGACTTTAAATCAAAAAAGGTGACGAGAAACAGTGAAAGACATTATATATCAATAGAGATTTCAGTACAGTGAAACAATGCAACAGTTATTTACACACTAGTAACAGACCATCAAAATATTTGAAGAAAAAATGGACAGAATCAAAGGGAGAAACAAACAGTTTTACAGTAACCACTGGAGATTTCAATGCCTCACTCACAATAACGGACAGAACAACCAGACAGAAGTAAGGAAACAGAGGACTTACATAATACAGCAAACCAACTATATCTAATAGACATGTGCACAACCCTCCACCCAAGAGCAACACAAACATTCTTCTCAGGTGCACATGGGACATTCTCCCGTATGTTAAGCCACAAAGTAAGTCTCAATAGGGTTAGACATTATACAAAGTCTTTTCTCCAACCACAATAAGATGAACTTAAAAATCAATAACAGAGAGACAACTGGAAAATCCACAGATTTGTGCAAATTAAACAACACACTCTTAATCAACAAATGGATCAAAGAAGAAATCACAAGGGAGGATAGAAACCTCACAAGGTTAGAAATAGAATTATCATATGATGCAGCAATTCCACTTCTGGATGTGCACCCAAAAGAATTGAAAGCAGGGTCTTGAAGAGTTGTTTGCACACCGTGTTCCTAGCAGCATTTTTCAGGAGAGCCAAAAGATGGAAGCCACTCCAGTGTCCACCAACAGATGAGTGGATAAACAAAATATGGTACATACATACAATGGAATATTTTCAACCTTAAAAAGGAAGGAAATTCTGACACATACTATAACATGGATGAACCTTGAGGATATTATGCTAAGTGAAATAAGTCAGTCACAAAAAAACAAATACTGTATGATTCCATTTATCAGAAGTACATAGAGTCATCAAATGCACACAGACAGTAAGTAGGATGGTGATTGCCAAAGTCTGGGGGAGAAGGAGTGGGGAGTTATTGTTTAATGGGTGTAGAGTTTCAGTCTGGTTGCATGACAATCTGAATGTATTTAATTCCACTGAACAGCACATTTAAAAACAGGTAAGATGGTAAAATTTTTGTTACACGTACTTTATCACAATAAAAAAAAAATGGTGTTGACCAAACTCACGGAGCTTATGAACCTAATTCCATATTCTCCCACAATGCCATTTTCTCCTCATCTACATTTAGTCTTATGCTGGATTTCATTACCTAGAAGTATTGCACCTGGAAGACATTCTCCCCTCCCATTTTACCAAGGTCCATTCTCTGTGGAATGTGTTGTTCAGGGGCTAAGAGAACTGGTTCTTGGAGCTGGGTTGCCTTGGTTTGAATCCCAGCTCTGCAACTCACTAGCTGGGTGATGTTAAGTAACTTATTTATCTTTTCTATGCCCTCAATTTTCCTATTTGTAAAATGGAGATCATAACAGTCCTTATCTAAGAGAGTAGTTATAAGGATTAAATGTTGAACTGTATGAATTCCCAGCCCATGTTAGGTGCTCCATTGTGACCATCATTCCATTAAAACAAGCATTTTCTAGGAAACCAATCAGGCCCCATGGATTCTATATTCTTTTGTTTTCCACTGTACTCACCTTTGTTTCCTAGTCTTTTAAGTGGTCTCCCTTCTCCAGTCTTGGATCCTTCCAACCCATTTTCCATCTCCAAGCTAAGGGAATTTTTCTGAAAGACACATCTGACCATGCCTCTCCCCTGCCTAAAGATCTAGCCCCTGCCATCTCCCTGAACACTCTTGTTATTTTGCAAGGCTTCACCTACACTCCAGTTGCACTGAACTGCTTGTGGTTCCCTGAGTTTGCTTTTGTCATTTCATACTGCGGTGTTTTGTCCACACAGCTCCCCCTCCTGGGAAGTCCTTCCATGCTTGGTCCACCTGGAAAACCCATTCATCTTTTCAAGCACAGCTTTACAGTCACTTTTCTGTGAAGTGTTTCCTTGGCCACTTGGCATTGGATCACAGCAGCCGTAACACTTGAGTGCACTTACTTGTCTCCATCTGGCAGGAGCTGATGCTTATTCCACTTCATGTTGCCAGCACCCAGCATGATCCTGGCTCAGGACAGACAAACAATATGGAATGAATGGACCTACTGTGCACCAGCAGGCAAGGAGAAGTAAGTCATGATACGTCTGCTCTCAAGGAACTTGGAGTTATTAAGGTTAGAGGTAATGCCAGCCAATAGTTCAGGAGAAACTCCAACCAATGTGCAGTTAAATGTTTCATAAGGGGTGCAGATGAAGTCTCACCTTCAAAATGAGGTCATCACTTGCAGAGATTTTAGAAACATTAAAAGAGCAGCCAGTATCTATTGAGCACACCAACTGCCTGTCAAGGACCATGATAATTGTGTTAAAGGCATTATGTCATTTAAGCCTCCTTAATTGATTAAATCATCAGTTTGAGCAGGTAGAAATCAGATACTTATATCGCACATAATTGAGTTTATACCAGGAAGTTCCCAGTTACTCCATTCATTTTCTGCTCGTGTAAGTATGTGTCAGTTTGTATTTATTGACCCTGTCACAGAAAGAATGCAGAGGCAGGAAAAAATAGTTAAAATAATCTTTGATCCCTCAACAAGACAATGGTTTCAAAAACTAAGCTTTAAATAAATAAAACAGGAGGAAAAAGAATCTTAACTCCAAACATTTATTTACTTATCAGAGGCAAGCACAGACTATATAGTGTTTTACCATAAACTATGGAATGGAGATATGAAGTCAGAGAAATCTCTGCCACAAGGAGAGAGGGGAATTCCACTCCTTCTCACCCGTGGAATGTGGGAAGGAGAGAGATGGGTCAAGAGGTGAGTCATGGATGCTTGTGAACTCACCAACTTATAGGATGAAACCTGGAGGCAGAGGGCCAAAGTCTTTAGATGGGTTTTAAAGAATACTGTGCCTAGTGGTCCATTTCCCTGAACATAGCTTGAGGAAAGTTGCAGCACTAGGAAAAGCCCTACATTTTGCCAGACAACACACCTTAAATGGCATAGAATGGGAAGGCAGCACTGAGCAGGGCAGCCATAATTTCCCAACCATGAAGGGGATCTGGAAGTTCCGTGTGCCTCAGAGAAGTTCCCAGGGGGATCCTGGACAGAAAGACTGCAGAAGATGAGCCTTGGGGTCAATGAAAAATGGCCCAGACCATAGTCTTCAGCATTGGGCACTCATGCAAATTTTCAGAGTTCCACGGGACCGACCCAGCACATCTGAGTGGACATTATGCAGTGATCCAGGTAGAGGACAAGGCCAGCCACCCAACAGAGGAATCAGTCAGGACACAAGAGTCAGCAAAAGGTCTTGCACTCACATAGACATAAAATGACCCCTCACTTCCCCAGGGCCATCAGATTTGTAACACCCTCACTGTAAGTTGGCCCAAATCTTTTGGGGGACAAGTAAGGGGAGAGAGACAAAATCTGAATGACTGCTCACTTTCCAAAAAGGATTAGTCCATTCATTCTACAAATACTAAGTTCCTACCCCATGTAAATCAATGCCACAGACACTGGAAATACAGCAGTGAACCACATAGGCAAAAATCCTGCACTCACAGATCTTGCATTCTATTAGATAAGACATACATATCATGGAGCACCTGGGTGGCTCAGTCAGTTAAGCGTGACTCCTGATTTCAGCTCAGGTCATGATCTCAGGGTTGTGAGATCGAGCCCCACATTGGGTTCCATGCTGGGCATGGAGCCTGCTTAAAATTCTCCCCCTTCTCTCCCTCTGACCCTCCCCTCCCAGCTCATTCTTTCTCTCTCTCTCTCTCTCTCAAAAAAAGAATACAAATAAACAGGACAATACATCCTATAACAGAGGGGCATGCTGAACTTAAATGCTAAGGAAGGGCTTGGGGAGTGTGTTGTTGCTGTTTCACGTAGAGTGATCAAGAAAGACCTAAATGGTAAGGTGGAAAATGAGGAGAGGTCTGATATTGTAAGTAGTGAGCCACAAGAATGCTTGAGAGAAGAAGGCTCTGGATAGAGGGGACAGCAGGTGCAAAGGTCTTGCACTAGGAATATGTTATGGGTATTTAAAAAAAAAACAAGGAGGCCAGTTGTGTCTAGAACAAACAGGGCAGGAAAAACAGGGGTCAGAAAAGAGCAAGGGGCCAAATTATATAGGCCTTATGAGCTTTCATAAGAACTTTGGCTTTTATTCTGAGAGAAAAGTGAAGCAATTGATAGGTTTTGAGCAGAGGAATGACATAATCTGACTTGTATTGTGAACGGATCACCTCTTGGCTAAGGAACAAAGAGGTTATAACTTCCTAACTAATAGAAGGGAAGGAATGGGGGAAAAAACAGATAAAGAAAGATGGTAAATATGTAATAAAGTGATTGATATGATTAAATGCACACCTCAGTAATCACAAACAGTATAAATGGACTAAACTCAGGAAGGAAGGATAAAATAATTCAGCTGCATGTTATTTAAAAGACATATGTCTTAAACATGAGGACACGGAAATTTGAAAATAAAAGATGAAAAAAAGACAAAAGAAGAAAATGTTAACCAAAAAAATATTGACAAAACTGACTTCAAAACTAAAAGCTGCACTAAAGATTAAGAAAACCATAGACGATTAAAGATTCTGTTCATCAGTAAGATATTCAAACTCTGGTGCCCTCAGTGCTTTGCAGATGCATGGAATCCCCTAGAGGAGTAAACATCCATGCTAAGGCTCAGGGAACCCCATCAATGACATTACAAGGGAGATGACCAATGCACTGTAGAAGACAACCAGGAATATAAGGAAAGGGACAAAGATTATTGACTAGAAACATCCAACTATCATGGCTCTTCATAGGCAATATCCAAAACTGAAGATACAGTAAGATTGAAAGTAAAAAGATGCCACTTACAATAGCACCTAAAAATATAAGAACGTAGGAACAGTTCTAGCAAAAGTTGGACAAGTCCTGGATGGGATAAATTGCAAGGCTTTAATGGAAGGTTTTTTCTAAAACTTAATGATTGCAGAAATACCCCATATTCTTGAATAGGAAGACAACATTTTAAATATCAGTTCTCCCCCAAATTATCTATAAAGTCAATGCAACCCACAACCAAAATCCAAGCAGATTTTTTTAATAAGTTGACAGCTGATTCTAAAACTTACATGGAAATGTTAAAGATCAAAGAAGAGGCAAAACACAACTGAAGAAGAAGCTGAAGCCAATAGGCTTGTGTCAAGATGTATTATTAACCTGAATAACTAATACAGTAGGGAATCAGTCAGAGTAGTCAAGTAAATGAATAGAAAATCCTAGAGAGTCTAGAGATAGATCCACATCTATGTGAAACTTACTATAAGACCAAGTTGGCATTGCCTATCAGGAGAAAAAAAGAGGTGTACTTTTCAAAGAATGGTACAGAGACAACTGGTATCCATGTGGGAAAAAAAATCAAATTGGATACTCACACCACATCATACATAAAAATCAACTCCAAGTGGACTAAAAAAAAAAATTCCAGGTGATTATGAAAGGAAAACTATAAAACTTTCAGAAGACAGCATATATGAATACCTCTGGGACTTGAGGATAAATAAGGATTTCTTAAAATATAAAACTCACAAATAGAAGCATAAAATATTTAAAATTCAGCTACGTTAAAATTAAGGACTTCTATTTTTTATGTGACTGAAATTTTCTATAACAAAATATTTTTAATGTAAGAACTTCTACTAAATAAAAAACACAATAAAGATAGCAAAAAAATGCCATGAATTCAATGAAACCTTTAATTTAGTTAAATTATAAAGGATTAATATACAAAATACATAAAGAGCTTTCCTGAACCAATTAATAAAAACACAAACAATCCAAGAGAAAATGAGTAAAAAGAGTTATGTCAGAAAGAGAAAATGCTAGTGGACCATAGCATATGTTCAACTCCGTTAGTTTCATTAGGCATTAGGGAAATGATGATTAAAACCACAATGAGAAACCTTCTCATGGCCATCCAACTGGTGAAAATTGAAAAGTTGAACAATATCAACTGTTGGTGAGGATACAATGCAACCGACCGACTCTAAATCCACTCTTGGTAGAAGAGAAAATTACTGTAAACACATTGGTAGACAGTTTGGCATCCCCTAATAAAGTTAAACATGTATGTATCCTGTGACCCACACATTCGTCTGCCATGACCATATACTGAGTAATCCTTACACATATACATCAGATCGTTCTCAACAGCAAGTGTTTACAGCAAGGCTTTTTTACTTTTCTGTAAAGGGCCAAATGGTAAATATTTTATTCTTCGTAGTGCATCCAGCAACTATTCAACCCTGCCAGAGTAGCAGCAAACCAGTCATTAGATAATACGTAAACAAATGAACACAGCTGCATTCCAATCGAATGTTTTTGATGGACACTGATTTTTTTTAAGATTTTGTTTATTTATTTGAGAGAGAGAGCACATGCACGAGAAAGGGCACAAGTGGGGTGAAGGGCAGAGGGAGAAGCAGACTCCCCACTGAGCAGGGAGCCCCATGTGGGACTCCATCCCATGACTTTAGGATCATGACCTGAGCCAAAGGCAGATGCTTAACTGACTGAGCCACACAGGCACCCAATGCTGAATTTTTAATTTTGTATATTCATGTGCCATGAAATATTATACTTCTTTTGATTTTTTCTTGCTATTTAAAAATAAAAAACTCTTTTTATGTTGAAGGCCCTACAGAATCAGGTGGATTTGACCCACAGGATAATTTTTCCCTGCCTTTGGTTTATAATGTAAAAAACTTCAAAAAAGGAAAAGAAAAAGAGAAATACAGGTGTCCATCAACAGACAAATAGCAGAATACATTGCAACATATACGCAACAGATGGGAAAATACCTCTGTGGAAGGAAGGAGAGGAGACTGGAAGGAGTCGGGAAGAGCCAGACTGCAGTGAAGGAATGGGTCAGAAGTCTGGGTGGAGGCATCCCAGAATGCCATGCAGGCGTGAAAAGGAGCTTCAGGGAGTCCTTGAGCCAGAGTTGGCCCACAAAGGCCCTGTCTCCCAGCACAGGTCTACCTTGGTACCCTTACCTGAGGTCTATCCTTGGTGTGGGCAGTGAGTCATTGCTGGTGAGCAGCATGTGGGAAGTGTCCTTGTCACTAACAGTCTTGAATTTCAGACCCCACCAGCGAAACCCTGGGTCGGTTATGTTCCCTGCAGAAAGACACCCAAGGCACTGTCATGGCCGCCGTTATCACACAAAGCACACATCCCACTTACGTGAAGTTCTAAAACAGGTGAAACTAAACCCTGTTTGGTTTGTCCATTTACACATAGGGACTGAAACACAAAGACAGACAAAAGAATGATCAATGTAAACTCAGGATAGTGATTTCCCCCACTCCGGGCAGGGGGTGGTGAGTAAGTGGGGAATTACTCAGCATTAAGGCCATTGGACTGGATGGAGGGCACATGGGTATACATTTTATTATTAGTCACTAACTGCAAACGGATGTTTTATTTATTCTTTTGTATGTATGGCATGTCGCCCAATAATTTTTATCGAAAAATATATTTCGCATATTGAAGTAGTGGTGTGTGTAAATATTCAACCATTCCGCAAGGATAAAGCCTCTCCACTTGGCTGCTGTCAGCTTTATAGATCATGAATGTCAAGTCACCTAGCTCGATAACTCAGAGCTCTTTCCCTCCCTGCCCTCCTGGAAGTCTTCAGCACCAGTCTGCATCTGGTCAAGTTCTTCTAGAAGATGGTTCCTCTGTTTTTACTGAAGTCAGTCAATGGAATTACATCACTGCTGTTCAAAGGGATCTGGAAGAGCAGTCTGCCCTACTTTCTCTTTCCTCTCATTCCTGGAGAAGGGGCAGCACAAAGGTTCATTCATTTCTGCCCCTTTCCTGATCAGTACTCACAGGTGAGAGGGAACCCGTCAACAACAGACCAGCCTCTACCGGTAAAATGCTCCATGTCACTCTAAAATTCAGGAACATATCCTGTACTCACACCGTGCTTTATATTCCCCACCAGCTTAGTTCATTGTAATTATCACTAAGTGGCTCTGCATTGGAGTAGTAGTTAAGACTCTTGGCTTAAAAGAGGATTTGAGATAGAAACTTGATAACATCGAGGAGAAATTTTCCATTCCTACTTCATTATTATTCTTTGGTAATTGAATTTAAATTTTAACAAATGCCATTTTGGTGACTCTTGATATTTTTCTTTGGACCTATGGATATATATTATAGTAAAATTTTTCTAACATCAAATCATTATTGCATTCCAGGAATATTGTAAATTGGGTCTTGAATTCATCTTAATTTAACAGAATGCTGGTCTCAATTTGCTAGTGTTACATTCTAGACTTCTTGCCTATTTTCGTAACTCAAATTGCACTGTAATTTTTTGTGGGTAGAGGGAGTGGGTCATGTCCATTCTGTTACCAGAGTTATTAACAAATGAATAAGGGAAATTTCCATGTATTTCCTTTCTCTGTTTCTTATACATTCAAACAAATCTAACCAATAAAACCGTCTACCCAGGTGCCCACATTCTTCTTTAAGTGTAAATTTTGGCATCTCTGGAAATCAGTCCTCGGTTATTCTATCTTTCAAAATTTTCCACTTCTAATGTAAATTTTTATGGCTATATTTTCCTTAAAATTAGTCTATATTTTGCGAAATAAGTCAAACAGAGAAAGACATGTATCATATGACCTCACTGATATGAGGAATTCTTAATCTCAGGAAACAAACTGAGGGTTGCTGGAGTGGGGGGTGGGGTGGGAGGGATGGGGTGACTGGGTGATGGACACTGGGGAGGGTATGTGTTTTGGTAAGCGCTGTGAATTGTGCAAGACTGTTGAATCTCAGATCTGTACCTCTGAAACAAATAATGCAATATATGTTAAGAAAGAAAAAAAGAAGAAGAAGAATGTAGCAGGAGGGGAAGAATGAAGGGGGGGAAATCGGAGGGGGAGAAGAACCATGAGAGACAATGGACTCTGAAAAACAAACTGAGGGTTCTAGAGGGGAGGGGGGTGGGAGGATGGGTTAGCCTGGTGATGGGTATTGAGGAGGGCACGTTCTGCATGGAGCACTGGGTGTTATGCACAAACAATGAATCATGGAACACTATATATAAAACTAATGATGTAATGTATGGGGATTAACATAACAATAAAAAAATTTAAAAAAAAATAAAAAAATAAAAATAAAAATAAAAAATTAGTCTATATTTTAAGATGTTCAAATTTATTTCCTTAATTACACCGAAAAATTCTCTATATTTTTTTATTTCTCCCTTCACAAAAAAAAAAATTAAAGAGAGATTAGATTAATTTCTTTATAACCTCTATTGTTTATTGACTTTTAATTGTTAATCTGGGGCTAATATTATTCTTTCCTCCTGCTTCCATGAGATTTAATCTGAATCTGCCTTTCCTTTCCTAACCTGGATTCCATCTTTGATAGCTTCCCTCATCCTCAAACCCAACAGTTACTCTGTTTTTGAGCCATTGTTCTCCCCCTATTACTGCTTTCGTGGTGCCTCTACAGCAGTTATGGGGGACTCTCATTTTTACTGTTTTCTAGGATGTTTGAAATCACAAATTTAGGTTCTGTATTTTTTTAGTGGATTTCAGTTATTTCCCATGTGATTGAAGTTTGCAATCACAGAAAAATGAACTATATAATTTCCCCCCTTTGAAATGTATTAAGACTTTCTTTGTGATCTAATTGCATTTTATAGTTGTTCAATGCACTCTTACCAAAGGGCACTCAACTATGAGTAACGTACAAATTTCAATTTGGTCTACTTAATTAAACTTAGTAATGTTGTTATCCAGATTCTCTGTATTCTCACCTAGCTGGAGCTGCTTGATCTTTCAGAGATGTAAGAAACTATGGCAAAGTCTTTCTCCTCTGCTGACCTTTCTAATTTTTCTTCTTGATTACCTTATACAAAAATATCTTGTCATGTCAAGATGTCAATGACATGCTACTCATCACAGGTATATTCCAACCCTTATGTCCATAGGGTGCCCTGTACTTTTTGTCAAAATAAAATGATCTCCATCAATTTTAAATGCTTTTGTACTTTTAATTCTTAATTACATAGTCCTAATATAGGAGGCTTTTACTCAAGATTTTTGCTTTTTGACTTCTTTGTTTACCTGAACAAACAATTTAAGATTTATTAACTCAAGATTTTTCTTTTAATCTTCCCATTTTTCTTTTTTTTTCTTTTTTCCTTTCTTTTGATAGTCTTTTACGAATAACATATAATAATATTTTGTTTGCTATCTTTTTATCCCAGACTAAGATTAATGTTCTGTTTGACTATCTTAATGTTCTTATGTGTGCTGTCATGGATAATATGTTTGATCTTAATTATGTTCATCTTGTTTCATGCTTTTGGGATTTGAGAGAATTTTTTATTGTTGTTTTGTTGTTGTTGTTGTTGTTGTTGTTATACTTTCTTGTACTTTCACACCAGGTTTCATTTACTTTTGCCTTCTGTGGTGATATTAACATTGGTCTTTTTTAAAACTTAGACTAGTGATTACCCTGAAGTCTTATAAAATCATACTTGAAAACATATTACTCTCATGATCAAAATCAAAAGTAAAATCTCTTTGTCCTGCTCCTGGGTGAGATGAACACCCAGTGCACACTTCTTTGTCCCTGTTGCCTACGTTCTTCCCAGTTTTGTTACCTTATATTTGGGATTTTCAGAAGCATATTATAATTAAATCATAACTTTTACATCATATTCGCTCTGTTTTCCTGCACTTAGCTTACAAAGTATACATAAGACAAAAACAATTCCATCTTCCTCCTTTAATTCTCCAAGTTGGTCCTTCTGTACTGAAAGAACCCCACTTTTACTCATTTTGAATCATTTCTTGGCCAACTTAACTGCTCTGTGGAGTCATAGTCCTCAAAAAGAATGTGTAGGTATTTTACATTATGGCGCTTCCAGTCTCCCTCCCCTGTCCCCAAAAAGAGAAAAGATAAGGTCTCACTGATGCCCTTCATCTATGAAAACTTTTGCTGATATAAAATTTGGAAGCTAAAAGGTTTTTGTTTCAAAACACTAATTTGGAAAAGTCTATGGTGAGCCTGAATATAAATAGAATCAACTTCTTTTTATGTTCTTACTCCCTACCTAGATGACTGTAGGAATATACAAAGGTGCCACCACACAGGATGTGCCGGTCTTTCCTTTGTTTAATTGTACCGAATGTGTGCTTCTTCAGGTTCAGACGCTTTCTTGCGCCTATTCGTTTCTGCTGCTTTCCCTCTCCGTGGCCACGCTCTTCTGCAGGGGTCCTATTACCCACCTGTGGCTCCCCTTGCCACATCGTGCTCCATGCCATCCTCACTGCTCTCTTTCTTTCTTTGTACCTCTTTTCCAAACTTTGAGAGCTTTTCTCAATCCGATTCAGTATCACTTTCCAAATGGTTCTAGCCATTGAAAACAATTGCAAACAAAATCTCAGATGCCCAAATTATAAAGAATTATTTTAAAGGAAAAAAAGGATCAAAATTAGCTGCTCTGGTTCATGTGAGCCTAGAGGGCCCTGGGCCACAGGCCTTATAACCCGTTGGCCCCCCGTGCCAGCAGCTGGGGCACTCCCTGGTGGCTGTAACATGCGCGGTTTGAAAAACACCAATCTGCATTTCTCAGCTTGCGTCTCTACTACTTCCACTGTTGATTTTGATTCAGTGACTTCATTTTTAATGCAAAACACTACATTTTGTTTATTAGGTTCATTCTAAACGTCCCAAAGCTGGGTACCCAACTCCTTCGTACACCTGTAACCTTACAAAGCTTACATTCCACCTTTAACTGGCAACACAGGCCAAAAATTTTAAAAGAAGTCAGATCTATTAACATTTGGAGCAGTTTTAATAGCACATTTGGCATTCATTGACGTTGGTCTCTGAAAGCTGAAAGAGTAAAGAAGGAACTTAACTTACCGTTTTCTTTTCACTAACAAAGGCTAAATATACATTTAAAAAACAAATTTCGAACTCCTGAAAACATCTGTCTTGGAGTGGGAGGGGTGCAGGATGTAGATTCAGCCCCAGGAACCACATAAATTGAAAAGGAATGCAATATTCTGTGCATTTTTTGTTGCTTTTTGCATCCAGATCTGTTATAACTATTTTAAAAAGTAATTAAATTCCAGTTTTCTTAAAAGCTTTCCTTATCACAATAACCTCCCTTTTCATGAAAGCCTATTGTGCTCTCATCTCATCTGTGACTTCCTGAAGTTTATTGCGCTCAAGTTAGACATTTTCTAAAAGTTTTCTGCTCTTTCCCATAATAAATTTTTCCAAAGTACACTGTTCCTCAGACTCTTGAGTCCCTGGTTCTCTCTCTTCTTCATTCAATCCTTTGATCAGGGGGAGATCTCAAGCTTGATATTTGTTCATAAAAAGTGTGTGTAGTTTGGTTTAGTCCCCACCCCCATCTATCTGCCTCCATGGAGCTTCACATCTCTGCCCATTCCCAGCCAACTCTCCTGTGATCTGCAATTTACTCAACCTAAGGAAGGATCTGCCCGGTCAGCTTTCTGGTCTCAAGTGGCACATAACTTATTTCCTCGTCCAAGACACAGAATGAAGAACAGAACCTTCTGTTTGCACTAATCCCACAGTTTCCCAGTTGCCGAATTTATATTTCTCCATTAGTACATTGGGATTGTAGTCCAGGAGTGGGTTGGAGAGAGAGAGGCTATAATGGACAAAGAATTTCTTATGACCTCTTTTCCCCTATATGGCCTTACTCTGTTCCTGGGCGCTTCCTCTCAGTTCTGTGAAGTAGACATTTCTCTTGGCTTCTAGTAAGCCATTAAATAATATTTCTGGTTTCCAGCTTTGGTGGAAATCTGAATCCCCTTCTATATTTTCACAATTATGTCAGAGGGAAGGTGGGGGAGGGTAAATGGAGAGTGTCTAGTTTCCTGCCATCATAACCCACAAACTAGCATGGTAACTCAAGTACATGAGGCCACTGATCCAGCCTGCAATATTCCCAAAATCATTCGGAACGACTGCTAGTACCCAGAGTGAAATTTGACCCATTAGCATGAAGAAGGCGGTGGAGGACTTGTGTGTATATTTGTGCATGGAATGTAGACACGTTCATGTGTATACATGACGTGGGGTGGTAAACTAATCAAGGGATGCACACATATAAAGTTAAAACAGAAACAGAAAAATGTAACAGAATTTAAAACCAGAGAGTTTGTATACTAATTTCTGGAATGTTCCTCATGGCAACAGTTAAATGTCATTTATTTTATCTCCCCTCTGGACTCTAATCTACTTGGTGCATGGCCTTGCCAGGGGCTTTTGAGGGTTAGCTACTCGGTATCCATTCCCATCCTAACAGTACCCAATTTTACCTAAGCTCTTGACATCTTTACAAAGCCTTTGTACTTTGGGGGAAGTTGACCCCATACTCGGTGCCCTGGGTGGATCCTGATTGGTCTGATCCTGTAAGAGTCCTACTACCTGCCACAGGGTTAATTCAGATAAGTGGCCTAAACCAATTGCATCTGGCTTTCCCTAGCCTCAGCAACTGGTCTAAACTTAGCAGACAACCCAGTGAGGTGAGAGGAGGTTTGCTGACAAATTCTAGGAAAGAGATGTTTTTACTTAAGGTCACCAATATCAAACCTGGAACAGTGACCACAACTTAGCAAACATGAAGAAGTCACCCCAAAGCTAAACATGACACTGCATAAAGCTGAACAGAAACAAGAAAAGGGGCTGGGTCCTTGAGAAACTGTAGTGACTAAAGTAATCCCATCCTCAGATCACCCTTACCTTGAAAATCTTCCATTCATGAACCATAAACCATGGCTTGATATAGTTCAAGCTTATTTGAGTTGGTTTTTCCATTATCTCCAAACAAAGAATCCCAACTAACTCAGGGGCTGGGGGTCATGTTCCCTTCTATATCTCTTACCTCAAACCTGATGTCACCTGTTCTGCTCTCTCAGTTTCCCAAACGGTTAGCCTTACGGGAAGCAAACGCCCAAATGGCTCAGAGAAGCCAGTGGTGGAAGTCAGCACTGGTTATCTGTCATCTGTGCTGGGCTGAACCGGGCCACTGACCCCGCTCGGAGGACAGCCTCATGAAAAATGAAATCATGGTGGGTTTTTATTTTATGGCACAAATGTCATCATCAGTTGAGACCATAGTCACTCTGAGAGCAAGAGCACCTGCTTTACTTTTGACAGTTCTCTCCAGAGCATCATTGGTGGGAAATTGGGTTGTCTCATAGAAAATGACTTAAGTGATCTGATAAGTGAAAAGTTCCTGATTGGACACTGCATTCCAAATGTTCTATGAAAGATGGCACAGGAAACATGGCCTTCTGGAAAATCACTGAACCCTGCCTAACTATATAAATATCCCCTCTTTCAATGCCCACAGTAACCTAATAAAAGTTCATTGAGTTAATTGTCCACAAAGTGTAGTGTTTATCGCACAGGTATTGTGAGACGAAAAGAACAAGAAATGGTCAACTCCATCAGAAGTAACACAAACTGGTGAAGTGACCCCCAAGGATGACCTCATGGTAGATCACAGGAGACACATGGTCAGGAAACTTGGTTCAAGCCATGGTCTTGCTTGACCATTTTCTAGCTGGTGTGGTTGTGGATGGTAATTTCTACTCTTCCTCCATGCAGGAGTTTCCAAAGAACCATAGGGAATTTGAGAGGAAGTTTCAATGGCAGCATGAGTTAGACTCAATTCTAGGCTCTGGGGACAGACAGGGTGAATAAAGCCCTGATGGGAACTCTCCTTCAGAAGAAATGACCATTCAGAAACTTCCTGGTGATATGGAAATTTCAATGAACAGCACTTTGCTTTTCCATACACCTTGCCCAACTAGATTCCTACTAAAATAACAAATGGGAAACAAATTTAAGGAGATGAATATCTTAAACATGTGGAACAGTGACAGTTCAGTGTTTTGTGATAGACATTATTACAACTACTTGGGAAAACATAATATTAGGTCCTGACCTCAAATCATTCTTCAAAATAAATTACAGATTTACATTACATTATACAAAATACCTTATAATAAATTAAATGAACAAATAGGAGAAAATATAGACATATATTTTTCTATTCCTATAAGGGATAAATGCTACTTTATACATAAGAGAAAATAAAGATTTGCTAAGAGAGAAAAGATTGATAAGCACCAGTATGTTTAAAAAGAACTGCTATATTTCATCTATGAAATTTTTTAACTTTTAAATAGCTCTAAACTTGGGATTGATGACATCATGAAATCATTTTCAGACATGTAGTAATTTCGAAGTAGTTCTCACTCCTCACACAGGCCCAGATTTGGTTATAACTATTCATATTGTCGTTGCTTCAACAGAGTCTGTTCATTTATTTGTACTATGTGCCCAAGTGGTATAATGGAAGGTAGAAAAAAGTTACCAAATTTTCAAAGCACGGTAAGGCTGGCATTACCAGTCAACACACCCAGCAGGACTATAGTTGAGGTGTTGAACATTGGAGACCTCCTACAGATTTTATTTAGGGTGCCTGGTGGCTCAGTTGGGTAAGCCTCAACTCTTGATTTCGGCTCAGGTCATGATATTAGGGTTGTGAGATCAAACACTGCCTTGAGCTCTGTGCTCAGCATGGAGTCTACTTAAGATTCTCTCTCCCTCTCCCTCTGCCCCCACACATTCTCTTTCTGTGTGTCTCTCTTTTCTCCCTAAAAATAAATAAATAAAAGTAATTAATAACAAAACTAAAGTTCTCTCTTTAAGAAAACTTCTCTCTCTCCGTGTCCCTCTGTCCCCCTCTCTTGTCTCTCTAAAATAATAATAATAATAATAAATAAAAAGAATTGCTTAACTTTAGTGATGTGATTCCATTAAAGAAAACAAAGTCATGAGTTAATTCAAATAAAAGTGACAACATAAAAACTTGCAGATTCAGCAGAGGGTAGATAACAACTTGGAAGAAAATCATAAAGATATTTGTGGTGTATGTTTTTCTTTTTTTTTAACTGTAACATCACCAATCGGCTTTGATGGTACAGAGGATGATACTGTGGGGGAAACCATAGATATCAATGAAAAGCTTTAGAGTCTGGGAAAAAATACAACTTTCAAAACCGACACTAAGAAGAAATAGAAAATTAGGATATTCCTGTATCTATGAAAGAAATTGAATCCATAATTTTAAACCCTCCCACAAAGAAAACTCCAAACTCAGCTTCAACAATAAATTCTTCCAAATATTTTCAAAAGAACTTCTATTTTACACAAACTTTTCCAGAGAATAAGAAAAAGCAGGAATACTTTCCATCTCTTTTATTCTCTATCCAGGATATCTTTGGTTCCAAACCCTTAAAATATATCTATATCTATAACTATATCTATATCTATATCCATATCTATATCTATCTCTCTCTCTCTATATAAAGAAAAGTCTAGTCCAATCTCCCTCATGAATATACATCAAAATTTAAAATTAAAAAAATCAAAAACAAAATATTAGCAAATCAAATCCAGTGATATATTAGAAAGAAAATTAATAAGGATCAACCAAACTGGTTTATTTCAAGAATGCAACTGGTTTAACATTTAAAGCTCAATCACCAGATTAACATAAATATGGAGAAAACCATTTTTCTCAAATAAATGGAAAAAAACACATTTGGGAAATTAATCACCCATTCATGATTTTAAAAAAATGATAGCAAATTGGGAATAAAAAGGAACTTTTTAAATATGATAAAAGGAACCTACAAAATAAATATACAGTAAACATAACTAATGGTGAAATATGGAAATGCACGTACCTAAGTTTGGGAATGAGGTAGATGCCACTATCACAACTTTTATTCAACATTGCTTTGGATATCCTAGTTAATACAAATAAATAAAGCAAGAAAAAATAAATAGAAGTTCAAAGCATTGGAGAATATTTGGAAATAATTATCACTATGCACACATGATGTAACATCCAAATAATCTGCAGATAAGAAGTGAAAGACTTTTATACAGAAAACAATAAAATGTTAATGAGCGGAATTTTGGAAAGATCTAATTAATTGGAGGAACATACCATGTCCACCGATTTGAAGACTCAATATTATAAGGATGTCAGTTCACCCAAATTTATCTGTAGAGTCAGTGGTCAATGTAGTCTTAACCAATTTCTTGCAGATCTTGTAGAAATTGATGAGCTGATCCTAAAATCTGCATGGACTTGCAGAAGGGTCACCAACATCAAACTTAAAGACAAAGAACAATTTTAAATGACTTGCACTTCCAGATAGGATAACTTATTATAAAGCTCCAATGATTAAGGCTGTGTGTGCTGGCACAAAACTAGACAAAAGAACTAATGGAACTGGATTGAGAGTCCAGAAATACATATATATGTTCACATAAATTATGACAAAAAGACAATCTTGAAATACATTGAGGAAAGGGTGATTTTTTCAGTAAATGGTGCTAAGTCAATACACTAACCAGAAAAATAAAGAATATCTGAATTCCTAACACTTACCATAAAGAAAAATCAATTCTACAGGGATCATGGACCCAAATGTAATAGGTAGAACAATAAAGCTTCTAGATAGTAGCATAGAAGAACACAAGCTCAACAGACAGCCCCCTATTAAAAAAAGAAAAAAAAAAACATAAAGAAAAAGAAGGATAACTGAACTTCATTAAATTAAGAATTCCTATTTATCAAAAGACACTGTTAAAGAATGAGAGTCAAGTCAATGAGTGGGAGAAGAGGGATTTTAGCCAGCATATATAAAGAACACTTATATATCGATTTTAAAAGAGAGAGACAACAGTCCACCCCCAGACAACAGTCTTGAACAGTAACACCAGAGTGCCTACTACATGACTCCATTTATAATAAGTTCAAAAAGAGGCAAAACCAAAATGTACGGTGAGAGAAGTAGAATGGTGTTTGCCTTGAGAGGTATATCATGATGAAGGCACAAGAAAGGCATCTGGGTGGCAGCTAATGTTCTATTTCTGATCTGGGTGCTGGTTACACAATGGCTTGCCCGAATTGGTCCAGGAAGTGGAAGAAGGATTTCAAACCTGCGTATATCCGACTTCAATGTCCTGTCAATTATACTATTTTAATACATGGGTCTGGGTGCCTGGGTGGCTCAGTTGGTTAAGCGACTGTCTTCGGCTCAGGTCATGATCCTGGAGTCCCTGGATCGAGTCCTGCATCGGGCTCCCTGCTCGGCAGGGTGTCTGCTTCTCCCTCTGACCCTCCCCCCTCTCGTGTGCTCTCTCTCTCTCATTCTCTCTGTCTCAAATAAATAAATAAAATCTTTAAAAAAAAAAAAATACATGGGTCTATGTCGTGGTGATAAGGAGGTCGACTTCAAAATGGGTATGAGTAGGAAAATGTTCAAATGATCTCTCCTTTATTTTTTTATACATTTTTTATTATGTTCAGTTAGCCAACATATAGTACATCATGAGTTTTTGATGTAGTGTTCAACGATTCCGTTCTCCTTTAATCATCCTTTTGGTGAGCGAAATCACAGAACCATGATTGGGAAACCACTGCCACCTAGTGGCACCTTGCCCTAATTGCAGGATCAGCTATTTTGGATGTGACTCCACCTCCAAGTGTGCCAATTCAAAACAGAAAGATGACAGCAAAAAGTTGTTCAGTCTCCCCGCACACACCCAGTAATTCTTCCTCAAGCAATAATTTATGGAAACCAATCATTTTTTTCATATCACTTCATCCTAGTAATATAAATATTCCATCTTTATCCTATACTCATAAAAATAATAAGAATGTTACCTACTAATTGTTGGACAGTTACTACATGCCAGACATTGTTGTATCAGTCTCTTTGCATGGATACATGTCATTAACTTGTCATAGCAATTCAATGAGGAGTCTACTACTAGTATACCCATTTTAGAAATGGGTAAACTGAGACATGCTGAGATTTCCCAGGGGTCAACAGAGATACTAAATAATCAAGTCGGGATTGTAGTCCAAGTCTGTAGGATTCCAGATGTCCTGCTCTCCTATTTTCCAAGAATGCAAATTGGATGTTTTCTCCTCGCAGTAGGGAATCCAGAGATGAGTATTCCAGGGATCAAGGACCATGAGCAAATCACTTTATTTCTCAGGGACTCTGTTTTCTTATCTGCAAACAAAAAGTCTTGCCCAAATGATCTCTGAGGCTTCTTCCAACCCCATCACCTAATAGCTCCTGAACACAGAAGAAAGACATTAGCCTAAGTCACTTGCAATATGTTTTTGCAGTTTGGTACAACTATTTTTAGACCATCACAGAATAAGAGCTCATTTCATGGAGCCAGTCACAAATTTCTCACAATCTTTGGGGGAAATCCAGGCTTGAGGGATTCTAGTGCTTAATGAGATGATGTAATGCAGGAAAATATATAGCTGCAAGAAAATTTTATTAGTGTGAGTAAATGTACATTTTCAAGTGAATTACAAGGCCTTAAGAAGTAAATGTATATGCCCCGCGGGGAAAATCACCTAAGACTTTAAAACAGAGCATGTAGTGTTCATTTTCAGGCATTCTGAGAACCTCTGCAGATGTGAATAAAAAGGAAAATTGTGGCAGAACCTTTAACCCTAGAAAGAAAAATAAATGACCTCAGAAAAATATCTTCAATTAAGCAAATTGAGGACACCCTGTGACAGGTGCAATTGTCAGATAAAGGGGCTTTATAATGCAACATGAGTTAATATACTCATTGGGCAGAAATACATTTATAAATCTGCTGATGTGAAATATCTACAGGATTAGCAATGTTTAAGACTAATACATGAAACTGGTCTGGCATTCAAATGGTGAGACATGAACCCTCCAGTTCAACACGCCTATTTAAAAAAAAAAAAAAAAGCACGTTGGTTCATGCAAATACAAGAAGTAACATTCTGGGTCACATAAATTTCTTGAAGTGTTTCTAAATTGTCACATACCTATAATACGTTCGACACATGCGTCCTAGCAGATTTCAATCCCAGGATGTCGATTTCAGAATTTACAACTGCGACGGACTGTTAGTGAATGGGAGATGTGGTTCTTTCCATTATGATTTCAATAGCTAACCTCAAATGAATAAAATAATAGAGGTAAGGCATTGCACAATGAGAAAGATGTCCCAGGGAGATGCTTTTTTGTCCTGTCTTACTTATTCTATCTCTGCAGAGGTGCTCCTGCTATTTTTCAGTCATTAAACAGGAATTCACCAGTGTGTAAGATATGAATAAATTCAGAGACTAAACATCTTAGGGAATATCACTCACTGATGCCTTCAAAACTAACAGAACTTTGCAAGAACTCAAGGGACCACAGCCTTGATGGGACTAAAGCAACAAACTCATCCCCCACCTCATTCCTGGCATGCAAAGGGCCATATGGACACATTCACAGAGGAAGGGACGGGAGAGCAGAGAAGGCAAAACTGTGCATGCATCCAACAGACCCGAGTGTTGATGCCTCCAAATGTGGCCTGAGGGCTCCGCTTTAGAATGCTCTTCTGCCCATTTTAATCTTGCTATTTACCTTCTCAAGCTGTCCTCCAAAGGCAAGTTCCAGTTTTACTTTCCCCAGGAAGTCATTTGACTCTAGTAGCCCACGGGGATCTCTCCTTTCTCTGAATGTCTGCAGGATTTGCAATGGGAAGCACTGGGTTTGTTCCTCGAACACAAAATGCTCTGAATCTCCTCTATTTCAAAGGAAATCTGATTATTTTGCAAGACATTGCTCTTCGTGCACAAGAAATATTTTCTGATGTGTCTTTTCCTAGACACAGTGCATGGATCTTGACTTCCAAGCTGCTGAGCAAGGTTGGGGGTGGTGGGGACGGATGGAGACTGTGCTGAGTTTGAATCCAAGCTCCCTCACTTACAAGTCATTAATTTTTCTGAGATGCAACTTTCTCATCTGAAAAAACCAATGGGATGAGGATATCTCTATTGCAAACACAGTATGACAACTGAATGAGACAAGCCATGTGAATGCACTTAGTATGGCACATAGCAAACTTTAGGCCTTCCACACGTGCTTGATTCCTTCCTCTATTGGAACCTAAAATGCAGGGAGGAGGGTGAAGGCAAAATAGCCCCCCTCCCTCCAAGATGTAATGCTATCAAATTCTAAAACAAATAGCTTGGTATTTAAATAACTCATTGGAAGATGACTTTGAAAAAGTCAAGCTTTTCATGTTAAATCTTTGTTTTGCAGGGTCAACCTTCAGTCCATAAAACCCTGTAATCGGGGAGAGAGCAGGATGGTGTTCTATGAAGGCAAAATAGAGGTGCCATGACCCCACAGAGTCAAGGACTTATCAGAACAGTGCAATTCTCTTATAAGCCAAGATCCTTCACAGCCACACTGTCTCTCTGCAATTATTTATAAAATGCCTGCAGATCATGATGGTGCTTCGGCCTTCCGTGTGTCCCTGGTGGCCTTTCCCTGCCATGCAGGGTCTCCCCTTGCAGGCACGGCACAGGGCCGTCAGACAAGACATTGCGCGGAACTCTCAGGGTCCTACATCAGAGAACTCACTCACCACGGCACCTTCCACTGGCCCTGTTTGCACACTTCCTAGGACAGAGATCTAAACTTGCGTAGGCAAAGTAAGACTAATAAAACAGGGTCGGTAGAGGTAGTGTGCATCACAACAGAGATGGACCGAGTGGAGTGTGGAGACTGCGCTTTCTCCACACGTCTGGATTCTGCTTCTCCCTGGACACGGACCTCACCTTCTCCTTCTCCAGGTGGCCTTCCTCCTGTGCCCCCTCCAGCTACCATCTGATTTCCCTTTCTTCCTTTGTGGTCAGATTCCTTGACAAGGTCGTCCACGCAAGACAGCTCCGTGTTCTCCTCTCCCACTCTCTCCCCCAACCACCCCAGACTCGTCCTACCACTGCATTCTGAAAATGCTCTCCTTCCGGTCACCAACAACCTCCGACTTGTCTACCCTGACCGCATTTTGAGTCTTGGGCCTCTTGGGCTATTCTCTTTCTCCTTCCCTGGCAGCCCCTTCTTGGAGTCTTTGCTTGGCTCCCTTTCCTCTAATCCAACTCTTAAATTTTGTTCTTTCCCAAGGTTACATCCTCAGCTCTCTTCTGTTCCCACCCTATTGTCTTGGGTTGACACACTCACATTCTTAGCTTTAATGACCACCTTTAAGTGATGACTCTATTTCCAACCCAGATCTTTCCTTTGAATTCCAGATCTCTAACTCTATTTTTTCCCCAATGTCCAAAGGCACCTGGAAATCTACGTGTCCAAACTGAACTCAGCATCTTCCCCCATTCTCCTAAAGCTTGTTCCCCATTTTTTCTGAATGGCACCATTCTTCCCTCTCGGTTCCAAGCTAGACACCTGATAACCACACTCAGCAACCAATCCGGTTAGCCCCTGGGTCCTATTCATCTCTAGATTATATTCAACAATGCCTTAGCTCAGGCCCTTGTCCTTTTCCCCTGAAGCACCACAGAAATAGCTTCTAAATAATGGCGCTCATCTCCAGTCTCCCCTTCCCACCTCTTCAGTCCAATCTCAAAACTCCTTCAAGCATGCACTCTCTAAAATATAACATAATTGTGATCGTGTTACTCACCCACCTCCGCTTAAACTCTCAAAGTGCTACCAATTGTCCTCAGCATCATGTGTAGGAGAAAAACGTCTGTCATGATCTGGCCCATGCCGCCTCCCCCAGCCTCCTCCCCCTCCTGCGCTCTCACCATCCAGGGCCTCACCGGCTCTGCAGGGCTGTCCCGCTGGGGCCCGCACTCCCACCTCTGCAACGTGGCCTGAGATGCTTCCCTTGACCAGGTGTTTTCCTCCTTGTTTGCCTAGAATGTTCCTACTTATCCTTCGGATCTCAATCTAAAGATTGTATTAGTGTCCTGGGGTTGCCACGACACAGTACCACTAACCGGGTGGCTCCAACACATGAAATTGATGGTCTCTCATTTCTAGAGGCTGGAAGTCCAAAGTCAAGGGGTTGGCAGGAATGGAATAGGGGAGTCTGGTTCCTCTGTCCTCGCCTTTGGCAGCCTCCGCTCTTCCCTGGTTTGAAGATAGCAGGCTGTGTCCTCACGTGCTCTTCCCCTATGCATGTGTCTCTCTGTGGCCCCTACTATAAGGGCACAGTCATATTGGATCAGGGCCCACCCCTGGTGACCTTAACTTGCCATTTTCACCTGAAAATCTGCAAAGACCTTCTTTCCAAATGAGGTCATATTCACAGGCTCTGTGGGTTAAGACTGCAACATATTTTGGGGAAAAATGATTCAACCCACAATAGCCATTATTATGTCAAATACCCTTTCTTCTTTCCGCTTAGAATTTTACCCCATAAGCACTTCCCCCATGAAGCTTTAGGCACTTCTTCACCCAATAATTAACAGGCCAAAACTGAGAAGAAGACCAGGATCCAGAGAGGTGATCCAGCCCCACTGGCCACTTGCCCTTGTGGAGAAATGGAACTATTCATTTGGGGACCTTCTGGGCCAAGGGCCAAGGGACAAAAGTGACAGCCAAGGGCCACCAGACATGAAGAGCCTGCTGGAGCCCTTCCACACCCCACATTGTGCCACAATGATGAGAAATGACAGCCATGGGGTAAGAGTGAGGCAGAAGGGCACTGGACTCCCCATCCCCAGCCCAGCAACACATGGAGGGTGGCTTTGGTGCTGAACCGCAAAGGGAGGGAGGAAAATCTATCCCCGAGAAGCAGTAAACTGACGTTAGATGCCACACAGAATTGTAGCCCAGCTCTGCATCACCAAAGCCAGCTGGAAGCACCTATGCATCCAAGAAGCACATGGACATGGTGCCAAAAATGAAATGACTGGTGGATGAAAGACAGCATCTTTAGAATGAAAAACAATTCAAATCAAAACCATGTAATATTGATACAAACACAATGCCTTTTTTTTTTTTTTTAAGAAAGCAAGTGAATGGAAAACTCTTTAGGGTTTTTGGCTTAACACCTTTAAAACTGATATTCTAACATACCATGTTTGTTATTGAAATCATATATAATGAAATTCTTCATTCCTCTGACATCTGATTAAATGTCTTCACTTCCTTTTGCTTTTTTTTTTTTTAAATAAAACTGCTTGGGCTTTTTGGGGACAGGAGGTGTTAGGGCATTGTTGGAGAGAATTTTATTGCCTCAAATCTGGAGATGGTGAAAACACGAGAAAGTTCTGACTTTTCACAACATGACAGTCAAAACAATTCTCAGGGGTGAGTTTGACCATGGAGGAGCCAGGGGCTGCATCCATGGCCACGGAACGTTTAAAACCCCTTCCTCAGCTGGACATGACAGTACAGGGTCATCCTCTCTTATAAGAAGGCAGGGGTTCAGTGAGATAGCAGGATGGCGGTCAAATCAAATGAGGCATTTCTGAGCTTGAAGAGGCCTTAGAAATCAGGGTTCTGCGGAAGTTTAAGCAGTTCGTTCTGTATGTAGGGTGCGCGAACCTGCTAGTGAGCTGTTTGCCCAGGTGGGTGGAGCCAGGGCGGACAGCTCATGGGACAGCTCAGGAAGTGGGTCCAGTGCTCGGACAAGGGTTGAGGCAGGTCTTAAGCTTTGGGGTCCCCAAAGGGGATAAGCCTCTCCGGAGCACGCTCAGGCTGAGTATTTTGCTGAGCACTAGCTGAGAGAAAGAAAAACATCCTTACCTCCTCAAAATTTCAGGCCCGCACACATCTAGAAGTAGCGTATCAGAAACTAAATGGCTACATTTATAAAATATATATATATATATATATATATATATATATATATATATATAGCTAGCAAAGACTTTGTAAGTGAAAGAAAATTGGAGCTATTGCAGGTAAAAAGCTCAAAAGCTGAGTCTAGAGCTCAGGTATAAGGACGCACCGTTCTGAAACAGGACGTGTGGCCCATGGGAAGGGGTAACAGGTGGGAGGGGTGTGGGAGTGAATCAGAACCAGGATGATTCAGAGAAATGAGAAAACAGAGGGGCCCGGGAGAGGCCTAGGCCCCTGCCCGCCGTTCCCTACAGATATGCTGCGCTTCAGACCCGCCAGTGCAGGAGATGAGCTGTGGTGAAGACAGGTGCACCTAGCCTTGCTCTGAAGGTGCTGTGCAGGTAAGCATGGGTAAGCACAGGTAAGCACATCCTCCCTCAATGAGGCTCATTCCTTCCTGCGTCTCCCCATGGGGCACCTCCGCCACTCTGGGTCTCCAACCAACAGGCTGGACGATGTTGCTTGCGTGGTCCCTTCCGAAGGCCATTTGCTTGAGCTCCCAAAATGGGCCTCATCGGGCTACAGTCAACTGTTGGCAGAGCTGTGTCCCTTCTGGAGGCTCTAGGGGAGGATCCTTTCCTTCCCTTTACAGCTTCTAGAAGGCCCCCCTACAGTCCTTACTCTTCATGCTTCTTCCAGCAACGCTGGGCTGGGTCCTTCTCACACGGCCATTGCTTGGATTCTCTCCTTGCATTTCCTTTCCCATTTCTGTAGACTCTTATGCTTACTTTGGGCCCACCCTGATAATCCAGGATAATCTCCCTGTCATAAGGTCATCTGATTCCATTAAGGTCACCTTAATTCTAACCTTAATTCCCCTTTGCCACTTAACCCATTACATCACAGATTCTGAGGATTAGGACACAGGCATCTTTGGGGGGCAGGGTGGGGAGGGGTCATTACTCTGCCTACCACACCAATAACACAAAATTCTATTTCTATGATAATCACCTTTCCTGTGCATCACTTCCCCTTAACCTACCTAGGGCCTGAGGGGTGAGTGCCATTGGAATAAGGGATAAATACTTAGACTTCTGAACCCTCGATCGTGGGAAAGGTGAGAAAGGGGCCCATGAGCTACCTGTTACATGTTTCGTTTATGGCATCCCATTTGTTATCACTTTCGTAGGAGAAAACCAAGATTCGGGTCATTTAATGAACATGGCTAGTCAGCGGTGCAGTAGGAATTCGAATCACCTTTCCTGTGTATCACCTCCCCTTAACCTACCTAGGGCCATCAGGACGGACCAGAGTTTACGTTCTTTTGCCTACGTTAGTCCTTTCCCAACTGACTGGCCCTTGACTTACGCATGTTCCTGATGATTTTTCAAAATATAAATAAGGGAATGATATGGCTGAATACGTACTCCATTCAAAAGACTGTCCTCTCTTCCGGGCTTTTGATCTTCCTGACTTTTGTTTTTAAAATGACTTCTGGTTCGGAGAATGCTGGCTGTGGAAAACCAGGTTTCTTGGGGTCGTAGGGACCTGATCTTTGGTGTCAGCGCTGCTGCCTACCGACCAGCCCCGAGCCTGTTTGCCTCTCTCTGAAACGAGGACAATCGGGTGTGTCTCCGAGCTGTTCCAGGGGCTGAGATAAGGCACAGGGCCCGGCTCGGGGCCTCGGATTGCTGCTGATGCGAACTGGCTCGGGCTGCTACCTTTGCAGAGCCAGCCAATCACCGGCCTCCCTCGCTCACCTGATGCAAAGGCCTCCCGCCTCCCACTCCCAGGCCTCTTCCTGGTCCTGACCTGCCCGCGGCTCGCCAAGCATCGTCGCCCAGCTCTCCCGCCTCCCACTCCCAGGCCTCTTCCTGGTCCTGACCTGCTGCCTCCCGCCTCCCACTCCCAGGCCTCTTCCTGGTCCTGACCTGCTGCCTCCCGCCTCCCACTCCCAGGCCTCTTCCTGGTCCTGACCTGCCCGTGGCTCGCCAAGCATCGTCGCCCAGCTCTCAGACTCACCACATCCCAAGCGGAACCATCCTCTGCTCCCAACTCTGCTTTTCTCGAGTGTTCTTTGTTTCTATGCATGATACACATCCAACTTCCCGGCACCCAGGCCAGTAACTTGGGAGACTTCTTTGACTCGCTTTTTCCCCTAAAGGACCAGTCCCTGCCTCGGTGACACCTCAGTCTTCCAGCCCACATAGGTGGGATGCCCATGGCCGCCCGTCTCCAGCTTCTCTGCCCCGGTTACTATGCTGGATCTACCCTCACTCCCCTCCCCTGTTCCGAATGCCTCCCGAGTGACATCAGATTCCTTTGTCTCATCCTCAAACGCTTTGCAAACTCACAGTAGCTTTCCTGGGCTCCCCTCTTTCCTACCCCTTCTTACCATGTCCTGAACTCCAGCTGAATTACCAAAGGTCCGCTGTCTGCCTCACCGGCCCCACCATGGCTGCCTAGCTCCCTCTCCTGCCTGTGCTCCTCCTTCCACAGGATCACCCTGGGTCTTGAGAAGACATCCCCGGAGGATGCTCCCTGCCCGGGCCCTCGCGCCCTCCAGGCGAGTCCCACCTGTAAGAAGCTTTCCTTTCTTGTCAGCCAGAAGACTGCTCAGTTTAGTCATTGGTGTCCATCTGTCATCAATATAAAGCTGGATGACTATGATACATTACTTTGAATGTCGTCCTCAAAGCTTTATTTGAAATACAAATATGTAAACTGTAAAATGGGTTTAGTTATGTATTCATAAAGAACAGATGCTCACTTGTGCCTGGCAACCCAGCCCCGTGGTACCTGGCTCTCCTCAAGAGAGTTAGGACCGCACCCACTTATTCTGTAAAATGGGAGACCCGGTGGCTCACTCAGTGGCAGCTACTTCTCCAGCACCCACCAAGATCCAGTGACAAAAGTATCACCTCTTCCCTGACTTGATGAGAAAGAGCCAGTTTCCTGGGGGTGCCCTGGGCTGGGAATCACCACCAGGATCCTCCTCTTTCTTCCCCACCAGGATCAGGGAAGACAGGAGGTGGCATTAAGCTTCTCCCATATCCACAGCCCCACACTGTGAGTCTGTGTTTTCTCTGGGGACCTGCTGATTTAGAGGAAAAAGAAGCAATGTCTGGCTCCCCTCCTCAATCTAGAAAGTGAGTCCTTAACGAGGTGGCGAGTCCTTCCCGTTCCGCCACCCCGTGTGCTCACAGCTCCGTCTCCATCAGGCACCAGTAAGGCGGCCTGGTTTTAGAAACCTCTCCCATGCCCCTTCTCTTAGCCGGCTCTCCTGCTGCCCCTTCTAGTCTGGTATCCACGGAGCTGAGCAGGCACTGAAATTCTGGGTGGCACCCCGGGCACACCCCATCATAGCCTCCAGGGGCAGGGCCAGGCATCTGGGCTTTGTATATTCTGGGGCTGCCTGATTTCTAAGTTGGCATGAGAACAAGAGTCCCATAACCATGTCTTGAATTACAATATTAACTCCCCTCCTGAGTGATATCTAGCCCCTCTCCCTTGAGGATGCTTGACCTCTAACACTGACACTCACATACCCAGAATCCTCCCCGTGTTTGTGATTGTCACAGACTCACCCCTTTCCTGGAGCTGCCCCACCAGACATTTGAAGCCCCCACTGGAGATTATAGTGCACGATCAGCTCAGTTCCCCCGAAGCTTGAAGAATTCCAGAATCCTCTTCATGTGGCTTGCCTGATGGGAACGGGCAACATTATCATGTCTTTTTTTTTTTTTTAAGATTTTATTTATTTATTTGACAGAGAGAGAGAGAGAGAGCAAGAGAGGGAACACAAGCAGGGGGAGTGGGAGAGGGAGAAGCAGGCTTCCTGCTGAGCAGGGAGCCCGATGCGGGGCTCGATCCCAGGACCCTGGGATCATGACCTGAGCCGAAGGCAGACGCTTAACGACTGAGCCACCCAGGCGCCCTAACATTATCATGTCTTATAATGCTCCCTGCATTAGCAAACGAAATGAACTCTGCTCTACCTTGAGAACTAAGTTGAAGTTGACAAAGAGACATTAGTTGTTGCAGCCAGATGCAATAAACTAAATTCATAAATCAAAACAAAGCCTTTAGATCCTTTCACTCTATTTTTCTCAAGTTATTTCTTTACTATTGTACTTCAGACTCCTACTTCTGACACCCCTCCTTCACTGCAGATCAATCTGTTCGTTTTTTAAAAACTCTACCTGCATCTATTAAATGCCAGGAATGATGGCTCTAAACGAATAAATGCCTCTTACCCTGTCATTCATTTCTATAAGGAAATCGGCTATAAATTGAGTTTGCTTCACGCCCCATACCTCGTTCCATTCAGCTGCCTCTGTTTTTCCTGATGTAAATACTTGGCAAAAAAACTAAAAGAGTCTCAAATCCTTTGCTACTTGACTTTAGTATTATTAGCAGCTTACCAAAGAATTCCCAACTTTCTTCATGTGCTCTTTTTAAATACTTTCTCTTCTTATTGAGGGTAATTATATTTCGTCTTGGGAACAAAACCTTTGATACACTGGCTCACACCCGTCTTCAGGGGTATGGATGTGATGGTGAGAAACAGTCATAGAGGGAAGCCTGCCATTCATCCTCTCCTGGTTGCATCCTCAGAACTGGGGAAGAGGACACCAAATATTTTAGGATTCTGGCATAAGCATCAGTGGGACATTCCTGGGGCCCCCTGGGGAAGGCTGCTCATTTTTTAGCTCAGGGTGGAGAATGGCCACTTGGTGCCATTAAAGCAGGGACACGCTGCCCAGAAAAGCAATAGGCACCAGAAAAAATGTGACCAAGAGGGAAGGACTAAAATTCTTCGAGCTCCTATGATGTGCTGAGCATATCTTGCTTCACCTTCCAAGATCAAGAGAAAAGCAAGAGGCTTGACACCACCGGGAGAACAAATCTCAAACTTGCAGTTTGCCAGAAAAGTTATTATTGCCCAAGTCTGTGCGAAATGAAGACCCTCACACCCCAAAGGCCCGCTAGCCCCAGCTTTATGTTCTAGAGGGTGGGTGAGGCCCAGGGCTGTGCTGGTGCTCGCAGGGAGAGGATGAAGAAGGTGCAGGGAACGGGGTGAGAGTCACGTCACAGTGAATGAGGGCTGGAGGTTAGGGACGCACGTTGGCTGCCTAGCACTGCATGAAAAAGGGCCCTGGAACTCAGAGACCACCAACAGCAACCTTTATAGTGTGGCAGGTTCTGTTCGCCAGGAATCTGGACGTCAGCAGGGATTTCATTACCTGAGGGCTTGACTGGGTTCTCACGCTCACTCCGGAGCTGTCCACGGGCAACCTCCGCTGAATGGCTGGGGGCGCAGGAACAGAGCGAGGGCAGAGAATTTTGCGGTGCACGTTACTTGGCCATAAAAACACGATTTTTACATTCTCATACCCTTGCTTGCAAACATTTTGCCATGTCAGAGTGTCCACTCCTTCAGACGCATTTATAACCACTCGCAACTCCAGCAATCCGCGTTTCTGCCTCAGTGCAGGCTTGCAAATCACCTTACGTGTGGGCGCTCAAAGCCAAGGAGCAACTGTCTGGAAAGGTCTTACGGGTCATGAGCGTTCGGGAGGGTAGGCAGGTGCCCAAAGCTAAGTCCACTGCCCTCAGACTGACCCTAAGCCCGCACCCACTGTAGCAAATCAAACACAATGTGTCAAAGGTGTGTGTGCTCTTACCTACGGGTCCTGTGTATTAAATTCGTATAATTTTGTAGCAAGAGATAGCTTTGTCCCTGCAAAGGCTCCCTAACTCCATCGCAGATAAAAATAAGCAAAGCTGCTGACAGCCTTCAAGTGGCAGCATATGATTTGGTCTCTGAGACGTACAAAGTGTTTTAATTAAAGGTTGTCTAAAAATACAGAACATTTCCACAACCACATCTGCCATTAACTCTTCTGACATTCTGGCGGCATGAAGCCCCAGAACATTCTTTACATATTAAAAAGACGGCAAGCATGCCTGCACTCTACACCCACAAACCAAACCGATGGCCGTTGGCGACCGCAAGAATCACCGGGCGCCGCGCAGCCCGCTGCAATTTGTTCCTACAACCGGGGAGGCAGGCTCGGAGACTGGGAGGCGTTTTGCTGAATGACTTTACGAGAGGGGAAGTGACGGCGTCAGTGTCCACGAGGCCAGTCCGGGGAAAATGGCTTTTTATTCTAGTCGGTCACCAACTATTCCTGTGACTTGGAAGAAGTCAACCCGCCGCTGTGGTCCTCAGGTTGTTAGATCAATAATAATAACAATAGGTATGGAGCAAAACAATGTGCCCCGAGGAGTGTGCAAAGTGCTTTACACGGAGGATACACCTGAACCCCACTTGCTCCCGTAAGACAGGTCCTGTGATCATCTGGCTCATTTACACCTTACCTGTTGACAGACAAATCCGTCCTCTGAGAGGTGATGAAGGGTTATGGGAAAGAGCATCTACGTGGAAAGAGAGGTCCAGAAGCTGGCTCTGTCCTTTACCAGCTGAGCGATTCAGGCTGACCACTTTGCCTCTCTGTGCTTTAGTTTTTCCCACCTGGAAAATGTGGGTCATAGCAGTACCCAGATGACAGGCTTGTTACTGTGAATTGAATAAGGTGGGTAGCTTGGTACATAGTAAGTGTGGTCAAATAATCTGGTCTGGTTTGAACCAGACCTTTCCTGGAAAGAAGAGGGGGGCTGGGGAGTTAGATTCCTGATTAGTCAGGGAGAGGGAAGAAAAAAAAAGTGCTTTCATGAATGGCCTCTGTCCAGATGCGTCTCTAGAGCCTCCCACCGGAGGCAGAAAGGGGCAAAGAGCCTCAGGGCTGTCGCAGCAAGGCAGGCTACCTGGAGGACAGAGCAGAGCCTCCCGCAGACTCAGTCTGCTGCTGGAGACACTTCAGTGAATGATAGCAAAACCCGCCAAGTGTACTGTAATGAAGGCCACGTTCACTGTAGGGCAGAAGTCAGCATAATTCATGCAGAATTCCAAGCTGCTGGAACCAATTAGGCCCAGTCATGAGACGCCCTTCCTCTTTCCTTGTAATCCCTGCAGCTACCTTGTAAATAATCCCTCAAGCCCCATGAGCCGAAATCCAGCTTTTTCTCCTGACCCGCAGATGGAAGCATCAATGCATGAATAAAATCTTTGTGCTTTTATTCCTTCTTCACCCCAAATATTCTTCCCTACAAATGATGTATAAATGCCACATATATTCCCAGGGCTGCTGAGGGTAGCATAGGAGTTCTACTCTTTGAGACAATAGGTTGAAAAGTCTCCACACACAGGAACTCACCTTATGTATCTTTGCAGAAATAACCAAAGATGAAGCTTTCATGTATCAGAACATAGGGAGCGAAGTGAGAAGTGTTGATTATTGAGGGAAGAAAGGTTCAAGTGGACAATAAGAGAAAGAGCCCCTGGCAGCTGGGGGGTCATGAGTAGAAAGAATATCTGCACAGAACAGGGTACTGTTCAGGGAATTGAAAGGGAGGGGAGCAAGAGATGAGACGTCAAGGAGAATTTTCGGCTGAGACTCGGTTCATGGGAGCGGTTGCCGGGTTTGTGGGGGATACTCAGAGAGGGAGCCACGGAGAGAGGATTTTTAAGAAGTGTTGCTGGGCTTTAACCATGCCCCCCTCCCGTCCTGCCCTCGGAGATTTTTCAAGAGACTAATTCAAAACTGGCAGTGACTTTCAATGTTATTATTCTGAGGGACTTCTAATTCTTTTAATCGATACTATACAAAGATGGGGCCACAGAGAGCCCTGGTTACACTGAGGTTATATGTACAAAACACACCAGCTTCAGGGGAACCTCGACCCCAGGATTCTGTAGTTCTGAGAACACAAGATCCAGGCAAATGTTAGTTAAGCAATAGTGTTTGTGCCACGCGCCCATAAGAAAAATGTTCCTTTTCGACTCTGGGGTGCCCACGACCAACATTAGGAATGGCCTGGAAGGCGGACTGCATCGGGTAAAAGGTCAGGATGGGCACGAATCTCCTGCATTTGTCAGGAAGCAGCGGGCTTCCAGCAAACCCACGTGGGTCCAGACCCACCTGGCTCTCTTCGGTTACTGTTATTACAGATCTCTTATACTCGGAGGCCGGGAAAAGACGACTACCCATCAGACAATAAGACAAGGTCACTTACAAGACACAAGAGCATGCTGTGATTTTAAGTCACTGGGAAGGTGCTGCCCCAGGGACCACACATTTCTTCCATCACTCAGGGAAGGATCGAATGAGGAAGCTCTCCTCTCCTTCACAGCATTTCCTCAGCTTCCCTTCACTCTCAAACCCCCTGCACTGGTTTGGGGGCCCATCATTCCAACAATGATGTCCACAATCCCGCTGATACTGGGTCCTCCTCTAAAAGGCTCCGCAGCAGGCTTCAGGATGGGTGACACTCGTCACCTGCGCCCTTTGGCTTCCACGAGGCCACTCGGCCTTCAGTGCCCATCCCGGTGAGCTGGCTGTGCCTTCCATCCCTCTGGACAGACCTCCATGCCTCTGCGTTTCATTTTTTTCTCCAGGACTCAATGCTGGGCTCTCCACCTATGACCCCGTGTCCCTCCCTGAGCGGTCACATCAGTGCCCAAGGCTCTGCTACGGTCGAAACTGTCAGAGCTCCCCTCGGAGCTCAGAAGAGCCTGTCTGATTGCAACGTTGTAAATCTCCACTCGCGTATCTCAGAGATCATTCACATGCAGTGTGTCCCACACTGGACACGTTATCTCCCCTTCAAACGTTCCTCCTCTCAGTAAATACCCAAAATAACAGAATGAGAGCAAACACACGCTGTTTCCCACACCCTCAGCACCGCGCTACACATATAATAAATGACGTCTGTTGGTGTCTTACTTTGCACAGGAATTCTAAGGGTCGGTACTTCATTAGCCGTACTTTACAAATAAAGAAACTAAGGAACTGAGAAGTTAGATTATTCCACCGTGAGTAAGTGGTGGACCCGCTGTCTACATGGTTGTCCCACCAGAAACCGGGGACACATCACACCCCTCCCCACCACCGAGAAGCCCAGAGCCAACTCATCAGCCAGTTCTGCACATTTTTGCTTCTAAATAGGTGTTTCTTTTCCCCAGTCTCTATCTCTGTGACCACCTCGCTTTTCCACCTGCCATGATTCCTCGCTGACTTGCCTGTGATTGCCTGTCCCTCCTCCTCTCCCACCTCCCGCTCATCGACAACATGTTCCCCACACGGCAGCCAAAATGACACTTTTTTAAAAATCCCCTCACCTAAGCCTTTAATATCCTCCCACTGCTTTTAGAATCAAGACCGAATTCCTAATGAGCCCCTGCAACACTCCTCCAGGTCTGTGGCGGGCTACCACCCGCCGGTCCTCCCTTCCTGTCCTGAGGTCTGCAGTCACCCTGTTCTATCAGGTCCTCGGCATCCTGCTTCCTCCTTCTTTTACCCAGGCTCTTCCCTGTGCCTGGAAGATTCTTTACACCGCCCCCCCCACCCTACCTAGTCAACACCCACCCATTCTTCAGATCTCAGACCAAATTCACTGTTTTAGAGAAAACTCCCTGCCCCAGAGCCCTGTGTTCTCTTCTTCACGGCACGAATCTCGCTTGGGCATCTGATTCACGGTTTCATTGATGTCTGTGTCCCTCACTGGTCAGCAAGTTCCTTGAAGACAACAATCAACGTCTGTTCTGTTCACCACTGCATCCTCCTTTGACCAGCGCAAAGCCTGGCAAGTAACTGGCACTCGTGGATGTGTGTTGGGCGGGCGGATGGATGGAGAGATGGGTGGATGGATGGTTGGATGGTTGGATGGCTGGATGGTTGCATGGTTGGATGGATGGATGGTTGGATGGTTGGATGGACAGATGGATGGACGATGGACACATGGATGGACGGACAGATGGATGACTGAATGAAAAGGGACAATCAAAAGCCCAACCTACCTGCACCTGTTTTTTTGTTCTCCACATTTATCTAAAAGATGATCTTTTTTTTTTCTTTGCACACTCAGCCATGTCTTCAGCATGCTGCGTGGGTGTTAAGTACCAGAAGTCAAGTGATTCCTATAAACCTAAAAAGAGGCCAGCTGCCAGACTCATGAGAACAATGAATAAAACTGGAGAGGAAAGCAGAGTTCTAATCTCAGCAGGAGACAGTGCAGAGGGCGTGAACCCAACGTCTGGAGACGTGCCTCCACTCACAGCTCTGTCACACATTAGCCATGTGACCCTGGAGAAGTCTCTTTGCTTTCTTAGTTTCTCCAAATGCTATTTAAAAAAAAAAAAATAGAGATACGATGCTGTCTTTATCTCTCAGGGTCCTTACCGGCTTCTTAATGACTCTCAGCTTATTTCAATTATAGTATTTGAATTCTTCACATAGAGGAGGATTTCACATAGGATACAAAAGGGAGGTTTAAAATTAGAAAATCCATATAAGAACTAAGTATGGCTTTGAAATTTCATTTGGCATTGTTTCCAGACCAGGTACTAGTAGTGTTTTGCTGCATTTTAAAATAGCAATTTAAATGTTCTACTCCTTTTATTCACCATGGTCATTTATTTGCCGCTCTGTAGGACTTTAAATGAACATTGAAGAAGTCATGTTTATTTCATTAGTAGAATTATTAATTTCTCCTTATCATGAATGCTGCCAAGGAAAGTCATTTTATGCACTGTAGTTCAGGGCTGCAGCGTATCATCTATGTGTCAATCATCAGAACACATTTTCTTTGAAAAAAAAGTAAACTATAAGCACAACAAATTGAGCTTCATCTTCTTTTTATAATCACTGAATTCTATTTGTGCACTTTCCAGACATTAGCTCTGAAAGGGAAGAAAAGCAAGCTTCAGATCTGTTAAGTCTAATTAAGGTAAGTATAGTGGATGCGATGGAGTGAGACCCAGACCACCAGGACATGTCAGGACATTTTCTGTCGAAGTGTAAATAAACACGTCCACTTTGCCATTAATAATAGCAATGGAAGGGCACTAAAAAGCTTGGCCGACATGAATAAAGATGAAGTTATGAATACTTAATGACCAAATGCCCCAGTTAAGAGAGACAGACCTGGAATATGTGGGTCCAAGTGCATGTGAATTTCCAGCCAGTGAGGGAAGAACCTGTAAGTTTCACAGTAATGCTGAGCTTCAGATGTGTGAGTTCCATAAACTCATTCTCCAGCAAGACTTTTAGGTTTATTTTAGATTTGGTATTTTAAATGTAGGAGGGAAGCAATGCTTATGAATGGTAGATACAGTGTTCCTTTGTCAGGGGGTGGGTGAATATGGTTGACTAGAAGCCAAGTTGGAGATTTAAATAAACACAATCCTCTTTTATATAAGGGTTAACTCAAGAAGTACAGCTTTTTAAACCTATGTAAGTGTTTATATCCAGAAAGTAAATAAGGGATTTTATCTAAGGGGGAGAAAAAGAGATGCAGGTGGTAACCACATTTTGGTTAGGGCTCCGGCAAGCTTGCAGGTTGGGGAACAATTTTATAAGCATTAGCTGGGAGCTCTTGGGCAAGTCGCTTCCTCTCTCTGAACTCGGTTTTCCTAGCTATACACTTCATGCTAAGATGGAAGTCCTCCAAAGTCCCTTTAGCTGGAATATTCTAGGATGTTATAAAATCATCCTCATAATTTCAAAGAAGCAGGAGTTGAGTTTTTTTCTGTGCCTGAATTTTCATAAATAAAAATTTGCCTTCTGATGTGTCCATGGGCACCTTGTAAGTTTGGTGGCTGAACGTCATTCCAGACCACTTGATCTACTTTATGGCATTCAATCATTAATTCAAACATTTACTGAGTGCCATATATCCTGTGGTTAGCAAGTGTCAGGAGCTACCTAACTAAAAACAAAGCCATGGGATGAATGCGCTCATTTGAACTTGGTCCCCGGGGAGGCCCTCTCTGTCCAGCAGGTGCTTCCATCAACTATCTCTACTTCACGGTTTTCTAACTGTATTTGTGTTTTGTTTCCAGTATTCATCTATATACTTAAAATAAGTTTTATATCTGTCTATGCTTTTTTTATCATACCAGACTGGACAGATTTTCAACAAACTTAAGAGAGAATTTTGGGAATGGTCATCTGCACATTATGGAGTACCTGGCACCCTTGAAATGTACTTGAGTGGCCTGTGAGTATGTCTGAGAGATAGGTCCTCTCCTGAGCCAGCCAAACCTGAGCTTTAATAGGACGTCCTAGTACCTGCCACTTGGGAAACAAATACTGGTTTCAAGTATTGGTTCCAAACTTCAGGAATTGATTTACAAGGAAGCTCTTTCTCAATGAGTAGCTCCATGTATCCTGATACCGGCAAGGTTAGCAGCAATTTACTTATTTTAAAATGATAGATAATCGGGGCGCCTGGGTGGCTCAGTCGTTAGGCGTCTGCCCTCGGCTCAGGTCATGATCCCAGCGTCCTGGGATCGAACCCTGCATCGGGCTCCCTGCTCAGCGGGGGGCTTGCTTCTCCCTCTCTCTCTGCTGCTCTCCCTGCTTGTGCTCTATCCCTCTCTCTCTCAAATCAATAATAAAATCTTAAAAAAAATTAAAAAAAAAATGATAGATGATTCTCCCACATAACACTGGAGGAGTCAAGTAATACAAAAGTGATTTACTTAACTCCATATGTATTCTATATTTATATAATTATAAAGCAAACATTAGTATGGGTGTTATGTACAAAGCAGAGGATTAGTAATGCACTAAATATGATCCCTACCCTTCAGCATTTAAGCTAATTAAGAGAGGGAAGATATTGACATAAATAAGTACTATAGACATTCAGTTTCATTCAGAGTAATGATAGCTTTGCCCCTTCAGTCTCTTTGAAATCACCCAAAATCACCCAAAAGAAAATATAAACATAAAGGCAAAGTCCAGAGTAACAGGAAGAAACCAAAACATGCACATCTCAGACAGAAGCCATTAAAACATAATCCTCCTAAATAATGGCTTGACTAGATGCTCTTGTCTGAAATGATGAGTCAAGTGCAGGAGCCAGTGCGAGGCGCCCTTCTGGATTTAGGACAAAAAAGAAGCTAAGGAGGCAAGAATAAATCAGTAATCACGCAGACACACACCCGTGGGGATGCACACGCACACACATACACACATGTAACATATTTGCAGGAAATACTTTATCATTGAAGAATAGTGAAGGAAAAATCATCTGCATTGGAAGCAGCCTACTTCTGCCAGGCTCTGGTGACCAGGTAAAAGTTTGAATCCTAAATGAACTCATTCACATGTACAAACCTGAGAAATGAGGAACTAGGGAGAGTTCCCACTAGCCTGAAACCGTCTTCGGTCCTCCCCCACTGAAATTTTCTGAAAATAGATGGTCCAGGAAAAAAAAAAATTCCTCATATTCAAAATTGAGTAGGAATTTTTTTAAAATTTATACAGAGATGCCACAAAAAGTGAGTAAAAAAACAAGGAAGATAAATGACCAAAAAAAAGGCTCACTTGAAAAAAATATTGCCATAAGCAGGTGATAATTGTGATCCAGGATATTGTCATGAATTTTCAAAACTTAAACAATCAAAACTATCAAATAAGAGCACAAAGCAGGAACAAAGAACTAGAAAAGCCATGAGAAAATCATACGAGGAAATAATATTGTAACTAGTAGAACTCAGGAAAGAAGTAAAACAGAGAAAGAAAATCATGACCTAAACGAAGATTATAGGGGAAGCAGCAGAAGGGAGTAAAGAAACTGCTCGAAACTCAGTAATGCATGTAAAGCACAACAGTGAGAAAAACATGCAGTCTGAGAAATGAAAGCAATCAAAAATTTAAAACAATATTTTCATTTTAACTGAAAAACAGACAAATCACATGCTATATAGTTAAAATTGTCACAGAAGCAGAAAACTTAAATAAGGGGCCACATTAAAGTAAATCTAAAAATATAAACAGAAAAAGCCTTGAATCTACTACAACTGGAAGGGCGTATTATTTCCTCGCCCAGAGAAGGGGCGTGGGGACAGGGGTCAAGTGATACAAAATGAACATCAATACATATTCTGGTAAAATTACTTGACTTTATAGACAAATCATTATTTTGCCAACCTGATATAAAGATCAAGTCACCTATTAGGGAGAGAGAAAAAAATCAGGTGGCCTCAGATTTCCCCACAGCAATACTCAACCTAAGAGGAACCCTAGTAAAATAATACCTACGAAGTTCTCAAAGAATGCAATCTGGGGCAAGGAAGTGAAACATAGCCAAGCTGTCATTCACATATAAAAGTTATAGATGAATTTATTTCCTATGAGACCTTCCTGAGGAAACTACTAGAAGAGCCAAGTGACAAATGGAGAAACTACATTGAAATAACAGGTATTGGACATTTAATCCGCTTAACTGTTGGACTACAGCTAAAGAAAATACAGAGATTATGGCTCCATAAGCAAAGGTAAATGGTATACACCCTGACAATATAAAAGATAATAAAACAATGAGATTTGGAGAAGGGACAAAGAAAGGAAGTTATAGACTATACTAATTCCTTCATCAGTTATAAGCCGGAAAATCAAAAAATAAAGCTAATAGAGTTATAAGTATAAAAGCTATAAAAGTCAACACTATGAAAAAGAATATAATCCAGTAAAACTAAATGGGGAAAAGAGGATGGAAAAGATGGAAGAAATACACTGATTTCAATATTGCTCATAGAAACAGAAAATTGAAGATTAACACTGGAAAGTAACAACTAGAGAACACAAGTATAAAACTTCCAAATTATGAGGATAAAATACAAACACAGAACAAAAACAATAACTATAATTAATTTACCCACAGAGCTTATATAGGAAAAGATTTTTTCAAAAAGCATTAAAAACAGAAATTAATATGTAATATTATGACAGAACAAGTCAAAGTCTGCCTATCTGTCATATTAGTAATGATGTGGTGAAATATACTTACTCAAAGAAAAAAATCCAAACAAGTACTTGCATAATGGTTAAAAAAAACAAAGCACTCTCACAATTCCAGCCCCTCTTTTTGCAAAAATTGACAAACTGACCCTAAAATTGATATGGGAATGCAAGGGACCCAGAATAGCTGAACCAATCTTGAAAAAAATAATTAAAGGACTCACAGTTTCTGATTTCAACACTTATTATAATCAACAGAGTATGATACTGGCATAAAGATAGAAATAAAGATCAATGAGATAAAACTGACAGTCCAGAAATTGTCTGCCACTGATCAGTTTTATGGTCAATTGATTTTTGGAAAGGGTGCCAAGACAATTCAATGGGGAAAGAATAATCTTTTCAACAAAATGATGCTGGGACCAACTGTATATCCACATGCAAATAAATGAAGTTGGACCCCTACCTCATACCATATACAAAAATTAACTGCAAATGGGTCAGACCAAATGTAAGAGTTAAAACAATAAACACTCAGAAAAAAACATAGGAGTAAATCTTTGTGACCTCGGATTAAGCAATGGTTTCTTAGATATGACACCAAAAGCACAAGAAACAAACAAAAAATAAATAAATTTGACTTCATCAAAGTGAGAAGACACTGTGCTTCACAGGACAACATCAAGAAAGTGAAAAGGTAATCCACAGAATGGGAGAAAGTATTTGCAAATGTTTGTAAACATCTGTTAAGGGACTTGTATCAAGAACTTATGAGGAACTCTTAACAACTGAACAATAAAAAGACAACCCACATTTTTAAATGGGCAAATGATTTGAGATTTGAATAGATATTTCTTCAAAGAAGATCTACAAATGGCCCATAAGCACATGAAAAGGTGCTCTGCATCATTAGGCATTGGAGAAATGCAAATCAAAGCCACAATGAGAAACCACTTCATGCCCACTGGGATGGTTTTAATCAAAAAGATTGACAATAACAACTGTTGGCAAGGACGTGGGGAAATTGGAACCCTCCTAACATTGCTGGTGGGAATGTAAAATGGTGCAGCCACTTTGCAAAAGAGTTTGGCAGTTCCTCAAAAAGTTAAATATAGAGTTATCATTTGACCTAGCAGTTCTACTCCTAGGTATGTATCCCAGAGAAACAAAAATGTATGTCCTATCAAAACTTGTACAGAAATGTTAATAGTGGCATTATTCCTAAAAGTCAACAAGTGGAAATTACTCAAATTCCCATCACCTGATGAACTGATAAACAAGTTGTGCCATATCCATACAGTGGACTGTTATCCAGACATACAAACAAATGAAGAACTTATAGACATAACAACGTGGATAAACCTTGAAAACATTATGGTGAATGAAAGAAACTCAATGCAAAAAGCCACATATTGTGGGATTCCATTTCTATGAAATATCCAGAACAGGCAAATCCAGAGAGACAGAAAGAGTATTCATCATTGCTGGGGCCTGGGAGGAGGAAGGAATAGGGAGTGAATGCTGAAAGGAATGGGGGTTCTTTTGGAGGTGATGAAAATATTCTGGAAGTAGAGTATGTCGATGGCTGCCCAACTCGGTGACTATACATGAAGCCACTGGATTGAACACGTGGAAAGAGTAAGCTCTATGGTATATGAGTTATTTCTCAACGAAGCTGTTATTTAAAAAAGGATAAGCCATTTCTACGTAATTTTCAGAATACATATATAAAAAAGGAAAGAAGCAAAGTGAAGTAGAGTGTGCCATGCATATAAAGAGTAGATAGATAGAGGATAGATGATAGATAGATGATAGATAGATAGATAGATAGATAGATAGATAGATAGATAGATGATAGATAGATAGATAGATAATAGATAGATAATAGATAGATGATAAATAGATACTGATAGAGGTGGGAAGGCATCCAACTTTTCATTCTATGCTCTTGTGCTTTTTGGTGTTTGCACTATGTGCAGATATTACATCTGTTAAAATAATAAGAATTCAATAACATTATAAGGAAGAGTGTAATCACCAGCATATAAAAGAGATCGACAAAACGTTATCCACAAAAAGATGGCAGGGGAGGATTCAAGGTGAAAAGATAACTCAATATAAGCCTGCAAAGATTTGCTGACTTCATTTGATGAGAGTCAAGGACATTTTAAAAGGACAGAAAGAACTAAAAGAGCAAAGGGGTAAAGATTCCCTGGGCTGTATTTGTGTCAGGTCGAAGTGTGGGACTTTATAGATGAGGCAGGTCTTTGGAAATATAAGCATGTCAATTGTCACTACTAAAAATTGCAATGACATTTAACAACTGCTCTATTACTCACTTAAATAAGGAAAGAAAAGAATAGGCAAAACTATATACCAAGCATTGTCTTTAATGTGTAAGCGTACTATATTGAACATCAAAAGTAATGATTATCCCTGTTTAATGCTTTCTATCACATGTTACATTTTAGAGAAAAGCTGTAAATATGAAACCAGAGGCCTCTGATTCTCTCGCAATTATTCCCTTCCTCCTTGTCCAGCCTTCCTGCCCTCCATACTTTCGATCTACCTGAAGGAAGGAAGGAAGGAAGGAAGGAAGGAAGGAAGGAAGGAAGGAAGGAAGGAAGGAAGAAACTTCCAAAGCCATGTGTGTGGGAAGACCTCAGAGCTCAGCACCACTCCCCTTGCATCAGAGTGTAACTACTGGTCAAGGCCTTAGCAGAGTTCTGGGGCACCAAGTGCTGAGAGACAACAGCAAATTCATCCAGAGCTGCTGCCTCCATCCATCAGCAGGTGTAGACGACATAACCATTGTAGAAAGTGTTATGCAATCCTCTTACCATCATTTTCATTACGCATGCTATCACACTTGGGAACATTAAGATTTTCTGCCAAGGGCTGAAATGGGACCTTAGAGGTGCATTCTTGCACTCCCAAATCCAAGACTGTACAATTTACATCTGTTAAAATGTGCATGTCCTTCAACCCATTATTCCTATTCTAGATATTTGTCTTAGAAAAATATTGGTGTCTGTGCAAAATAATTCATATATGAAGATGTCTGTTGCACCATTGTTTGCACAAAACCAGAAAAAACTAAATGCCCATTACTATGGAGATGATTGGCCAAATTGTGATGCATCCATATTGTGAACACCATGGCATTTAAAAAGAATGATCTGGGGCGCCTGGGTGGCTCAGTTGGTTGAGCGACTGCCTTCGGCTCAGGTCATGATCCCAGGGTCCTGGGATCGAGCACTGCATGGGGTTCCTTGCTCAGCAGGGAGTCTGCTTCTCCCTCTGCCTGCCGCTCCCCCTGCTTGTGCTCTCTCTCACTCTCTCTGACAAATAAATAAATACAATCTTTAATAAAATAAAATAAAATAAAATAAATAAAAAGAATGATCTGGATCTGCATATACTCACACAGAAAGCTTTCCAAGAGATATCAACAAGGGAAAAAAAAATCAAGCCTCAGAAACATGTGTAGAGTGAGATGTTTATTCAAAACATCTCTATTCATATAAGACTCTATACATATAAGAATATAAATGTACCAGAAAAGGAATGAAAGAATTCATATCCCATTGATAATGGTTGCCAAGGGTAAAGAGATTGGGAAAATAATTGAAATTTAAGTATTTGATTTCTTCTTTATTGCTTGAATTTTTTTTTTACAACCAAATAGCTTTCTGTATTACTTGTGTCATAAAAAAAAAAGTAACCCACTGACTTTGCAAAAAATTTTTAAAAAGACAAAACACATAAAGAAGACATTTAAATTAACTTTAATCCTCTTGCTCTGAAATATCTACAATTAATATTTGAATACGTTTTCTTCCAGCATTCCGTAGACCTTTTTATTATAAAGTGTTCAAGGGATTTAAAACTTCAAAATGCCCAGCACAGAGCATAAGCTGACAATGGAGGGCAAGGGTTGTAGACTCCAGTTACATTTCTATTAAAAACCAACGCAACACTGCATGTGCACAGCCATTACAATGAAGTTTTAAAAACTGATATCAAAGAAAATAAGAGAAATGAAATGCCCTGAAGACCCAAAACAGACTCTACCGTGGGCTTTTGATTGCTGCAGCCTCTACATCATCCATTTTAAAATATCCTGCAATTGTGTTAGGTCGCTTTTATAATTCAAATAGATCTTGATCATCTTTTGAGTTCTTTGAGGAGTCAAATGTTTTAAAAATGAAATCTTACACCTGTTTATAATAGTTCTCATCTGCACTATAACCTCTACCAAGAAACAATTCCTCAACACCCCAAACCACGGTCTAACAAACATGCGCATGCTGGAATATGAGAGGGGTCTCTAACAACCACGAGGCTGAGGGAGGTGAGCTGAGAAAAATACCACCGTACTTCAGAGGAAACCCAGTGGTAAACCCCGCTTTATAACTGTTCCCGCCTGGGAAACACAGATGGGATGTCTTACTTCTCTCACTGTCTGCTTCAAAGAGACAAGGCCTATACCAAAGTCATAATCAGGCAGTGCTATGGGGGCATTTTCTTGGTGACTACTGGGGTGTGAGCACCACCACCACCCAACCTGGTATGGAGGAGTCCCATGAGTAGCACTTCCTGGGGAAAGACAGAGAAATCCCAGAAGTACATGCTGGATGTTGTGTTTCTTAATTCCTCTACTAGTTCAGCATATCAGAGAGTAGACATCATTGTGTTTCAACAGAGGAGAGTTGAAACAGGCAAAGGGGAAAGAGGTGAAAAAAGGAAAAAAAAAAACATAGAAGAAGAGTAAAAATCCTCGTTGGAGAGAGTAAATGCCAAAATTGATGGTGCAGAAAATGGAATCAGTATAGTGGAAAAAAAGTAGAGAGTTATGTTCAGACTTAAAAGAAAGGGATGGACAGACTAAAATGATACTAAAATGATAATAGATAAAATGATGTATAGAAGATAGTGGAACAATGCTCTGATGTATTCATGATTGAGATTCCTGAATAACATACCACACTAAATAAGAAAATAATTACCCAAACATAGTAAGAGAAAGTTTCTCTTAGGTCAGTCATTCTCGAAACGTGGTCTGCAAACTTTTGGGGCTCCCAGGACATTTTCAGAGAATCCACAAACTTGAAACAATTTTCATAATAATAATGACATTATTTGCTCCTTTTCAGGGAGTTGCTATTTGCATCGACTGCACAAAAGCAACAGTGGGTAAACTCTAATGCCCAAGCTTCAGAAAGCACCAGAGCAGTGGAATCAAACTGAATTACTAGCCATCATATTCTTCCCCCCATGCATTTGTTTTGTTTTTTTTTAAATGCCGGTTTCATTTAAGAATGTCTTTGCTCCAACAGTACAAGTAGTAACATTATGAAATCCTGGCCCTTTTATATTCTGAACATTACACTATGGTACTGAGCCTCCAAGACATCCCAGTGGTGTGCACCTCCCAGTATTCACACTTTCATCTAGTCTCCCCCATCGAATAGGGACCACTTTGTAACCAAAAGGATATGGCAGAAATAACGGTATGTAACTTCCGAAGCTAAGTCATGAAGATATATTGCCTTTCTCCTTGCTGTCCTAGATCTCTCCCTCTGGGGGGGGCAGCGGCCATGTTGTGAAGACACACAAGAAGCCCTCTAGACAGGTCCTCATGGAGAGAAATTGAAGTCTACTGCCAGTAACCAGCATTGAGGAGCTAGGCATGTGAGTGAGCCATCTTGGAAATGGATATTCCAGCCCCAGTCAAGCCTTCAGATGATGCAGTCCCAGACAACATCTTGACTGCAACTTCATGAGAGCATCTGAGCCAGAATCACCAAGTGAGGCTTGACCTAGATTCCTGACCCACAGCAACTGTGTGAGATAATAAACGTTATGTTTGTGTTCAGCCGCTGTTCGCAGATAATTTGCAATACCCTCACAGATAGGCAGGAAGCCCCATGCAACCTGGAGAAACACAACGAACGCTCCAAGAAAGTTGCTGGCAGCATTAGTCACTTCTTTTCATAGAAGAGCATTTTTACTGAATAAGTAACTGATACATTAGAGTTACTCAGAAGCAGGCACGTGGCAGACTTTTTCTCAAAAATGAGCAAAGAGAACCTATCACTTCAAGGACAACTGACAGCATTGGTTGCCAGTGATAAAATTTGGACTTTTGGAAGGAAATTCGAGTTTTGAGAGATTTATATCTGCCACTGTGAGTCTGACAGTTTGCTGACACGTTAAGTCTTTTCCGATGAGATAGTAGCCAACTAATTAATGTGATTTTTTAATATGGTATAATGAAATATGTCCGCATTTAGAAGATCTATAATACTCAGCAAATTAACATTTTCCAAATGACCAATGCATGATATCACAAAAGATCCATTTGAAATGCAAGATAGACCAGCGGGTTTTAATGTAACCAGGGATGAAGAGCTCATTGATATAGTTTCAGAGTCCACATTGGCACTCACCTTTAAGGAACTACCACTTGCCAAGTTTTGGTATAGTATCAAAGAAAAATATCCATAAATAACCAAAAAGTCTCTAAAACTACTCCTCTCTTCACCAACTACATAACCATGTGTCACTGGATTTTCTTCATCTATTTCAATAGAAACAACATAATGCAGCAAAGTGGGTGAAGAAGCAAATCTGAGAACTTACCTGATTTTTAGTTACCCCCACTTAAAGAGATTTGCAAAAATACAAGGCAATGCCTCTCTTCTCATTGAATTTTATTTCGTTCTGGAAAATATAGATAGTCTTCATAAAAATGTGCTGTTTATGTCAAGATTGAATGAGTTTATGATTATATTTTAGATTAATGAATATTTTTTAATTCTCAGTTTTTAATTTGTAATATGGCAAATAATTGATAAATATATACCGCATGAACAAAAGGTTGCAGGAGAAGGTCCTCAAAAATTGTTAAATCTGAGACCAAAAAAGTTTGAGACCTGCCTTACATGTGGAAGAAGACGTGTGTGCCTGGTTGAAGGGGTCACCTTTCTGTGATTCAGAATCAGTTGGGTCATGCTGTGGGATCACAGTGGCTTACAGCAAGAAAGGTTTATTTCTTGCCCACACTGTAGGTTCCTGATGACACAGCACTACGTAGGAAACTTCCAGTCATCATGACCGAGGGAAAGGAGGGCCTGGCAAAGCATGAGTGGGTCTCACAACTCCCGCCTAGAAGGAACACGTGTCCTTGAGTGAGGCAATTCATAGGGACACACCTGACCTGAAGAAAGGCAGTCACTTCTTTCTGCATGGGCACCAAGTACAAGAGTTGTGATAGAGTATATGACCCCACATCCCAGACAAAAGTCAAGTGAAGGGATCCACACCCTACATATATGGCTTTAACGTCAGAAATAAAGGAAATCAGGCCAGTACACATGCAGAGAGAGAAAAGGTTACCTAAAAAAGGAAATAAAGTCACTCTGGCTTCAATCTTTCTGCAACTCTGAATGCCAAAAGACAATGGATTAAAAACCACAGAGATGTAAGGATTAAACGATGTCTCCCAAGAATTATCTTGGTCAGGTTTCAAGGCAACAGAAACCCCTCTGAGATGTTTAAGGGCTCCGAAATCCACCACCCTTGACTGCAAATCTCAAAGGCATTTTCCAGCTGACTGAGAAAGGAGCAACAGGAAGAGCCGAGAAATGGGAAAAACCATGTTGTAAATGAAATGGTGGTGAACCCTAAAACCACTTAAACGGAGATGAGACTAAATGCTTATCATAAATCTGGTCATAAAAGGGAAGGCAAATAACAAAAATTATTCTTGCAGAGGAAATAGTATATAAGAAGTAAAACTTTAATAATATCATTTAGGATCTAAAATTTCAGATAATAGAAACAAGGTAAGCAAGTGGGAATATAATGAAGTAAAGTTTTTAAATTTCTATTTCTGAAACCAGATATTACTTCCTTTTTGAGTCTGGTATTTGGTGAAGCATAGGCTGAAAGTTTCTAAAAATTTATCTTAATTAGTCATAGAAACCAAAATTACAGATATAAATGCAGATACTCATAGATCTATAACTATATATTTTTTCAAATAATATAAAAAGATAAAAATAATAAAGCCATTTATAAGGAAACAAAAGAAAAATTTTAAAACAGTAAAAAAGAGGGGGGAGGGCCAGATATTATCAATTATGATGATGTTTGAAACTAAGCCAAGCTCTTCCCATTAGAGTGATTCTCTAACGGGAAATTAAATGTGTTGTTTATAAAAGGCATTTCTAAAATACGGTAGAAAAAATTAAAAGGGAAATAAGGAGCAAAGTATATCAAGCAAAAACAAAGTCAAGGTATCAATTTACTTTACACAAAATAAAGTTCAAGAAAATAAAAGACACAACAGACTACAGAGATGGTTATTTTATCCTGATAAAAATCACAATTTATAATGAAAAAGTAACCACAGTGAATTTTTATGTGTTGAATAACCTTGTGTCCACGTACCTGTAGGAAGTGTAAAGTAAGAGGAAAAATTAATATGAACAGAAATGACGGAAAGACTAGGGTCAGACTGATGAATCAGGAAGGTACAAACTTAATAAGGACATAGAAACAGGAGTACAATTTTTAAATTAATGTATAAAAGAATAAGAGAATTTGATGCTTGGACTCCAACTTATCTAAAATTCATGAAATATAAAATTGATCATATCATTGGCCTGAAAAATAAGTTCAGTAAATTTCAAACAGCAGAAGTTACATGGGCCATATTTGCATATAAAGCTTCCATGGGATTAAAAATTCATTTTTAAAAGGGGGGAAATTTGACCGAGTGCCGTGTAAAAAAGAATTAATATCAAGGTATTATTAAAAAAAGGAATCAAGAATGGCTTATATTTTAGAAAATCAATTAATATAATTCATAATATCAGAAGTTCATAAAGAAAAACGAATCTCTTATTTTTTAAATACACACTGAGATGGAACTTGATAAAAATAAAATTACACTTCTGACATCAAAAAATATATATATTCTTAGCAAATTGAGAAAAGGAACATGGTTTATTAACATTATTTTTTAAATGCCTACTTTAATGAAAGAAAAAAATATCACCATTGATGGCAAAACTCTAGAAAAGTGAGGACCAAGACAAGTATATGCATTTCCCCCCACAAAGAGATTGCCTATTCAACTAGGCAAAAAAGTATATAAAAAATTAAATATAATTGTTATATGATAAAGCAATTCCACCTCTAGATATGTACCCGAAAGAATGCAAGAGAGAGTCAAACTGATCCTGTCACCAATTTCTCACTAAGGCCAAAAGGTAGAAACAACCTAAGTGTTTATAAATCAGCGGATGAAGGGCTAACACAATTCAGCTGTAGAAAGGAACGAAATTCTCACCCAGGCTACAACACAGGTGAAGCTTGAAAACATGCAGAATAAACTACACCAGACACTAAAGGTCAAAAATTGTGTGAGCACCTATATAACCTCAGAGGTTACCAGCTGTGGGCGGGAAGGAGAAACGGGGACTTATTGTTTAGCACTTCTGTTTGGGATAACGAAAAGTTCTGGAAATGTATGGTGATGGTGGTCTCACGGCACAGTGAATATACTCAGTGTCACTGAGTTATACACCTAAATAGGGTTTAAATGGCAAATTTTATGTTATGTATATTACACCACAATAACAAATGCAAAGAGAAATTAAATCTAGAAAAAGAAAAATTATAATTACTGCCTATAGCTTAAGCTGTTATAATGGTATACCTGGAAAATAAAGAAAAATAAACTGAAAAATTACTAGAACATACTAGAGTTTAATAAAGAGACTAATTACAAAATAAATAAAATCTAATAATTTCCCATATACCAATATTTATAAATTTATGTATAAAGTATAATTTATAGTACTTATAAAATATATTAAAAGCAAAGATTCCAGTTTTAAGAAAAAGTTAAAAATATAAAATACTTAGGAAATAAAACCTAAAACATCTTGGAAGAAGAAAGCTATAAGCTTTATTGAATGACTTAAAAAGAACATCTGAAAAATGGACAGACATATCATGTCCCCAAATGGGAGGGCTTAATATTGTGAACATGTCGATTATCACCAAATTAATCAAGAAGTACAACTAGGGGCGTCTGGATGGCTCAGTCGGTTAAGTGTCTGCCTTCGGCTCAGGTCATGATCCCAGAGTCCTGGGATCGAGTCCTGCATCGGGCTCCTTGCCCAGCGGGGAGCCTGCTTCTCCCACAGCCTCTGCTCTTGTTCTTGCTCTCTCTTGAATAAATAAATCTTTAGGAAAAAAAAAAAAGAAGTACAACTAAATCTCTATCAGAAGTTTTAACTTAAAAAAAAATCCACAAGTGCATCTGGAAGAATAAATATATTAAAATCACTAAGAAAAGAAAAGATACAACAATCTAAAATACATTACTAGTACTAGGATGTGCCCAGTGACTGATTCATTTCACATGTATGTAATAAAAAGCACCCAGCACACACTATGTGCCCTGTGCTAGGACACGGTGATGAACAAGACAGACAAGGTCCCTGCCCTCATGGGCCAGTGGGCGGAGGGCATTTAGCAAATCTGGCGACAAAACACTTAACTCTTTTCCCTCCACCTGTCCTAGGTTCATTGGTTGTGGCTCTGCGGCTCAGATTGCAGAAGGACAAACTGACAAGAGAAAAACAGCTTGTTAACACGTGCATCCTGCAGACTCTACGTGGGTGAACTCAGTGCTGAGTAACTTGGAGGGGTGGTTACAACTTGAGGTTTATATGGCATTTCAACAAAGAACAATAAATTGGCAGAGAAGTGGCAAGATAAAGGAAAAGGGGTCCAGGCGTTTAGGGGCGGCACACTGTGGCAAGGTAAACACATGGGGGAAACTAATAGAAAGTGAGCGTTGCTTGTGCCTCAGTGAGGTGTGCGCTGGGCTGATAGGCGTCTGGAGTCCTGGGGAGCTCTGCCCTTCCCGGGACAGGAAAGGGAGACACCTTTGCAAATACACGCCCCGCTTTGAGGCAAGGAGGGAAAAAAAGCTTTTCTTGTGTCTGCTTCTTCACAGTTGCCTCCGGCTCAAAATAACCTTCATGCTAAAGTAGATACTTGGGGTGGCGGATTTTGATACCAAGGGGAAGGGGGGGGGAGAGTTGCAGTGAACCCTGTGGATGAGAGAAGCGGGATAAAATGCGCAGAGCTGACCCAAAGGGGATCATCTCCCCAGAAAAGACCGTCAAGGACCCAGAAGGTCGATCATGTAACAGCTGAGATTTAGAGTGGGGAGTCAGCTGCAAGGAAAGCCTGCTGAGAGCATTCCCCCAAAGGGGACAGTGTGCACAAAGGTCCTGAAACAGGAGGGTTCAGGGACGTTTGCATGGCAGCCGGCCAGAGGAGGGGGGATGGAGAGCTGTCCACAGAGGTTTGGTCAGCAAGAGATTTTGGCAAGAGATTCTATTTGGGTAAAGAGTGTATTTTATCATGGTAAGGTACTTCGGTAAGGATTTTATTTTATTTGGATGAAAAGGACAGATTTGAAAGATGAGGTGGCACGATCCAACGCATACTCGCAAAGCATCAGGCTAGCTGCTGTGTGAAGAATGTGGGGGCACAGGGAATAGTTGGGGCACTGAGGTGACACAGGAAGAAACCAGTGATGGCTTGTCCAACCCAGGTGACAGAGAGGATGGAGAAACCTGTGGTATGGGACAGGAGAAAGTTCTCCGGAACAGACCTGAACATACATAGAAACTGACTACATGATAAATAATAGTGTTTCAAATCAGTGAAGAAAGAATAAATTACATAACAAATAATTTCGATAGGGTAAGCTCTTCCTTTGGGTAAAAATTCAGTCGCGACCCTACCTCCAGTCTTACACCAAAATAAATTTGACGTAATTGAAAATGTCAGCGGGATGCGTGGCTTCGCCATTGCTTTAGGAAGGGGGACAAATGTATCACCGGAATTTTCAGCCCTTTAGAACAACACGCAAGAGTTTGAATTTGTGAAATCACGAAAGGAAAGGGACCAGACAAGAAAATGAAAATTGCCACCTTGTCGTCTTTCCCTGGGCTCCTTTTGGCTCTTTCTCAGATTCTCCTTTCTTTCGATGACTTAGACAGCATTGAGGAATGCTAACCAGCTGTTTGGGAGAATGTCCCTCAATTTCGATTTGTCTGTTACTCTCATGACTGGACTGGGATTCTTGTTTGGGGAGGAAGAGCAGGGAGGCGAAGGGCTACTTGCAACGTATCGAGTTATGGCATCCTGTCAATGTGACTTCTCATGCTCACCAGGATCACCTGGCTGAGGTCTTGTTTGTCAGGTTTCCCCACTGTGAAGTTCCTCCTTCTCCCTGGCTCCGTGCGGTCCTCTTGGGAAGGAAGTGACTCCATGCGGCCATGTGCAAGGACTGGGGAGTTAGATTCCACCTCCTTGGTTGCCCGGGGTCCCACATCATTTGTTTGGAATTCCTCTGCGTGGGAGATCTGTCTACCCTCCTCCATGTATTTATTTATCCAATCATTATTTATATCAGTATGGACTTGTGGATATTTATTTTATACTTGGGCTTCTAATCTAAATACTACTTTATTTTTTAGTTGCTCAAATCGTTCCCGCTTTGGCCACTGGGAGCTCTTCCATGGTCCCTGGGACCTTTGACACTTTCCATCGCTTTCTTTTTTGAGCACTTCCTTACTCGCGGGCACTACAAGATGCTTCCAGGCTCATCTTCTATATTTCCTGTGCCAGACCTAAAATCAGTCACTTCCCCAAGGATCCTTGGTTCCTGCAGTTGGAAAACTGAATTCGAAACCAAGATCCAGACACCAGGTGTTAATTACTTTTTTTACAAATCTGATATGATTCAGTGCTGTCAAGGATGTGTTAAGAAAAAAAAACAACTGGCACTTTCATCCATTACCGATGAAGGAGCAAATGATACAATTTTTCTGGGAAAGTAAATTTTCAATGTGTATACAGCCTTAAGACTTTTTACACAAATTTTGATATTGTTTTCTCACATTTGACGCTCTAAAGTGCAAAGATTTTCTGCCATCTTACGTATAATAGCACAGTATTAGAAAAGCCAAAGAACATGGAAATGATGAAATAAAAGAATAGGAATAAGAATAAATTATTCGTATATGATGACTAGGGAAATAAATAGATACATACGCACACGGGTGTTGTGGGGGAATGGTTTTTGTGTGAACGAGAAACAGTAACATTGTGTGTGTGTGTGTGTGTGTGTTTGTATTGAAATATATAATTTGTTTATAAGGAAACATCTTTTAAAATGGAAGGAAAATTTCTAAAATATTAACAGTGATGGCACCTGAATGACAGGATTATGTCATTTTTATTCTGTTTCTTCATATTTTTTTTCCTGTTTTTCCTATATTCTTTTAAAAGCTGGTACTTATAAAAAACTAAACATAAAGTGTTTTTATCACCTTAAATAGCTACGTACAGTGGACGTCTAAGTGATTCCTGTTGGCTGTTTGGATTTCATGGACGAGTGGTTTTTCTCTTCACTGAGTGACGCCATGATTTTTTGGCAGTAGGTTCCTCATCAGCAAGAGAGGAGGAGGGCCTTACACGGGAGATGAATGTACTGTCCCCAAATCACACAGCAGATTTTTAGCAATACTTGAACTGCACACAGCAAGGGACTGTGGTGTGAGACTGGACTAAAGGCCAGGCGCCAGAGCCCTCGGGATTGACTTGCTCTGTCCCTGTTCTCTTGGCCATGCTAACTCCTGAGAAACACACCTTTCTGCGTCATCGGGAGGACTGGGGAAAGGAGCAGACAAGCCTCAAAGTATCACGGGGAGCAGAGCATGTTGAGATTACAAAGTCAAGCGAACTTGGCTTTCAGATGTTGGCAAGGCGGGTAATTAATTCACGCGGGACTTCGAGTTCTGGATTTGTTTTTCTCTTATGCGAATCTGGGTTTGTTTTGGTGGAGAAGTCAGTAATAATTTTGTGTTGTCTTCCCCAGCTACAGAGCTAGGTCACGTGACTCAAAGTTTTACCAAAAGCAGCACTTTTATTCTGTAAAGTTGCCAAGGCAACACCAACTGCTTATGGCATCATGTGACGGAGGGGACACAGACTGATTTTAGAAGCCTAAAATTATCACTCAATCTGCTCACCAAAATCCTGAAACAGCCAAGATGGCCCCAAGCCCAAGGAAAAGCTTCATAAATACTGCCCTGTATAAATGATGATGCTGATGAATTATGTATTGTTCTCTGAAGTCTGGTCCGCAGCTTCAAATCACATGCTAAAAACATACTCAAGACCAACATATGCTGGACGTGCAAGACACACCTGCTACTCTGTTACCCATTACAGTCTCCCCAAGACCACAAGGGATAAAAATAATTTTTTAGCTTTTGTTAAATGGACTTGAAAAATTAAAATCTATTTTTATTTAAGTTAAATTATATCTCAAATAGTTCTCATTCAAGATATGCTGAAGATGAAGAATAAGAATGATACTTTTCAACTGGAATATATAATTCCATAGTAAGTGAGAATATATATATATATATATATATATATATATGTATATACATACAGTAATTGTTTCAATATGTTTATGATAATAAACAACAGTACATGGACCCTGGTAAGAGTCTAAATTTTAGAGGTTCCCAGAGAGAATTAATTACATGGACAGACTCCAGAGAGGTATAACCCAATTCTAAATTGATCATTTGTCAGGCATTTAGAGGCAGGGAAACTGGTCTCAACCTCTCCTCATCCCCTCTTAGAGAACAGATAAACTAGAACAGAAAGCAAAAACTGGACTCCCTGCAAAATGCAATACTTGATCATATCATGTTACCCAAGCTTTATACTTTTTGTTCTCAAAACACTCACTTTGAAATTAGATGGTTGCATTGAAGGGTATGTTTTTGCTGACAAAACGGGTAAGATTATTGTTGAGGGAAAATATACAGAGGATAGATATTTCTTGTAAGCAGAAAGACTTCCTGGCTCTTTATATTTAATTTTGCAGAGATGAATAATTGAGCACTCACTGTGTGCAGGAGTGTGCCAGGCTCTGTGGGGATGACAAGACGAACACAATATCCTTTCCTCCAAGGACATGAGATAAAGGGACAAATAACTAGACCAAGATAAAAAGAAGTAAGACTAAAAGCAAAGGGACTATTGGATTACAGGAAAGGTGAAGTTCTCTCTGGCAGGAAGGACCAGGAGGGCTTCATGGAAAAAGTCATATTTGGAACTGAGCTTGCAGGATGAGGAAGACTTTAAATTGAGTGGGGAATAGCATGCCGAGGCAGAGACGCAGGTGGGCGAAAGTGGAGGAAGTAAGTGAGGAGCTCGGGTGGAAAGCAAAGAGGAAAAGTACATTCAGGAAGTTGTTGGAAGAGAGTCTAAGGGTAAAACAGAGGTGGGACCAGGTCCTAGAGGAAGCTGAGCATCATTTTGAGGTTCTGGACTTTATTCTGAGAACAAACACAAGTGCTGGTGACTTGGCGGTGCAAGACTGACGTGTACACTAAGAAGATTGATTTGGAGACTGTCCATTGAATGAAGGCGAACCCAGAGGAGTGGGAGTCGTGTTTTGGGGCTCGTAGAAGCCACATAGGTGGGAGGCACTGGAGATGGGGACTGGGTAAGTGGATGAGGAGGCAGATGGCCTTAAGATGCACATGGGGGGTGCCTGGCAGAACTTGTGGCCCGCTGGGTGCATGGGGGAAGAAGGGGGTGCTCGTAAACACCAGTGCGTGTTCTAGGAAGACAAGCAGCTCTCTGACCTCCCTTCCAGCTGGAGTCTGGCTTTGTCTCTCGAGCTTCTTCTCCTTCCCTACCTTCTATGGAGGGTTGTGTGAACATGTGTGCCCAGTGTGCATGTCCCTGTGTCTGTCTGATCAGAGCCAGAAGGAGAGAAAGAGGAGACATAGACATGGGAAGGCTAGGTCATTGTCAGAGAGTCTAGAAGAGAATCCAGATCATGGCGCCCAAGAGAATCGGGGACCAAAAGTGAATACAAAACCGGGCGTCCCAACTTTGATCCCTTTAATGCATGACAGGATGAAGAACCAGATTCATTTTAAATGATTTTTTCCCTGATGATGTTTAAATCCTGGAGGCCAGACTCCAGAATTGAAACCTAGGGATCACGGCTCCAAGACTGTTGCATGCATCATGGACCATGGTTGGTTTGGTTTGGTTCTGAGGATGGCAAGGAAGGAAGAGGTTTTCAACCTAATGCATTACTTTTCCTGTTAAAGGTAAAGGCCTAAGTACCAATGTCCAGGAGGCATCATCATCGTGAAGTGACTGCCCTGTGATCCGTGACTATTGTAGAAATGGGCTTGTTCACTCACCACTAACCGCAGGTGGCTTCAGTAAATACAGTGAATAAGTAAAAATTCAGATCCTCGACGTAGCTGCAAAAGTAGCTCTTAGAATATTTTAATCTGCTATAAACTGTGCATGTGCATTATAACGTCACACCTCCATCTAAATCCGGATTATGAAGATACACACAGTACTTTGTAAGTCATCTTATCAAACAATTAAATTGGATTTTTGGTGCCCAACTTAACCAAACTTCTCTGAGTGATCATTTAACCTGTATGAATGTGAGGTTTGATACGTATGTCTCATTTTAAAGGTAATTCAATTTCATTTTGGAGAATTTTTAAAAATATGGAAAGGTAGAAAAAAGCTATCTTTTGCCCAACCCCCAAGTAACAACTGTTTCCATGTTGATATAGTTGCTTTAATGTTTTCTTCTCCGCATAGATTTCCTGGTCGTTTTCCAAATTATAGTTTATGTGTAAATTTGTATCACTTAATACGAGTATTTCCAGGTCATTATAAAATTTCCATAATTATTATTTTCGCAGGTAAATAACATGCCATCAGATCAGTATACCATGATCATTTAATTACTCCCCTATCATTGAAACTTCAGGTACCTGATACTTTTGCTAATAGAGGAGCATCTCGTTGTATATTTTTTTCCTGCTTAGGTTTTTCCCTTGAAATGTGTTCTCAGAAGCAGGATTGCTCATTTAAGCATGATTATATTTTAATCAGAATAGCCTCGCCTGATGTATAAATGCAGCGTCTCCCATTTCTCACAGGGAGAAGAACAAACAGTCGTGGCATTTCACGCGGCAAGCTTGCAAGGGGAGCATCCTTCTCTCTTTTTCTGGTTTTCTGTCAGGCACGCAGGGTCGAAAAGCAGGAAGGGTAAACTAAGGCTGGTGTCAGATAAACTGTCCCACTGGAAAGGTGATTAGACACTACAGAGAAGTTTGTGAAGCCCACTTACTTGTTCCCCGTCCTCGGGCCCTGACTCTGGGTCTCTGGTCCCTCCACCCAGGTGCGATGGATGCTTCCTAACACCTGTCTGAAACGCGGCGTCAGCCTCCCCTGTCTGGTGCTCTGGATCCTGCCCCTAGAGCCCCAGAATCATGGAGAAAAGCCATAGCACCTAGACTCTGATGTAATGACAACATCACTATGGGTCTCTCCCCGACAAAACACATTCTACGGTCCACTTAAACAAAGTCAGGTCTCTTGGTTGAAGATGTTCTCAGTCTTGGTGGTGCTCTCTTACTCTGTGAACTCCCAAACGGGAGATAAAGTACATAGCATTTTCCAAACTTAGTTGCCTACAAAAGCCTTTTTCCAAGGACTTCTTTTTTTAAAATTTTATTTTATTATGTTATGTTAATCACCATACATTACATCATTAGTGTTTGATGTAGTGTTCCATGGTTCATTGTTTGCGTATAACACCCAGTGCTCCATTCAATATGTGCCCTAAGATGTGGTATATATATACAATGGAATATTATGCAGCCATCAAAAAAAATCTTGCCATTTGCAACAACGTGGATGGAACTGGAGGGTGTTATCCTGAGCGAAAGAAGTCAATCAGAGAAAGACATGTATCATATGACCTCACTGATATGAGGAATTCTTAATCTCAGGAAACAAACTGAGGGTTGCTGGAGTGGTGGGGGTGGGGTGGGAGGGATGGGGTGACTGGGTGATAGACATTGGGGAGGGTATGTGCTATGGTGAGTGCTGTGAATTCCAAGGACTTCTTAAAGGTCTACTGATGGATGATAAAAATGTTAGGGAACAATACTATGAAATGGTACCTCGCATTACTGCATCCTCCCTCTGTGTACCCAACCCCCTCCACCCAGACATTCCTCTGAAATGTGGGACGTCACCCTCCAGCAAAGCACGGTGTTAGCACTTTTGAAAATAAGTGAGCAGGTGGTCACTGCACCCCGCATTTTATATCCCTTGTATAAATACAAATTAGCCAATTTCTTGTCTTCAAACCACTTTTCTAACAGTGTCTTTGTCCAATAATTTGTGCTCTAGAAAACATATATGTACTTAGGAAGAATATATGGAATGCACCATGAGCAGCGTATCTTTACATTGAAGCTGGCTGAACTCACCTCGAGATCATCAACCATTCATTATGGGAGGTTGGGGCAAGTAAAGAAAGGAAACCACATGTTAAACATCCCGGGAAGCAAAACTCCAGAATAATCTGGGTTTAGGCTAAAATATAGACTTCAGGGATTGGGATGAAAATGAGAACCTGAGGACATACAGCAGTTTTAATACCTTATTTAGTAGGTTAGTATTCAGAAGCGAGGTTGTACACCCCCTTAGCAGGCAGTAAACATATTTCTTCTTCAGGAAACCAGGTCATAATTGTCCAACATGGATAAAAAGAAGTGTTTGCTGAGCGTCTCTCTTCGACTTTCTGCTTAATTAAAGAACGTACTATATTCAAATATTTCTGAGACACTACAAATACCGTCTTGCGTAAGATGTAAACTTTCCTGGTTACACATCATGGAAATGAACTTTTGACTCAGATCATCCCCAGCTATGGCCAATGTGTTTAGGGTAAATCTTCATTTACAGAAAGAGCCATAATTTTGAGCCTAAATTATGTATAGAAGTCGTCACTCCAATTTGTCTAGTTTTGCTAGAAACTCTACATGAAATATGAGGCCGAGGACTAGGAGCTAGAGCTTTGCATCTTCTGCCGACACAACACCCACAACAAGGCAGCCGTAGACAATGGCCTCAGACACCAGCTTTCCAGGGTCTGGATGGAGCCAAGATGTGTGTGCATGCCCAGTACCAAGTGGAGTCCAGCCTCCTCCCAAAATTGGAACCCTCTGTATACAAAACCCACTGGCTTCCAGGAACTAATTGATAGAAAGCTTAAGCATGCAGTGAAATAATACAAACTATAGCTTGAAAAGTAGGGTAGCCAAAGCTCCAGACTATAGATCATAATGTATTCAAATGAGTCAACCCAGAGCTCCAGCTCTTGGACTCTAGAGAATGAGACAGGTTTCTATGTGCTAGGAGGTCACTGCTGACAAGTGAAGAAACATAAGGAGTGTGAATGACCTGCAAAACAGAGCCCAAGAGGACTTGGATCCAGGGAGGACTGCCCAGGAATCCAGGCCTTCTAGGAGACAGTCTGCTTCTCTCTCTCTTTTCAGAGCCATCTTAACCACAAGTCCTCTGGCTAACTACCTCACCCTGCTGCTCCATCCTTAACATCAGCTACATTCTGAGCGCAACCACGGTTGGCTTTTGACCACCATGGACTCTAGCCAGGGGGTTCCTGAAGACACCAGCGGTTGTCAGAGACAAGCTTTCCCACTCTCTGACCATAAATTGATGGTTTCACTACTCTCATTGAGCTGCCCAGGCTCAGAACCTAGGAGTCGATTCCAGAATTCCCATGTCCCTCCTCCCCAAATATAATTACTCAACAAACTTTGAAACTCTCTGTACTGTCCTCCATTCCCCCCAACACACACCACTTATTACACTCCTGAGCTTTCTTGAAAATGTGTCTTGTCACGCTAGACCCTGAGATTCATGAGGGTCAGGGCTACATCTACTTCCTATTCCTGACTCTGTCCCCGGCTTTCGTGCCTGGCTCACAGTTGATGCCTGGGCATGTTTGGTGGAGGGAATATGACCCAGCCAATTGTTCTGTTCCATGTGTTTCTTCCCTTGCTTTATATTCTTGCCAACACCATCAACTTTCAACTAAGACTCAATAATACAATGATTAAATTTTGGATAGTGAATGCTGTGAAGAAAATAATGTGTAATAAGGGGACTGAGGCAGGCCATGATTTCACAGATAAAACAAAGATGTCTCTGAGCAGAGGTACAAATGATGGGGAGAGAACTATGTGACCGCCTGGGAGGCGGGGGGAACATTCCAGAGGGAAACAAAAGTGAAGGTAAAGGCCCTGAGTTAGGAATGATGGCATCCTGCTTGAGGGAGAGTGAGAGGGCCAACACAGCTAGAGCACCATTAACCTGGAAAAGAAAAGCTGGAGATGAGGTTGAAGAAGTAGCAGGGACTAGATCATGCCCTAGGTACGTCAAGAAATGTGGATCTTATTCACGTGCAATGGGAAACCATAGCATGGATTTAACTAAGGCATTTAAGTCACCTAAATTAAGTCATTTAAGTCAAAAAATCATGCTGGATGCTGTCTGCAGAGTGGGTTGAAGGGGACAAGAATAGACAAAAGAGACCCGTGAAAGCATTTATGCAGAAATGTAGGAGAGGGATGGTTGCGGATTGTTCTTGGGGAGAAGTTGAGGGAATAAGTAGTGGTTGGATAACATATATATTTCAAAGGCAGAACCAAAAGAATGTGCTACTGGGGCGCCTGGGTGGCTCAGTCGGTTAAGTGTCTGCCTTCAGCTCAGGTCATGATCCCAGGGTCCTGGGATCAAGCCCCACATCGGGCTCCCTGTTCAGCGGGAAGCCTGCTTCTCCCTCTCCCACTCCCCCTGCTTGTGTTCCCTCTCTCGCTGTGTCTTTCTCTGTTGAATAAATAAATAAAATCTTAAAAAAAAAAAAAAAAAAAGAATGTGCTGGTAGATTGGATGTGGCTGAGGAGGAAATCTGAGGAGCCAGGGAGGCACCTGGGCCCTGGATCTTGGGTGAATGGTGAGCTGGGGGAGGAGAAAGTTTGCACGGTGGAGACAGTGAGAAGTCACAGGAAGAGAATCTGTTGGGGTTAAAGTGAAAATACCACGTGAGCAATTGGTACGCAGCTAGAGTTTAAACAAGAGGACTGGGCAGGGGACATCAGTTTGTGAGTCAATCGTACATAGAATGTATCGAGATCTGTAGGGATGGGTGAGTTCAATGAGCCATGCGTTTTACTGTCATGAGCTTCCCTTTGGCCAGGAGCCACACAGGTGCATAATGTCCTAATGAGATTGTCTCAACACCTTCAAACATTTGACTTTTACATCTACCTCATGACCCTTAAGGGAATCATTAAACTTTAAGGACTACGTAGAGAAAACAGGGGGAGGAGTGAAAGGCAGAAGAAGTTCAGGAATTCATTTGGCCCCCAGGGAGGCAACACTAGAACACACCGTCTACACCAAGAAATGGTAACGAAGGTCAGAGAAACTCTCCAGCAAGTGTGGCTCCAACATGTCTTGGCAGCAGCAACAAGAGCAATGACCAAGGGCCGGAGATGTGGAGACAGAGGTGAGCCAAGCACATCCCCCCAGAGCCTCTGCCTCCACCAATCTCTTAGTCTAGGGATAGCTGGTCTCCAGAGACCTCCTCCATTCAGACCCTTGGGGACGTTCATCAGCAGAATGGTTTTCTTCAAGCACAGCCAGGCCTGGGAAGCCCCAGTACAAGAACTCCAATGAGGGTGCTGGCAAGCTCAGCTCCGGGCTTGGCCATACCCTTCCCCCAAAGGGCACCCTTCTTCATCTGCAGACCCCTTCGGGTGACCTCTATGTCTATACCTACCGCTCCCCACCATGAGACTTCGATCCCAAGTTGGGGCTGACCAACTGAATGAGAACCATCATGGCATGGGGACATTTCTGAATTCATAGAAGAGTCAACCCACTGAAATGTCCTGCTGATCCCTAAGGGGAACCATGAAAAACCGAAGAAAACAGTTTATGTTTGTGTAATTCATTCACATTGCTGCCCCAAGTTATAAGTTATTCTTTGTTTGTTTGTTTCTTTTTTTGCTGTAGATCAGTGTTTCTCAGTCTTTAACATCAGAATCGTCTCAAGGGCTTGTTAGAACAAGGACTGAGCCCCACCTCCAGAGTCTCTGGTCTGTTCGGTGTGAATCGAGACCCAAGAATTTGCATTCCTAACAAGTCCCCAGGTGATGCTGTTGTTGCTGACGTGTGGTCCGTGTTTTGAGAACCACTACCGTGGAGTATTCCATTGTGTGACCGTCCCGCAATTTATTTACACTTTCTACTGCCTGTGGACATCCGGGTTGTTTTCACTTGGGGGCCGCTATAAATAATGATTCTGTGAATATCCTTGTCCACCACATTTGTTCACATATGTAATGCGTTTCTGTTGGGTCCCTAGGAATTTTGGGTCATACCGCATGTGTGTGTTCAGCCTTAGGAGATACTGCCAACAAGTTTTCCAAAGTAGTTGTAACTAATTTACACTCTCAGGAGCAATAAATATTTGCAAGTTCTTGTAATGCACTGCCTTCCCACCAACATTTAGGCTTGTGAAGCTTTTAAGTCTCTGCCAATCTGTTGACTGTGTATGTGGTTTTCATTGTGGTTTTAATTTTCCTTTCCCTGATGACTAATGAGGTGGAGGCCTTTTAATATGTTTATTGGGCATTAGGCTTTCTTTTTATATGAAATGCCTCATCAAGATTTTGCCCGTTTTTCTAATTGATTTGAATGAGTTCTTTATACATTTTAGATACTAGGTCTTTGTCAGTTACATGTGTTGCAAACATTTTCTTCCATTGTGCAGCTTGTCTTTAATCCTGATGGTGCCTTCTTGTGAATAGCATCTCTTGATTTTCATGGCGCCTGTTTCATGGAGTCTCAAACTACCTGTGGTGAAAGACCTCCCCCCCGCCCAAATCGACGGGGGACTGATACTTTTAGAAATTACAACATGATGATTTCATAAACATAAAATTTTTTAAAAGCACTCAAAAAACTTTAAGCATTTTTATGATCAAGAAATGTGTTCAGGAGACCCTCCCCTCATCCCTAAGCCTCACCCAATCTTCTGAGGATATTGTACCCAAGAATGAAGTGAGACTTGGGAATCAGAGTTTTGTACTTATCAATTGACTCTTAAACAGAAGAACATCCAAGTGCCAAGCTTTTTATCCTTCAGTAAAAGTCACAATAGACATCTTAGCCTACTTACTCCCAAATATTCCCACACCCATTCTTTTTTTTTTTTTTAAGATTTTATTTATTTATTTGACAGAGAGAGAGAGCTCGCACACACAAGTAGGGGGAGCGGCAGGTAAAGGGAGAAATGGGCTCCCCGCTCATGACCTGAGCCAAGGCAGAGGCTTAACAACTGAGCCACCCACGCACCACCTCCCCACCCCCCCACCCCCGCACCCCCACACCCATTCTTGACCTTCACTGTATTTCTGTCCTCATTCATGAGCCTCCAGTCTCCCTGAAGCACAGGGATGGTTAAAGTCCTGGATGTGATTAAGTCATCTGTACACATGATATATAGTGATAAAAAAAATTTTTATGGTTTTAAAATCATGTCTCCCCCCAAAAAATTTTTAATTAAAAATAAATTTAAAAAATTAAAATAAAATAATTATGGTTTTAAAATCATGCCCCCCAAAATTCAAAAAAATAGTAAATTTAAAAAATGAAAATAAAATAAAATCATGTCCAAATGTCCCCAGAAATTTTTTTTAAATCAGAGTCCAAATGTCAGGTAGACTAGCTGGGTGGCATGCTCATAATATAGTTTGATTGTAGCAAAATATTTAAAAACTTTCCTATAAGATATAATGATAGATAAAATGGTATAGTGACAACAGGAAGATTACACCATTAAGTCCTAGAAAAGGGAATGTTTGAGCAATATTATTATATAAAAAGAAATTAAAAGGTGAAGACTGATTTAATTGATATGATCCTTATTTTCTTCTCTGTGAAGAAGACTTTTTTTTTTTTTAAGATTTTATTTATTTATTTATTTGACAGAGACACAGCGAGAGAGGGAACACAAGCAGGGGGAGTGGGAGAGGGAGAAGCAGGCTTCCCGCGGAGCAGGGAGCACGATGTGGGACTCGATCCCAGGACCCCGGGATCATGACCTGAGCCGAAGGCAGACGCTTAACGACTGAGCCACCCAGGCGCCCCTCTGTGAAGAAGACTTAAAAATAATTATGTGGTTCCCACCTGTCACTGTTTCTGTGCCTATCCATCTCAGATTGTGAGCCACCTCGGATAAGTTCACCTCTGCAGTGGGTTTTTTTGCAGATAATCTTTAACAGGTTTAAAAAGTGTCCTTTCATTCCCAGTTTGTTAAAAGTTTACCGTAAATGAATGCTTGTGTACATGTTTTTCCTACACCTGTTGAAATGATCGTGTGGTTTTCTGCTTGCATCAGGAAACATGGCGGCATGTTCCAGTAGACGTTCTCTTCTTAGGCTCTTGAGGGGCAACTAGTTTGTCATTTTGTAGCATCACGTCTACACATCGCTGGATTCAGCTTGCTAATGTTTTGTTCGTCAGTTCACGAGCAAAACTGGCCAGAAGTTTTCTTCTCTCTTACTGTCCTTGTCTTGTTTCGATATCAGTGTTATACTTGCTTCATTAAACAAGTGGGAGGAACTTCCTTTTTTTTTTCTATTTTATGGAGTATTTTATGTGAGTCTAAAACTGTATATCCCTGAATTATTTATTAGAACCTGCCTCTAAAGACTCTAGACTCAAGGGCGCCTGGGTGGTTCAGTCAGTTAAGCGTCTGCCTTCTGCTCGGGTCATGATCCCAGGGTCCTGGGAATGAGCCCCGCATCGGGCTCCCTGCTCGGTGGGGAGTCTGCTTCTCCCTCTCCTTCTGCCCCTTCACCCCACTTATGCTCTCTCTCACTCTCTCAAATAAATTAAAAAAAAAAAAAAAAACCTGTTTTAAAAAAAAAAGACTCTAGACTCCAGTATTTCTTTTTGGGAAAACTTTAACTACAAATTACTTTCTTTAATGATTACAGTGCAAACTGTGCCTTCTGTTTTTCTTGAGTCAACTTGGATAAGTTATATTTTTCTAGGAATCTGTCCATTGATACCTAAGTTCTAAAAAAAATGGGGCACGGGAGGCCTGGGTGGCTCAGTCGTTAAGCGTCTGCCTTCGGCTCAGGTCATGATCCCAGGGTCCTGGGATCGAGCCCCGCATCGGGCTCCCTGCTCCGTGGGAAGCCTGCTTCTCCCTCCCCCACCCCCCCGTTTGTGTTCCCTCTCTCTCTGTGTCTCTCTCTGTCAAATACATAAATAAATAAATTTTTAAAAAAAATAACTAAATAAATAAATGGGGCACAAAGTTATCCGTAATAGTGTCTCATTACATGTTAATCTCTGCAGCGTGTACAACTCTGTTCCTTTCTCTCTCTGGTGTGCTTTATCTGAGCTTATTTTCTTGATAAATACTGCCAAGGCTTTATCCATATGATTAATCTTTTCAAACAATGGACTCTGGCTTTGCTTACTCTCTTTATTGTCCCCCTTCCTCTTCTATTTAAATAATTTTTATCCTACCATTAATATTTTCTTTCAGGGGGGCGGTTATTTTGTTTTTATTTTTTTAATTTACTTAGAATCACTCAAGTCATTACTTAGGCCTTTCTTCTGTTCTTGTGGAAATAACTAAGGCTTTACGTTTCCCTCTACCAAATTTAGCTGCAAGTCAAGTTCACTTATTCTGCCTTTTTGTTCTTGGCCAACCCCAGATACATTCGATTTTCCATTATGATTTCCTCTTTGACCTCTGAATTCTTTAGAAGTGTTTTGGATTTCCAAATGGATGAGATTTTTTAGTTCTCTTTCGATACTGATTTTTGAATTTAATTTTTGTTAATGTCAAAGAATGCGAGCTTATGGTGCCCATCCTTAAAAATGTGCTGGGTGTTATACGCAACTAATGAATCGTTGAACACTACATCAAAGACAAATGATGTACTATATGTTGGCTAACTGAACATAATAATAAAAAATAAATAAATAAAATTTTTAAAATGTGCTGGCTTTTATGATCTAGTATCACATTGTCCAATACATAACCACCAGCCACAATGGCTATTTAAATATAAATCCATTACAACTGAATAAAATTTAAAATCCGGTTCCTTTATTGCACTGGCCATATTTCTGTTGCTCAGTGGCCACCACACCAGACTGCAAATACGGAACAGTCCCATCACTGCACGAAGTTGTGTTGGACAGCTCTGGCATGGCGTGGGGTCAGTTCTTCTAAATAGGCCGTGAGTGCTTGAGAAGAGTGTGATCGGTGCAGTTGTGGGATACAGGTTCTTACACGCACAAGTTCGATCGTGTTGTACCTACTACTGGAGAAGTGTGCTAAAATCTCCTACGATGGTGGTGAGTTTGTTTACTGCTCCATGAAGTTCTGTCAAGTTTCATTTTACATATTTTGAGGTTATATCATCACGGTGTGCGAGATCAGAATTGTGACATCTTCCTTGTGACTTGAATGATTTAATCGTCAGGTGTTGATCTTCCGTGTCTCCGGTGACATTTTTTACGTGAATATCTATTTTGTCTGATGTGGTTATACCTGGATGTGGTTCGTCTAATAGAGCTGTCCCTTTATGTGGTTCATGTTTACCTGGGGTATCTTCTTCCATTCCTTTACTTTTCAACTGTGTATTTTACTTTCCCTGTGCCTTTTAAGCAAATAATGGCTGATCTGTTCTTTAAGTCCCGGGTGACAATATTTATCTTATAACTGGATGGTTTATATCATTAACATATATTGAAATTAATGATAGATTAGATCTATTTCTACCATTTTATTTTGTGTGCTTTATACTTTTCTTGCCCTTTCCCTTTCTTTTATTTATTTATTATTATTTTTCCTTTCTTGCTGTGTTGTAGAATAGTCAAGTTGCTTTCTTCTTTTGTTTCTTTCTTTACTATGTTGAAAGTTTTGCACTCAGTACCTACCTTGTGGTGGTTTCTCTAGAACTTGTAACATCCACACGTAACTTAGTAAAATCTTATGTTAACCAGTATCCCACCTCTTGAAGAGATGGTATTTTAACTCTGATTAATCCCATCCTGACCAACGCAGTTTTATGTCCAGTATTTTGGGTTTCACCTTGTCTTTATTTAAATCAGGTGTTATTTTAGTTAAATGGTTAATGATTGTTTTGCCCTGATCATTCTTAATTCCTACATTTTCTTGTCTTTGGGCTTCCAAAGAGTTCTACTTTCTTGTTAATCTAGCATTTGAAGGGTTTTTATGTGCATGTGTGAGCTGACAAGAGTCACTCATTTAATGAAGATCTTTTTTATTAAAGCTTAGGGGCTCATGATTTGGGGAGCCTTCCTTGTAGCTTGAAAGAGGCATTTCAACCCAAGAGAATATTTATGGAGACTGTGAATGAGCACAGGTCAAGAAGTTTTAGAGACACCCCTGGAAAATTCATCACAAACATGTGCACAGCCCTCCAGGGGTGAGTAAGAGTTGTCATCTGCATTACTTGCTGAGCAAAGTATAATGATGATCTGCAGTATTCAGATGAAGAAAATGTGTCTTAGATTATGGATGATCCCCAAAGCTTGAGAGAAAGATCTGGAACATGAATCCAGATCTTCTGGCTGTGAACCCTTCGGGCTGTCCACCACCCCTCCACTCGCTTGTCCATCATAGGTTGTTGAGACCAGAGTTGGAGATCTTCCGGCGGTCGCGTCTGTTTAACGTTGACAGCAAAGAAGGGAGATCTCTGCCACGGGGAGTGAGGGGTGGATGAGTAGAAACTGAACAGAGAATAACACGTTGGAGTTTGTTTCGTTTTGTTCAAAACACTGTGATTATCCTCCTAATGTCCAATCGTAAGTGCTTGCTCTCCCTTGCTTGCTGTCCAAATCTCCAGATGTCTTGTAAGACAGATGCTCCAGCATGTCAAACATTTGGCCCCTTTAAGATGACAACGTATGGTTCCTGAAACACTCAATTACCAAAAATAATTGTGCTGTACTTAATAAATCCTCAGTGATGCAGCAAGCATGTGGGCAAGGCAATATGGTAGATGTCATACAGCAAGAATAATGACAACAGATGTGCTACTACCGAGTCCTCTCTGGGACAGCCACTCCCGTTTCCTACTCCCTGTTTCAAGATTAAAAAGTGTAGCTCATTAATGAATGGTCTGGCCTTACAGGAAAAAATATACATTCTATGATCTGGCCAAGTGCCCGTGCCAGAGTCCCCAAGACAACCCCTGTCCACCCTTGGAATTCCAGGCTCTTCTGCATACTTTAGTCGTCATGGACTCTTCGGAAGGCTTCACTTTCCCTCCAGCTCTCTCCTGCCATGTCAAGAGTCTTTAACTCTCATTAAAAAAATGGCATCAGATTGACAAATGTTTAATTCTAGAACCCCTTTCTATCCCTTCATCCGTGTAGCTGTGTGACTTTCCTGCGTCACCTTACATCTCATCCAGAAGAAGGAAGTCACTGACCCTGGTGACTTCCTCGGGGCTGCCCAGAGCCTCTGGCTTTATGCTACTGCAGAGGCCCGAGCTGCTTCTGTCTGCCCTGTAAGCCAACTCAGCCCCAAAGCCCACACATTCCTGAGACCCAAGTGGTCTCCTATCCCTTGCTTCTTTCAGTTTCAGGGCTTTCCTGCTTTGACCACTGCTGGGACCTCATCTTCTAGGTTCAAATCTCAGAGACAGTCAGGCAGCCCTAAGAGAGCCACTGAAGAGAATTCAACCATGTGCCATGTCTGCGTCTACCATGAGCTTCCCAGCAAAGACTCCCCCATCCAGGGAGCTATCCCCTCCTCGAGCCTGCATTGCCATGGTGGTTCCCAGGTCTAGAAAGACTGAGTCAGCAAGGAGAGATATCCTGATCCAGCTTCTCCATGAGCAAGTAACAGGTATGGTTTCCTCTGCTCTGACCCATCATACTCTTTTTTTTTTTTTTTTTAATCCTCAGCAAACTGGATTCAGTTTTGGGTCTCCAACCTCTGGGTTCCTCTGTCTTAGACACTATGGACGACCGTTAATACAAGTGGAAACGACTGGTGATCACCATCTCATGTTTCTCTGTGTGGCTCCCATGCAGCATTCCCATGAAAAAGGTGTTTAAATCCTATAAAACTGGAAGTGGTCTCTGAAACACAGAATGATATTTAACAGGCTTGGCAAAAATCTTCTCACAGTGAGGTCTTCCAGAATCGAACTCTGAGTCTCCCCGACTCAACTCTTCTCTCTTCTTTTACTCACTAGAGCCAGAGGCAACTTGAAGCTGCAGAGTACTGAGTGTGGGAGCCCCCGCTGGGACTGAGGCATAGTTGGGAAAAAGACAATGTAGAAAAGAAAGCACTTTTCTTTTCTAGCCACAGAGAATTTGCTCATAGATGGGAGGGTCCTTGATCCCCCTACATATTGCTCATCAGCCTTCATCTTTAACTCTGCCCCACTCTCTTTGAGTACCTTATCTCCAGTTCCATTAAGAAAATTGCCTCCTGCCACCCAACCACCAATCACATTATTTCTGCACCCATCACTCATCTTTACTGCATTTCATTCTTCCTGATCATGACTATTCTCCACACTGGTGCCTTTGAGATCACCCCCTCCACCTCCTTGGAAACAGTCTTCATCAGTCTTTACCTCCCTGCCCTATGTCTGAAATCTTTCTCTCCCAGCACTTTCCCTTTGGTAAATAAGCATGCTTGTCTCCCCCATTCTTTTTCAAAATTCCTACCTTAACCCTGTGTGGTAGACAGAATAATGCCCCCTCTGCCCTGAACACATCCATATTCTAATCCCAGGAACCCATGAACATGTTATGTTACGTGGCTAAAGAGACTTTGCAGACGTGACTAAGTGAAGTATCTTGAGATAGGGAACTCATCTGGATTATCTGGGTGGGCCCAAAGTAAATCATAAGCGTCCTTATAAGAGGAATGCAGAAGGGTCAGAGCAAGAGAAGGAGATATGACAATAAAACACAGGTCAGAGGGATGCCATTGTTGGAAGGGGAGCATGAGCCCAGGAATACAAACAATCTCTACAAGGTTAGAGGCAAGGAAGAGATTCTCTAGAATCTTCAAAAGGAGTGAAGTCCTGCCAACAGCTTGATTTTAGCCCATGAGACCTATTTTCCAACTTCTAACCTCCACAACCGTAAGATAATAATTTTTTTGGTTGTTTTCAGCCACTAAGTTTCTGCAATTTGCTACAGCAGCAATGGGAAGCTTATACACCCTGCACCCTCCTTTAGCCAACCTTCAAGACGTTCTTCTCTCTCATCCAAACTGGCTCCCCTTCTTTTCCCATTAACCCCTCAAATCACTGTAATCTCTTCTCAGAGAGAAACACCCAAGGTATTTTCCTACCAATTCCCATTCTGGAACATTCCCATATCTAGAACATAGTCTCTTTGTCTCCTCAGAGCACTGGCTATAACTCAAGAAGATAATCCTTAAGATCTTCTGTAAAACAAAACCTGTTGCCTCAGACCCTGGTTGCCTTGAACATTGTTTGTTCATGTATAAGAAATTCTCCACTACTTTAGTGGGTCTTCTCTTCTCTGTGGTTGAAAATATTTTCTCTCTGTGTGGATTTCTTAGAAGAAAGAGTAACATGGAAACACCTAGTTAAGGGTATTTTACTCATTGCTTGTATCCCTTCAAATTCCTCCATGCCCTCTGTCAGCTCTGGCCCCTCACCCTGGTCCCACCACTCCACCACACCTTCCCCCCAGACAAGACTGCCTTTCCAGAGCCCTCCTCTAGCTCGCCTCCCATCGCCCATTGGGATCCTGCCCCTCTCCAAACTCACAGCATGGCTCCCCTCAACTTCCTGAGGACTTCAACCTGCAGGTGAGGTCTTGGCTCCCCTCCCTTCTCCAGACCTGTCCTGGTGTCTGAGGTCAGCTGTTCTGTCTTTCCCCTGTGCACCTGCTCCTGGGCCCCACACTGTCAGTGCCATCTGCATGGGTGAGGAAGTCGGTACATTGAAATGTCTTTAATGTCACTGAGTGGAGACTACTATCAAGAAGACCCAAATCCACTCTCTACTGTCTGCTCTATGGATGGAAGAGTCTGGGTGAGTTCTCTCTAGGCATGTCCCTCTGTTGAGGAGAGCTGGCTACCTTATGTCTCTGCCTCGGCAAAGTTGTCCCGTTTGGCCTACTTTTTCTTGTGCACATCTCTTGTGGCATCTAGTTTTCTCAGCTTGGCTAATGTGTGAAGCTACCACATCTCAGTCTTTTTTCTGTTTGAACTCCAAGTCTGAGACAAAGTGTCTTGACTCCAGCTCTTCCTTGAAGGAGACTTGGCCGCTGGAACTGCCCTTCACCCCATACCAGCATCCTCCAGGATGGCCTTCGTGTGTGAAACACGCAGCAGCCGGCCACCCGGCAGAAGCCCCGGGGTCTCTGCCTGGGCCTCTCTTCCTTTTCCTTCCTTATGGACAAGCTCACGTATTTCAGGCACTGCATCCTCCTCAGAAGGCCTGATGGGATTGACAAAGAACCACAACCAACAAACAAGAGCAAGCTTTCGAGGATAAAATATCTGACTGCCAAAATGCGTTTTTAAATTCTTAGTGGAAGGGTGGGAAGATAAAAGTGAGAAACCCTCCTAGATGGATGCATCGAATCTAGAAGGTCAAACAATCAACATATAAACTCCAGAAAGATGTGCTAGCACAGGGAGAATCCTATTCAAAATTGAAAGAAAATTTCTGCAGCTAAAGAGAACACTGACCTTCAGATTAAAAGACACCCTTGAAGAGCTAGACGCTGGAGAAAGGATTCAAACCCAGACACATCCCCGTGAGGTTTCAGAACCTCAGAATGAAGCAGACAGTCCTAAAACTCCTAGACACTAGAGAAGGAAAAGCAGGTCACTTAAAAAGAAATAAAAATTAAACAGGATCCTCATCAGCGATCCTGGATGACCTATGACAACAGAACACCCTGTTCTTTGGATGGAACAGTGCCTTCAGAAGCTCAAGTAACTGAGTGGTCAGAAGAAATGAGATTCAGGAAACAGTAGCTGCAACCCAGCAGAGCAAGGAAGCGCTATCCCCTGTGACACTAAGGCACCAGACCTGGAAGCCAGCCGTGCCGAGGCCAACAGGCTGGCTGAAATTCAGCGACATAATCAAGTCAGGAGTCTCACATCTGGCCCCAGAGTAGCGATTTCTCGCGTAGGACAGAGAGGCACCGAAGATGGTGGTGGTAGAGAAACGCCATCCCCGCTCCCAGGGTTCACAGTCTAGCCCAAAGGAAACAAGCTAGGGTGGGCCCCAGCCTCCTGTCCAGATACACAGTGTAGCCGTCCCCTGGCTCCATCACGGGGCTGCAGCTCCTTGGCAGCGTGGTGACTCAGTTGCTCCGTGACTGGGAGTCCAGTAGGAAAAGGGGATTCGAGGAACGACACTCCCATTCCGTCCCATGGCCCATCCTTCTGCTTTCCAAACCAGCTTGCTTCCTTGCGTCCTTCAGCATCCCTGCCCCCCTGAAGGGCAGCCACAGGCAAGAGATCAGTGCCCCCACTTTGGTCTGGGCCCCTCTGCACTGGGCTGGGCTGGGCAGAAGCTCCCCCAGAGCGTGGCCTGTGGGTGGCCTCTTGTCTGAGGCAGACCCTCCCCTATTTGATATCCTTTTTGATTTCCAATCGAAAGAGAATGGAGGTGTGGCAAAATGGAGAAAGTAATTCGATATGTATATATGATAAAACTGCCATTTTACCCCGAGTTAGAAGGAGCTGAGAGATTGAACAGAGAAAGAAAGAAAACTGGAAGTTAATTGCTACTTGACAACAGAATAAGGAACTGAGAATGCCTTGCATTCTTGATTATCAGTCCTCCCTGAATTACAAAATAAACAGGATAAAACTTCGTATTTTCTCTATGCGGACTGAAGTGTGGCATTAAGAGGCTCTGGTAATTAAATTTAATTGGAGCCAGATTTATAAAACAGACGTGGGCTGTTGGGGCCGAGGCCTGGGCACCATCCGCCTTCCTCCATGCATAAATGCTGGGTATTGTACTCAACGCTGTGATAGAGTATGCATAACAGAATTTAGAAATAATTGCCTCACAGAAGGATCAAAATGGGGTCTTACTTCTATTGATGATTATAAGATATTTGTAAGTAAATCACGGCCGGATGGACTTCTTTGTAAGGGACAGTGGTCCACAGCAGGATTGATATTTAAACTCTAGGGCTAGTATTTTTGTTAGGGCTCTTAGAAAATTGGTCATAAAAAAGCTGTTTCCCCTCGTCAACCCAGCACAAGGCCAGCACTCTGGATCCGTGCAAACTCAAACTGCTTCTCTCTAAATGCATTCCCCTGCTGGCTTTCCAGACAGATCTCCCTCCAGACAGACAGATGGCACTGTGTGGGAGAAGCTGGAGGCTGGTCCCATGGTCAAAAACAGCACCTTCAGAGCAGGGGCTGCCTTTCTGGGACAGCAGCAGGGAGCACGGACCAGAAGTAAAGACGGGGACAAGTCCCGGGTGACAGCGTAAGTGCCAAGGCAGGGTGGGAACAAAGGAGAAGGCAGTGGGGTCGAGGTGGCAGCTTGGGGAAGGAGAAAGGGAAGTAAGAGCGAAGGGAAAAGCAGGCACGTGGAGAGAAGCATGCGGGAGCGAAGCCGGCCAAGGCGATGGGGCAGCGAGTTACCTTCCACGCCCCGGTCAGAGCACAGGGAAACATGGAGGAGCTGGTGTGCGGGGAGCGGGATGGACACTCAGCTCCCTGTTTCCAGCCCCAAGTATTCCTGGACACAGGGATGGCGTCATATCCATTTTCACCCACATAGCGGCACCGTCAACGTCCTGGACAGAGCACAGTAAGACTGATCATTCCAGAACCAGCATTTAACTGAGCAGCTACTATGGGCCACGCCCTCTGCCCATGTTCTTATTTCACTGAATCCTCATCAGCAGTTTGTGAGAGACAGATTGTTTACCCTCCTGTTGTGAATGGGAAAAATAAATCTGAGGGTGATGAAATCATTTTCTTCATGGCCCAATATGCGGTGACGTTTGTGCGTCTGGAACGTCCTTGTCCTTAACAAGAATAAAACCCAAAGAATCGCACGGTGCTCTCAAAGTCTGCAAGCAGCCTAACAAATCTTATCTCATTTGTTTTATAAACACTTACCTAGTGAAACAAGCAGGTCATTTATTAGTACTCTAGTCGGAAAAACGAATAAACTGGGTTGAAAATTAAGTCACACAGCCTGGGAAAAATGCCAGAACTGTGGCCACAGCCAGACCTCCTGAGTCCCTGACCGGCAAGTTTCCAAGCCCTTTCCAGGTTACAGGGAAGAGCTGGGATCTATTCTCGAATGGAAGTGAGGGTGATTCTCCAAGGAGCAGAGGAGCAACAACGAGTGGGGGAAAACGTACATTTTCCCTTTAATATTTTATTAGGTCAGGTAGCCTTGACCGATGGAACAGATAAACTCCCACATCTCAGCAGAGTAACAAACAGATTATTTCTCATATATAAAAAATATATATAATTTTATATGTATTTAATGTATATTTAGAAGATATATATATATAAAGAAGATGTTGGAGTATAGATGTATGGAGGCAACTGCTTTGACAGAGCTCAACTCTCAGCGGGGAGAAAAGGACACTCTGGCGAAGGGCTCCTCAGACAATTCCAGTTTCCAAGGCACCCTCTGCCCCCCACCCCGGAAATGCCAGGCTCCCCACCCTTGTACTTCTGGGCCTCAGGATTCTCCTGCTTGATCTTTAGGGGCACCCAGGCATCTCCCTGTCCTTCCTCCTCTTCTCCCAAGCAAGCCGTCTCTGGCATGCCAAAGAGTTGAAAGTCACCAGCCGGCAGGTGACCGCACGGGGGTTTCCTTATGCTCGCTCCTCCCAGCCTCGTTGGAAACCAGTGCCTTCCAAGATGGTCAGTCTCCTCAAGCCACTTGCCATTCCGTTCTCAAGGCCAAGGTCACTGACAAGGAAAGCTCCAGATTCCCTGAGGCATTGGACAACGATGGCCAGGGCGTTCTTTACCCACCTGCTAGGCTGGAGCCAACCCAAGGGGATACAAGTCCCTACCCCTTCCTCTAAGTTCCAGATGGTTCCCTTGCCCCAGCACATAGCCAACCTCCCCTCTCCCCCGTTCCTTCAGGCACAGCTTCTTTGTAGACACCACATCTCAGAACTGATCAAGCCATCACCCCCAGCGAAAAGGTCAGCCGCGAGCATGATCCACTTAATGTCCAAAGCCGGCCAAACCCACAAAATGTGCCCAGTCATCAATAGCCTTTCCTCCCCCAGAAGCACCTTGGGGTTCCCTGTGGGGCAGTCCAGGGATGACCCCATCACAGCAGAGCCCCTGATGAGGACTGATGAGGTCATCTGAGGAGGCTCCTTCTTTGCTGTGGCTCAGCTTGCTGACCCTGGGCTTTTGTGGTGACAAGCTGAGCCCGTTCATGTGTCTCTGGAACTGGTCGGTAAGCTCCTCCCCCTCCAGGGCTCACCTTTGCCTCAGTGCCCAGAGGATGATCAGAACTGCAGCTGAAAGCAAAGGGCCGCCGCAGTCAGCCTCCCACCCAGTCCCTGCTTCCGCTTGTCTGGCACCTGCAGCCTTGGGAAGCCAGCAAGAGAACCCGGATGGAGCCCAGCAGGAACCCCATGTGCAAAGAGGCATTCACACTCTAGTTAATTAACTAATTCATCTGATCAGTCCACAAACATGCCGATGCCATCTCTCTGCCAGTTCCCTTGCTGGGAACTCACGGTCTCTCCTCCCGGACCTCATCCCAGGGGATTTTCCTACCAGGAGTCTCTCGGTCCAACCCTGCACCATCTCTTTGAGCAAAGAGTCTGGAGAGCCCCTTCACAGTGCATTGGGCACCAGTCAGAGATTGAAATGGGAGTGGATTTTCTCCCCCAGAGGTATGGGTGAAGGAGATCTAAAAACAATCCCCTTCAAGCCAAATGGCCTTGGACTCTATAAATTCAAATTTCTTCATGAATAACGGGCTCTCCTCAACCCTTTGCATGGATCTCAGGAACCTGATTCTGCTCCTGGCTTGGAGGTTGCTAGGAGGGGAGGGGAGCATGATGGTATTTAGACGAAGGGAGGAAAACTCATATGCTCTGCCCAGAAAAATGTCTCTGTGGCCGGGTGGCAATTCTTGGTCTTCGTATTGCAGGGAACTGGGTCAAAGGTCAGTCACACACACACACACACAAACACACACACACACACACACACACACTGCTGATGGGCCTGGAGCCTCTCCCCCCTACCCCTGCCCGTGACTCACAGAAATCTCTCTTCCACGTAATAGTGAGGTTCATACCATGTGCCGAGCCCTATTTTCCAGATAAGGCTGTGGTCCCACCTCTCCTCTCCTGGGAATGGGTGTCCCTCTAAGGTCAGCTATTCTGAGCCTCCTGCCAGAGCACCTGCTCCTGGGGCCAGTCCTGTTGGGCAATCGGGAGTGGGGGAGAGGGGGCAGATTCAAAGGCCTCTGATGAGAAGCCTCGAAAATACCCCACTTCACTGATTTCCCTTTCGGAGGTGAAGAGCCTTATCCTCAGTCTCAGTCTTGGAGCAAGGGCTTCCTTTTCTTCCTTGCATGTCCCCTGCTCTTTTGCATCCTGCCCAGCTGTTTTTCCAGCCTGCACAGCTGCTTTCAGCTCATCCCACTGCTCTTGCAGGACTGGACATGTTTCTCTCTTTGCCTTCTCTTCCCTCGTGGTAACAGGCCAAGCAACAGAAGCCACCGAGAGTAACCAGCCAGTCCAGCCGGGGTCACCGCCCGGGGCCTGTCCCCCTCCACTACCCAGGGACAAGCTCTGCTGGGTCAGATTCCATCTCGTCTTCAAGGGTCCCATTGGAACTGCCCCGGGGGATCTTGTGTTAATGTTGCCCACTGGAGAGCAAATTCTGCTCTGTCCTGCAAGCTCAAAGGCTTGGAGGGGGGAAGGGGGTCTGCAGTAGGGGAAAACATGGTCTCTGCTTCCCAGTCAACTGCCTCCTCCTTTTGGGTTTTCCACCAGCTTCCCCAATGTCCCACAGGTCCAGCTGGTTGGCCTTGAAGAGGACCCCTCCTCAGCTGCCCACCGGCCTGCCCTAGACCTGGTAGGATTCTTTGTTTGAAGGATCCAGCCAAGAATATCTCCCCTCTTGTACTAATGGAAACCATGAGGTCTCTGGATCCCCGCCTTATCTATAACTTAAGGAATTCTTAGCCGGGAGCAATTTTTACACATGCACACACACACACACACACACACACACACACCCCACCAAGGAACATTGGCAATGTCTGGAGACATCCTTGGTTGTCACACGGGGGTGGAGAGATGCTCCTGGCATCTGGTGGGCGGAGGCCAAGCATGCCACTAAACATCTCACAGGGCACAGGACCAGGACGGCCCCCTCAACCAAGATGGCCTGTCCCAAGATGTCAATAGTGGCCAGTTTGAGAATCCTGGCCCTAAGGGTTTGGTATCAAGCGATCCTTAAGGTTCTTTCCAGCCCAACAGTCTCTGAAACCTATCAACTTCTTCCCATTCCTGTCCCAGAGATTTACCCGTTTCAAGTTCTGAGTCCCAAGTGCTGGCGGTGAATATCCAATCGAATGAGTAATTTCAAAGAGATTAATAATAGTAATGCCTAACGAAAAATTTGTATTCATCTTAAAGAAAAGATAACTCATTTGTATATACTGTGGTATATTTTTTATCTGCAGAGTACCTACCTGTTTAATTCTTTTTTAAGTCTCTCCAATTTTTTTAGAGGACATGTTGGGGACATATTTTTTTTCAAATATTTGTTTGTTGAATATTGGATGGAGAAGTCCCGGGAGACTTCGAAAAACAGTTTTTACCAAACTTCATAATGAAGTTTTATCTCAATGGAGGAATGTGATTTTTCCTTAGAATGATGTAGTTTAAGCAGAGGAAATATTGACCTCATTAAAGGTAAGGCATTTTACATCAGCAAATGTATTTAAGGAACGAAAATGAATCTTATCCTTCCGTGAAGGCTTCTACAAGATTTCCCGATAGAGAGGTGTTCTCCTTAGCCCTGACAATGCCACGGCACATTATCTACAGACTGGAAAGCCAGGAAATTACCTTTCTCTACACATTTGCCTCTCTAGTCAAAATTCTTGAATTCAGATTAACCTCGAGAGTGAAGTCAAATCGTTGACATCTACTGTGTCTGAAAACTTGGAAGTCAGAAACCAGTTCCTCAGCCGAACGCAGGGCCCAGGGAACTCAAAGGGAAGAAGAGGTCAGGAAAGTATGTGTGTGTGGTCGTGGTGGCCTCGTCCAGGAGTGTGGCTGTGTCCAGGGAGGAGGGGCGGTGGCCGGACGTGGGGGCATCCAAGGTGGGGGGAAGGAGGAAGAGGGAAGGAAATAGCCAGAAGGGAAAGACAAGAGTGAAACAGGAGCATTGGGACAAGCTGTAGAACAGAAAGGCAGATGAGGGGATAGAGAAACGGAGGCAGGACAGCACAGGGCAACAGGGGTGAGGGACCAGGAAGATGCGTGTCGAGTACAGTGTTGCACGAGAAATTCCACATTCTGGACTCCTGCGAGGCAAAATTTTAAATAAGAAAAGTATGAATTTCTTCCTTGAAAGTTTCTTGACCCCTGAGTGCAGGATAGATGGGAAAGCCGGAAAGGTAGAGAGACAGGAGCAGGGCAGGAGGGCTGCTCAAGCACATTATTGGGCCACGTGCACCCCCTCATGCTATAACAGATTGCCACAAAATAGCTTAAAAATAACAAAATTTTATTATCTTATAGTTCTGGAGGTCAGATGTCCAAAATAGGTCTCACTGGACTAAAATCAAGGTGCCAGCAAGTCTGTGTTCCTTCTGAAGGCTCTAGAAAAGAATCTGTTTCCTTGCCTTTTTTAGCTCTTAGAGACCACCCACATCCCTTGGCTTAAGACGCCTTCCTCCATCTTCAAAGCCAGTGACTGCATCCCTCCAGCTTCCCCTTCTGTCACTTCGCTCCTTCGCTAACTCTCCTGTATCCTTATTTCCCCCATAAGGACCCCTGTGATTATATTGCGTCCACCCAGAAAATCGAGGATGATCTCCCTTTCTCAAGGTCCTTAACTTCGTCACATCTGCAAAGTCCCTTCTGCCAAATAAGGATCACATAGTCAGAGGCTCTGGGGATTAAGATGTGAACATCTTCAAGGAGCCACGTTTCTGCCCATCGCCCCCCAATGTTGAGTCTTTAGCCTGTGAAGCAGGTGCTACCATAGTGAAGAGGACCAGGTGGAACCCTCTGGAAGTGGAACCCTCTGGAAGTGGAGCCCTCTGGAATTGCTCCCCTGGTAGTCCATCAGAAACAATACGAAATATGGTATCCAGGGAAAATTCCAGAGATTGGTGACATCTTTAATGATTTCGGGGATATAGGGTTGGAGACCTTATTGTATCTCAGTTTAATTTACCAGTATGGATCCTCCAAAAACCAGATGGATCCGAGGGCATGACTAGAGACTCCCACAAGCGCAGTTAAGTAGTAACCTCAGTTGCAACTGCCCTGCAGACCATGGAATTATTGCTAGGACAAATTAATAAAACTTCAGGTACAATGTATGCTGTCACTGATTTGGCAAATTCATTATTTTCTATTCCAACCAGAAAAGAAGATCTGAAACAGTTTGCATTCCTAAGGATCAGACAACAGTATTAATTTGCAGTTTGCCTCAGGGCGATGTTAACTCTCCTGCTCTCTATCAAAAGGTAGTCTAAAGAGATGTGAAGCCCCCGGACATCCCACAGACCAGCACACTGATCCCTTGCATTGATGCCATTGTGCTGATCAGTCAGGATGAACAGAGCTGGTGAGTACTTCGGAGGCTTTGGTAAGACACTTGCAGTCCAAAGGTGGGAAATAAATCCCACAAAGATTCAGGTACCTGTTCCTTTGATAAATTTTTAGGAGTCAAGATATCAGGGAAATACTGGGATTTACCTCCAAAGTAAAAGACAGATTGCCACGCCTTGCATTGCCTACACTAAAGAAGGAAGGTTGGCCTTTCAGGGCTCCACATCTAGAAGTACTGCTCTGGTCCACATACTGGTTGACGCAGAAGGCTGACAGCTTCAAGTGCAACCCAGGGCAGAAAAGAGATTTGTGCAGTCTCGTTACGTGGGCCAGACAATCTGGCAGACCATGTGATGTTGGTGGCATCCAGGGTAGCAGAGGATGTGGTGTGGAGTTCATTGCAAAGGCCCATGGGAAAAAATCATAAGCAGGTCCCGGGGTACTGAGTCAAGGCCCCATCATCTACAGCAGAGACTTATGTGACTTTCAAGAAATAGCTCATGTTGTATGATTAGGGCCTGGTAGAGACGGAATGCTTGATCATGGAGCATCAAATGAACATGTGTCCATAGATGTCCATTACGAGATGGGTTCTCTAAGTCATAAAGTCAGATGGGCTCAGTAGTCCATTACTAATTGAAAATGATCAATCCAAGACTGGGTCTCACAGGACCAAAAGGCACACGAAAGCTGCATGAATGGGTAGCCCAGATGCCCAGGCCACCCACCACAATTTTCTCAGCTGATGTGGGACCAACTGAAGGAGGAGAAAGGGTCTAAGCTTGGTTTACTGCTGGGTCAGTTTGGGATTGGGTATAAGCTGAAAATAGATAGCAGCTGCATTCTAGCCATATTCAGGGTGGTCCTGAAAGACAAGTGAGAGGGGGGAAATCTTCCCCGTGGATGAGCTGCATACCTGGCAATGTACTTCGTGTGAAGGAGAAGTGGTCAAGAGGAAAACATCCAAACTCCCGAGCAAGGGTCAGTGGTCTGTGTAGCTGGTACGGGGCCCAAAAGGAAGAGACTGGAAGGTTGAAGACAAGGAAGTCTGTGGTAGAGGCACGTAGAGGAATGTGGGAAATGGGCACAGTATGTGGTAAGTTTTTATCACCCATTAGCGCCCACCAGAAAGCATCCACCATGGAAGAGATGGTGACAACCAGCTAGACGAAATGACTTGGCCAGTTGGCTTTCACCAGCCTTTGTCATTGGCCAGCCCAGAACTGGCCCCGTGGGCGCAGGAATGGAGCAGCGGAGGCCACGCGTGGTCCCGATGGCGTGGACTCCTACTGACCACGGCCAGTCTAGTCGTGGCCACGTCCGAATGTTCAGCCTGCATCCACGGAGCTCAGGGCTAAGCATAGGAAGCGGCACTATTCCTTGAGGAGACCAACAGGCACGGAGCGGCAAGTTGGCTATTGTGAACCCCTCCATCCTCAAAGGGATGACTGCTCATCCTCTCTCTAGGCCTCAGGTCCTATTTCCTGCCATAAACCAAGCCTTACTCAGCTCAGGCGGATCTATTAAACTACCTGCCTGATGACCTCAGCCTTCACCCTGACTTTGGCAAATTCCTGGCCCATCCAGTCTCAGCTCTTAAAGTAGCTCTATTGCCATTTGTCCCATATTTATCCCCCCCCCACCCACCTTCATCCTTTATCTTTTGTTCAAGATGATGCTGTGCGCAGCTAAAAACATCTGATTTCCTGACCCCGGGAACAGTTCTGGCCAGTGAGAGGGAGTCCCTGAATGAAAGGGCAGACGCTCACAGGGAAATTGCCTCTTTATGGTCCCCTTTGCGCTTTCACTGGGCCTTCCCCTCTCTCTTCACGCAAGGACTACAGGAAAGAGGGCTGGGGAGGCAGCAGCCACCTCAGCAACCCGAGGCACCCAGCACACAACACTGTGGACAGAGCAGTGGTCCCTGGTTGTGTCTCTGAGCCAGCAGACCAGCCCTGACCCACCTATTCTGGAGCTGTCTAGATGTAAATCCAGTCAAACTGGGCTTCAGCTGCTATGGGAAGTTTTATAGGCTGAATTCTGTCCCCTGAAAAAATGTATGTGGTGGTCTTGACCCCCAGCATCTCAGAACGTGACTTGATTAGGAGACACGGGTCCTTACAGAGGTAATCAAGTAGGTGGGCCCCAGTCCAATATGACTGGTGTCCTTGTAAAAGGGGGAGATTTGAACACAGAGACACACATAGAGGGAAGACACGGGGGCAGACAGCCACCTACACACCGAGGACAGAGAGCTGGAATGGGTTTTCCCTCCCAGCCCTCAGAAGGAACCAGCCTTGCTGACACCTTGATTTCTGCCCTCTTACCTCCAGAGCCCTGAGACAGTGAATTTCTGTTGGGTAAGCCACTCAGCGTGGGGTGCTTTGTCAACCCTAGCAGAGCAATACAAGAGGGTTTTCTGTAATTTAAAATGGACGTATGTTCCCCTACGATGCAGCCAGGCAGCCTCTGGCTCCGCTCCTCCCCAGCACTCACCCCACACGTGACCTCAGCAATCAGCGGCTGTCATGCAACATTCGGAAAAATCTCCCCGCTCTGGATGACTGACTGGTCAGTGAGCTATAGGGATGGCCACTAAGTGGTACTTAAATGTAAGGAGCCGGTAAGAACCACCAGGGAGATCCTCAGAGGTCTTAGCAAGAGGCTGGGGTTTAGTTCCTTCCTGTCACTTGGGGGCATCCAGTTCCTAACAGCTCAACCTGCATAAGGACTGCCCATGGCCATGAAGTTATCAGAACCCGATTCCATAAGCACCACGTGGGGATGTGTTTTTGCATTCCTCCCATCCTGTGCCGCAAACCCTGCAGACTTCCCTATTTTGAGAAGCTCCTAAGTTTGACTGATTATCTTTGGAGGTGGGTTTGGATGATATTCTACCCATTAAGGAAGGATTAATTGGGTTGCCCTGGAAGGGACTTCATTCTGGTTTCCAAATTTAATATATGGCTAAGTTCCACCAAGAACCTGCAAGGCCTGGCTCGCTCACTCTCTTAGAGCGAGCTGCTTGGCAGCTCCCACCTTACTAAGCAGAGGGCAAGATGTTTAGGCAATAAATTCAAAATCCCACCCCCTCCACCACTTACTCAGTCCCAAACTTCTCATAAATGTTTGAGTGAAATTTAAGGTGTTTTTTTTTCCCTCAATGGGAAATATGGATTGGAGGTTTTCATTCATTTTGATCTCGTCTTTGGAGTGGGGTTGCTGGGATCTGACTGGCACGCACTCCTCGATGTATATTAATGAAGACTGAGCTCTTGAAATTAAACTTTTATGACAACAACACACTGATGTACATGCTCATACGAGACAAGATCTAAAATACTGCTACTAATAATACATGGATCTTAAAAGCTTCCTGGTAACAACTGTTGGTCTTTGATATTTAATTGACATGAAGCCAAAGCCAGTGTAAGATATGCTGTTTAGCAAATCCTTATAGTAATAAAATAGTAATGCACGTATTTATTCCTAGATGTCATTTGGATACAGTTAGCAATTCTTTTTTTGTTCTCAGATGTCACATTCAGCGAGTCTGGGGGTCACATATGCTCCCGTTAGATGTGCCTGCTTACACGTGACATTGTGAGCTGTTCTTACCTAAAGCACTTGGAACAGAGTCTAAATCAAGCTCCTCCATCATGCAGCATTTTTAGGGTATTTATTCCACGTGTTTTAACCTCGTTTCAACATGCTGCATTTCAGCGTTCTCCCCGACAACACACGCTTCCTAGTTTTCACCCTTCCTCGTAATTCTTATCTGTTGATTATTTACACCTCGTGCATTTACGTGCTTAGTCTTCCATCCCATCTTTGGGTTCTCTTCTAAAGTGTTAAATGGTCTCTTCTGGCTTCCACAGCTTAGCCCTACTTCAGAAAACCTCCAGGCCAATGTTTAGGAGCTACACTTCTACACTTCTTAAAAATCTTCAGCCTTTGACTATGTAAATAAAAACAAGATTTTTATTGTAAAAACCACACTGATTCTCTGTGGTAAGTTTAAAGTAGTTGACGATTGTTTCACCTGAAATGTCAAATTTCTAAACTTAATTAAAAAAAAAAAATGGAATCAATGAATGCTCAGCAATGTACTCATTCCTATAAACAGAATGCATGTCCCTGTCTCCTATTAGTATCAGTATGTGTATAAACCAACAATGGAGGTTTTCAGATAATCTAACTGTATATTCATTGGTTAGAACAGTTATGTAGAAACCACACTCAGAAGAAAGCTGGGAAACATTTTTAAGCTACACACACGACTTTGAGTGAAATAAGCAAGCACATGGGGCTCTTTCGAGACAATCACCTCTTTCTATGGCTGTCTGGGCTCTGCTTCCAAAGGCATAGTTTGCTTAAGGATAGAAATGGACCTTGTAAGTATACATAATCAAGATAAACCTCACGCAGATTGTTTTGAGTCGTACACAAACCATGTCCCCCTGCTGAAGAGCAGTTCTTTCCTTATTTGAAGTCATCCCCAGCCTAGGTGGCCCTTCCCTGGGGCTCTCCTCAGCTCTCTGGTGAGCCTGTGAATAGAGGTGGGGAAGGTCTGATTTCTCAGCATGGTCAGAATACGACTAGGCACACACACGTACGAAAGCTTTCTTTTTCCCAGATGGGCTTTTTTCCTATCTGTCCTCCCCTGGTGGGAAGAATTCTGTGATAAAAATATATATAAAAGAGGGACATGACTTAGAACAACAGAGTTCATAGAGACAGAAAGGAGCACCGCGGTCACGAGAAGCAGGCAAGGGAAGTAATAAGGAGTTTCCATGTGGGCAGGTGAAAAAATTCTGGAGATGGACGGCACTGATGGTCGCATAACAGTGTGAATGTGCTTAATGCCACTGAACTGGACATTTAAAAATGATTAAAATGGTAAGTTTGGGGCTATGTATATTTTACCACGGTTTGTTTTGTTGTTGTTGTTGTTAAACATATAAAAAGAGGGACATATTAGTAAAATCACACCTAGACATTATGCCGTGAGAAGCTGTCAATATTAGATCTGGTTGTCTCGTGGATGCTCCTCTCTGTAGACTCAGACAGGCTTACACTCTTTCCTAAGCACAGTGCCAATGTGCCTCCCACAAGGAGGAGGTATTAGAACTGCTAGGACGTGAAGCTTCTGCACAGCGAAGGGAAACAACCAACAAAACTACAGGGCAGCCTACAGGATGGGAGAAGGTATGTGCACATGACAGATCCAATAAAGGGTTAGTATCCAAAATATATAAAGAACTTACAAAATGTAACACCCAAAAAGCAAAGAATCCAATTAATACATGGGCAGAAGACACGAACATTTCTCCAAAGAAGACATCCAGATGGCCAACAGACTCATGGAAAAGTGCTCAACATCCCTCATCATCAGGGAAATGCAAATCAAAACTACAGTGAGATATCACACCTCCCACCTGTCAGAATGGCTAAAATCAACAACACAAGAAACAACAGGTGTTGGCGAGGATGCGGAGAAAGGGGAACCCTCCTACGCTGTTGGTGAGAATGCAAACTGGGGCAGCCACTCTGGAAAACAGTACGGAGGTTCCTCAAAAAGTTAAAAATAGAGCTACCCTGTGGTCCAGCAGTCGCACTACTAGGGATTTACCCCAAAATACAAAAACACTTATTCAAAGGGATACATGCACCCTGATGTTTATAGCAGCATTATCTACAATAGCCAAACTATGGGAGCAGCCCAAGTGTCCATCGACTGATGAATGGATGAAGAAGAGGTGGTATATACACACAATGGAATATTACTCAGCCATAGAAAAGAATGAAATTTTGCCATTTGCCACAACATGGATGGAGCTAGAGGGCATTATGCGCAGTGAAATAAGCCAGTCAGAGAAAGACAAATACCATTTGATTTCACACATATGTGGAATTTAAGAAACAAAACAAATGAGCAACGGGGGAAAAAGAGAGAGAGACAAAACCAGAAATAGTCTCTTAAGTACAGGGAACACACTGCTGGTGACCAGAGGGGAGGGGGTGAGGCGGTGGGGAAAACAGGTGATGGGGATGAGGGAGGGCACCTGTGATGAGCACCGGGTGATGTGTGGAAGTGTTGAATCACTAACTTGTGCACCTGAACCGAATATGACACTGTATGTTAACTATGCTGGAATTAAAATAAACAAGTAAAAGTTAATCATTTGAGAAGAGAAAAAGAACTGCTAGGAGAAAGAGCTAGAAAACTGCTAGAAAATGAACTTTGCATCCCTCCTCTAGGATGGAGATGGACCCCTCACGAGAGGACAACACTACAGAGAATACCGAGAGGACCATGGCAGAGAAGGAGGACAGGGGAGGATAAGCCGGTGGAGGGAGACCTGCGCACCCATCTGACGTGGTCTCTGTACGGAGTGAAGGCGACTCCGTGAGAAACGTCAGGAAGTAGAGTGCAGCCCTTGTACCCCGAGTCCCTGCAGCCCCCCTCACAGTAGTCCAGATGCAGAACAACCTCCGTGTCCACCGACAGATGAGTGGATAAAGAAAATGGAGAGTCTATGTACGCAACGGAATAGTATTTAGCCTTATAAAGGAAGGACATCCAGTCATCTGCAACAAAACAGATAGGCCTGGGGGACATCATGCTAAGTGACATAAGCCAGACACAGAAGGACGCATACTGCATGATCTCACATATAGGTGCGATCTGAAATAGTCAAGCTCATAGAAGCAGAGAGTAGAACAGTGGCTAGAAGGGGGAGGAGAGGGTCAAAGGGCGCAAGAGTTCAGTTATGTAAGATCGACAGGTTCTGGGGATGCACGTAAGCAGAGCGCTGTTAGTTAACAACACCGCATCGTATACTTCCAATTTTGTACAAGGTTAGAGTTTATACTGTGTTCTTATTACTACAACTACTATTAATAGTACAGGCCGGAGGAAACTTTGGGAGGTGATGGGTATGTTTATGGTCTTAATGGCGGTGATGGTTTCACAGGTATACACTTATCCCCAAACTCACTGAATTAAATACATTAAATATGTATGTAAAAATGTATATAAATGCATATGTACTGCGTTTTATGTCAATCACACCTCAATAAAATGGTTTCCTTTTTTTTTTTTTTTTTAACAGAGAAGGAGAGAGTGAGTGCAGGGGTGGGGGAATGGGCAGAGGGAGAGGGAGAGAGAGAATCCCATGCAGGCTCCACACTGAGCGTGGAGCCCAACGCGCGGATCGATCTCACGACCCTGAGATCATGACCTGAGCTGAAATTGAGAGTCAGAGGTTTAACCGCCCGAACCACCCAGGTGCTCCAGCAAAGCGGTTTCCAAAAAAAGTGTTCAACAGCCTCTTCTGCACTTCCCATTCATTTGTGGTTTCTAATCCCTGCCCTACTCCTCCCCAGCAAGGCCTAACGTGTTTGGAAAAACAACATGCCCTACCGCGACCTTCTCCAGCTAGCCAGTGGCCAGAGCCCATGACGGGGACTCTCCTGGGGGAGTGTGTCCAGTCCTCACCACATCTGGCCACACGCCAGCAAGCAGGTGTGATGGAGCTTAGACGGTCTGTGTGAGCACTGACCAGAGAATGCGCCGGCAGTGGGACCAGGCCGTCAGAAAGCGAAAGAATGCAAGGAGGTCCCCCCACTCTGAGTCACTGGAGCTAAAGATGAGTGGGCCCAAAGCACAGGATTTCCTGAAAATCCAAAGCCCTCGAGCTGGGTAGCATGGAAGTGAGAACATTTGGGGAGTCATGGTCAGGATCTTCAAATCTCTGATGGGTTGGCTGTCAGGCAAAAGAGAAATTTGACTTGATCTATAAAGCGAAAGCTGCTGGGAGAAGTTTGGGCTTTTGGCTCCGGGCAAAGACCAGCTTTCTCACAGGTGGACCTGCCCAGAGGCACAAGAAGGATGACATCCATGGCCCCAAAACTCTTCAAGGAAACGGTGGGTGGAGGAGGCGACTCCAGCACTGGGGGAGGTACTGTTTCAACAAGACTACATTTACGCTCCCTTCTTGCACCAGATCCTGCTATGCCCGGAAGCCCCTCATCTTATTTCTCTCCTTCCCAATCCAGCTGCTGTCTCCCTGGCCCAGAACCCTCACCACCTCCATCTTGGGTCACTGATCTTTCTTTCCTGTCCTGCCTACGACCAGCACTTGCATCTTCCTAAAATAGCATGTTCCTTAAAAGGAGCCCCTCTGTGCAAAGGCCCATTCCCAACCACATCCCATGTAGATGTTTCTCTCTACCTTTCAAGTCCTCAAGAACCTCTCCCCACGGCCATGAGCGCATAAACCCTCTCCCAGTGGACCTTCCTTTCTCTGCCTCACCAGACTTCCACCTGGATCTTTGTTTTTTAAAACAACGCATTTCCTAGGCAGAGGGGAAGGTCCAGGCAAAGGCTCAAATATGTAAAAACATGAGATGTATTCAGGAAACTGTAAGCAAAAGCATTTGCTCTAAAACTCTATGATCCTCCATTCGGTCGCCCCTCAAACATCTTCATTCCTCTATGCTGAATAACGGTGACCCAGCCACCGAGACTTCAAGTCCCCACAGCACCCTGGCCCTCCCCACTCCCTGGGGTCCCCTCTGCCACCACACTGTCAACTCTAGGAGGTGGAACCATACGAAATTGCTATCGTTGGGGCTCCAGAAGGTCCAACATCAGCGATTTCACATGACTCCGTCGAGCACGTTTGCAAGGCCCTTTCAAACTCTCTCCTCTCCTCTGGTTATCCCAGATGCTCTTCACAGTTCTCATGCTGAGCCATCTGCCTCCTCCAGGATCAGGGCCATGGCTCCTCACCAGTGCCCCCGGCCTATCCTGGCTCCGTCCCAGTCCATCCGGCTCATGGTTACCAGAAAGCAATATGAAAACTGTATCCCCTGAATGCTTGCAAGACACACCCCAAAACTCTCAACCAGGCCTTCCGGGCCTTCTACTGTTCAGTTCGGCAGGAGTCCTCCCTGGAGGGGGCCCTGGACCTCACCCAGCCCAGTGGTTCCCAAACCTGGCTTCCTGTCAGAATCCCAGGAACTGTTACTTCATCAGTCTGTCAATCAATTAACCCAGCTTTATGGCCATTTATATATGGGCTTACAATGCCTAGCACTTCAAAATGTTTTTTAATTCATAGACTATTCTTTTGAACAGTTTTAGGTTCACAGCAAAGTTTAGCAAGAAAGTACAGGGAGTCAGGGGTTCCTGGCTGGCTCAGTCAGTAAAGCACACGATTCTCGACCTCGGGGTTGTGAGTTTGAGCCCCACACTGGGTGTAGAGATGACTTAAAAAATAAAGTCTTTAGGGGCGCCTGGGTGGCTCAGTCGGTTAAGCGTCTGCCTTCGGCTCAGGTCATGATCCCAGGGTCCTGGGATCGAGCCCCACATCGGGCTCCCTGCTCAGCAGTGAGTCTGTTTTCTTCCTCTCCCTCTGCCCCTCTGCCTGTTTGTGTGCTCTCTCTCTCTCTCTCTAATAAATAAAATAATTTTTAAAAATAAAGGGGCGCCTGGGTGGCTCAGTCGTTAAGCGTCTGCCTTCAGCTCAGGTCATGATCCCAGAGTCCTGGGATCGAGCCCCGCATCGGGCTCCCTGCTCGGCGGGAAGTCTGCTTCTCCCTCTCCCACTCCCCCTGCTTGTGTTCCCTCTCTCGCTGTGTCTCTCTCTGTCAAAAAATAAATAAAATCTTAAAAAAAAATAAAAATAAATAAAAATAAAAATAAAAAATATAGTCTTTAAAGAAGAAAATATCCAGAGAGCTCTCACACACCCCCTCCCTCACACACACACACAGCCTCCCCACCATCGATATCCCACATCAGTGTGATTTCTTACAGTCAATGAACCAACACTGACACATCATCAACTAAAGAAAAATATTTTTGAATGGATAATACTTATTGTTTAAAGAGACACAAACACTACAAAAGGATATACAGCAAAAGGTAAGCCTCTCCCCAGCCCCTGACTCCTGGCCCCAGTCTCCCTCCTCAGAAGTATATTCTCTGCACACACAATCACACTTGCATGTGTCTCAATATACAATTTTAATATAAATGTCGCATACTATATATATGATAATGCATCTTAATTTTTTCTCTTAATAATACATATTGGAGTTTGTTTAATATCAGTACAAATTAAAAGGCTTCCTTCTTTTCCACAGCAACCTGCAGGGTTGTCCAAGCTATATATTTACCTCTTGAACTAACCACCCCCTACTGATGGATGTAGGGACTTTGTTCAACTGCAGACTCCCAGGCTCCTCCCAAAGGTATTGATTTTCAAGGGGTGGATCCGGGAATTTTTATCTTATACGACTTCTCCAGGTTCCTCTCATGTAGGCATGTCAAGGGACAAAGCAGTTTACAAAGCAGGAAGTGCGGAGGAAGGAGCCCATCCGGGAGGTCCCTCATATAGGTGTGGCTGTGATAAGTAACCCCAAATATCAGAGTCCTGCTTGTAGGGAGCTTCCCAGCGATAATTTTCTTGCAGGGCCGTGCCCTGCTATTGAAGTGCTTCCTGAGTTATAAAGGAATGTTAAGGCAATTCCATCATGGTTTTAATGAGAACTGGGTTTCACTGGACTCTAAATCCCTGGGTGGTAGGGTGATATATTTTCAGTAAGTGGTATATTAAATGTACTCATAACACATTGGAGTCACTTCTGGATATTCTGTAAAAGCAGTTTTCCACCTATCCGCGCAGGGTGCGGTTAGAAAGATCTTGGTTTCCAGAAATCTCTAGTCTCTACTTCACCAATGACTCCCTGTTGGGCAAGGCATTTAAGCTCTGTCTCCTGGGCTGTAAAAGGAGGACAATAGGGGCACCTGGGCGGCTCAGTTGTTAAGTGTCTGCCTTCAGCTCAGGTCGAGATCCTAGGGTCCTGGGATCGAGCCCCGCATCGGTCTCCCTGCTCCGCGGGAAGCCTGCTTCTCCCTCTCCCACTCCCCCCTGCTTGTGTTCCCTCTCTCACTGTGTCTCTCTCTGTCAAATAAATAAATAAAATCTTAAAAAAAAAAAAAAAGGAGGACAATAATGATATCCACATAATCTGCCTCCTCAGGGGATTGCCGTGAGGCCATTTAAATAAAAGCATTTTGGAAAGTGTAATGCCTCCCATACAAAATAAAATAATGGCATTGTATCATTTTTAAAGATACATCGTCCATCAAAATGTTCCAGTGTGGAAGATTCGGCCCAGGCAAAATTGGCTAACACCACTCATGCATCCCACTTTGAATTTTTCACATTATTTTTGACCTATGAAAATAATGTAATTATACGGTAGAGAAAACCCTAAAGGTCATGAGGATAGAAAATGAAAAACAAATCCATTTATCAAACACAGGGATTAATAGATAGTAACAGATAGCCCGTCCATAAGCCACACACATTATCCTAAGTGCTCCTCCGGGCAACCCTTTGTTAATAGTAATAACATTACTATTATTATCCCCATTTCATAGATGATAAAACTGAGGCATAGAGAAGTTCAGTCACTTTCCCAAGTTACACAGAGTGGCAGTGCCCGTGCTCTGTCGTCAGCCCCAAATATCCATCTTATTCTCCACGGATGACCACTGTTCAACAGTTAATCGCCTGTCTGTATAGTCTTCTATTTCTGCATCTCAAATTGCCCTAAAACTTGGATACTTAACACAAAGTGCATTTATCGTCTCACGGTTGCTGTGGTTCGGGAGTCAGCATTTGGCTTAGCTGGGAATCTCTGACAAGCTCTCTGCCATGTTGTAGGCGACGTGCTGGGCAGAGCTGTGGTCTCGTCTCAAGAGTCAACCTAGGGAGTTCCTGCTTCCAAGCTCATTCTCATGGTTGTAGGCTGGTCTCAATTCCTGACAGGCTCCTGGGCCGAGAACCTCAGTTCCTCGTGGCCAGACAGAGACTCCCCCCCTGGGTTTCTCACCCCACGGACCTCTCTCAGGGCTGCCTCGGGACGTGACTCCATAAGAGTGAACCAGCTGAGAGTTTGGAGCCCGCAGAGAAGCCACGGTCTTTTTATAACCTAACTTCAGCGGTCACATCCCATCCCTTGTGCCGTGTTCTGTTCATTAGGAGCAAGTCCCAAAGTCCAACCATCACTCGAGGGGAGGGACTATCCAGGGGGTGACCATCGGGAGGCAGGGATCACTGAGGACCGGCTGAAAGGCTGCCTGTCACGGTAGCCTCGGAAACTTTTCTATGCATACAAAACTTGGCTTTTTCAAAAAGCCTATCTTTTGCATTTTGCCTTTGCAGATATCAAGGTGGTCTTCCCGTTTATTGTAACGTGTAGAATTCCACTATGCGCAGGCTATAGAACTGAATGAACAAATCCCCTGTTGATGGGCATGTAGGTTATTTCAAGTAAAACAGCCCCTTTTCTCACTAATTTTCCAAGTGTGGACTGAGTACCCTTGTGGGTGTTGGGGGCTCAGAGATGGAAGGACGAGAACCCCACCCTTGAGGCATACTCAGCCTAGACAAGTCAACACACAATTGTGTCATTGTGGAAGGAGGTACAAGGTGCCCTGAAGCCCAAAAGAGGGGCTCAGCATGTCTGACCCTTCCAGAAGGAAGTGAGCCATCTCTCTTCCCCCAGACGAGCAAACTGAGTCACAGACCTGCTCTTTGTTTCACCCACACCTCCTGTGAAGACCCATGCTCCGGATAGAATGGACACTCCAGACTCACAGGGTGAGCAGCCCCTCACCTCTCGTACCAGGTCAGGCCGCGCCCAGATCCTACAAGCCCCCACGAATGCCCTAGAAAAGGAAGCCAATTCGAGAAAACAGACAAAGACCTTCACATTCTGGAAACCAAACAATTGCTTACAGTTTACTTTTCAGTCAGGTGTTTGGCATCTTTTCGTCACTGTCTAAATAAATTAGCTCTGGTGACATTTTTATGGAGGTTTTTTTTTTTTTAGAGTATCCTGTACTCATTTTTATCCTCATCAAATGTGTATTTTTTGGTGTACCTAGGAAGAATATGTTACAGAATTAGCTTAATGTTCACCATTCGATTGATCACAAAACAGCCAAGAGAGCACAAGGCTTTGGAAAACACGTGCCAGAAAGGTCCTTGTGCGTAATACGGCGCTATCCGTGTTCTTGGTGCCCCTCAGCAGCATGGGCGTGTGCCTGGAGTCGTGATGGCAACCAGGCCCTGGCTCCAACTTTCAGATCAATTACACTTATCAGTAAGAAAGAACCATCATCATTGCCATGCTTGACTGCTGTGTGATGAATGAGTGCTCACTTTTTCTGAAAATAACCTCCCATAAAAGCCATTTTTCTGAAGCGGTCAAGATAGGAGCTTGGGTTCAGATAGGCCCAGGGTGGAATCCTAGTCCAGGGTTTACTGACTGTGTGGCCTTAGTAGGTCATTTAACTGCTCAACAACTCAGGCTCCTTGTCTTTGAAATGGGTTTACTCATACCCACCCCGCTGGGCTGGGGGGGCGCAAGACGGCTCAATAAACTGTCACAATCGTGTAAGGGATGCCTAAGTCCCCCCACCCCACTTCCTCCTTCCTGGAAAGTAGGGGGGCTTTAACAGTGGGGGGGAGCCTTTAGCACCTTAAGCATCATGAGTGGTGGCAAGGTCAGGTTTTGACTGGATCCAGGGGAGGTGGGAAGGCAAACAGTGGGCAACAGTCAGCATTAGAAGGGCCCTGTTCCCGAGCCGACAAGGGAATGACCTTTCTGAAGGTGAGAGTGATGGAAGCCAATACAAATTCTACCTCTTCCCAAGCTACCTTGTCCCCATGAAGCTTTCAGGACAGCTACTACCAGTGCCCCACTGGTCTGCAGGCTCAAGACCCCCGGGAGGGGGGTGGGGCAAATTTGTCCAAACTCCCTGGAAAGACAAGGCTTCAGAGATAACATCTCTGGCTCACCTCATCTCTGAAAGCCACTGACGATAACGAACCTTTTCCCAAGAGCCAACTGTGGCAGGATGAGAGGGACCCGGGAAATAGGGAAAGGGGAAGAGCTGTTGGCACCAGATCTGTGCCCAGAATTCTCCACAAAATGATTTCAGCCTGACAAGGCAGGAAGAGCACAAGCCGGAGTGAGAAAACCCAGGTTTGCGTTTGCACCGGACTGCATTTTGAGTATTTGCAAACTCAGGCCCAGTGAAACGTCAGTGGTGCCCTCCCGCATGGCTCGTGGTAAGGAGCACGGGAGAGAATGGGAGAGAAAGTGCTGGGAACATTCCATGTAAGCAGTATCACTATTAATCGGGTGCAATCTACCCCTCTTTGGTGAATAGAGGAGTTCTTTAATTCTGCGCCCCGCCCCCGGCCCAGGGCATCAGCCATGGCCTCCCCCACCGTATTCCTGATATCGCTGGGGCTACCTGGGGAGTAGATAATCCCAGAACACGGCTGAGGGTCAATCTTTATGCATTTAAACGTCAGAAGAATATCACCAACTTCACTGCAGCGAACAAACAGCAGGGAAGATACATTTGCTTTGTCTACATCGGGGTTTCTCAAACCTTGGGCGGCATAATTCCTTGCTGTGCCTTGTAGGATTTTTTTTTTTTAAGATTTTATTTATTTATTTGACAGAGAGAGACACAGCAAGAGAGGGAACAGAAGCAGGGGGAGTGGGAGAGGGAGAAGCAAGCTTCCTACAGAGCAGGGAGCCCGATGCGGGACTCGATCCCAGGGCCCTGGGACCCTGACCGAGCCAAAGGCAGACGCCCAACGACTGAGCCATCCAGGCGCCCCGCCTTGTAGGATGTTTAAGAGCATCCCTGGCCACTACCCTCTAGACTCCGGGAGCACTAACCCCAGTTGTCATACCCGAAAATGTCCCCAGAGACCGCCTAAATTGCGGGGGGTGCAAAATCACCCCCAGTTGAATACTACTAGTGTACATAAAGAAATGAGGGCCGGGGGGGGGGGGGAGATGTCAGTTCCCCGGCATTTTGTTGCTGCAGGAAGATTTCAGAGGGGTATAAAAGCGGAAAGGGACGGTGGTGACAGTCTCGGGGCATGAATGTGGCATCTCTCACCTCTCCAGCTGGAGGGCTGCGACCTCCACAGCCAGTGGCCACCTCCACGCTTGTCATTTGGGGGATCTGGGGAATGGGACAGAAGGCGTTCCTTGGATCAAAAGCTAATGCCATCCGATACCACTAGCGTTTTCTACGTCCTGTGCTGGTGACAAGGGCCTGCCCTGCGGGGAAAACCAGCGGTTTAAAAGAAAGAAGGCTCTTTCTCCTAAGAAACCGACGTTTATTAATAATACATCCCCGAACTTCATGTCAACAAAGGGAACTCTCACTGCAAAGAAATACCGGCCATCCAAGGGGATGTCAGCAGCCTCAAGATCCGATCTTTTTTTTTTCCCCAAAGTAGCATATGGACCACAAAATCTCTCTCCGTGTAAGAGCCCATGAGAAACTCAAGTCAAGGCTTTTGTTCTTTGCTTGCCTTCTCTGTAATCATTCTGCTAAAGCAGAAAAGCAAAGTTACATTGCTAAAGAAGTAAGTGTAAAAAGAATCTTGGTTCTGTTCTAAGCATTTCCGAATGGCTAACAGGAAAGGTGAAATTGGACTACAATATCGCGGCTCGCCAGGCCTCGGCCAACCTCCAGTCCTTGAGGGAGAAGAAAGGGGGTAAACACCGTCTGGGAACGTTCCAGAGTTGGATGATGCCAGAAATTTCCCAAGCCGGGCCACTCCTTTTTCCCTTCCCACCCCAAATTCCAGCCTCCTTTTACACGGCAGCATTTAAACCAAACAAATCGGGAGCTACAATGTGACTAAATTTCTGGACAAACAAAAATTAATACAAAAGGAAAAAATGAACCACCACCAATATAGGTTGTAGCCCACTGTTTGGACTCACCTGCTAAATGCTACCCATCAGCACAGATTAAAACAAAAGCCTGCCACATTCCGGGCAGACACTGCTCTCCAGGGGCGGCTCAGCTGGAAAGTTTGCTGGAAATTCAGTGGCATGCTCTGGTCATTTCTAAATACTCTCTAGAAGACAAGAGTTCAGGTCAAGTGAAAGCACGTGGCTCCATCACTTGACAAAACCCCACAGCCAGGGAACAGGTGTGGCCTGCCGAAAGCAAACAAAAACTTCTCTCAAACAACAACAAACAGTTAACACCCTCAGCCTGTCAACACCAATTAGCCTGCCCGCCCAGCAGAAGCCTCTTAAGACGGATCCTGAAATCCAGCTAGGTCCTCTGCAAGCGGAAGTGGTCATCGCGTGGCTTCCCCCAAGGAAGTGACCCTCAGTGGAAACTTACACCAGCAGGCACAGCCCTTAGGTCCCCTCTACCCCTAAGGGGCCCCGCTGGGTGGGATCCTAACTTTGCTGGACCCCAGGCACTTTTCCTTTCCTGGGTTTCTTCCTGCATAATAATGTCGATATTAGAATTGATTTTTGATATAATTTTAAATACTTTAATATTTTATTCTCTTAGTATTTCAGGCAGACTTTAATTAATAGGTTCTTGTGGACCTGAAAAATTAAAACATTTCCTTTGAATAATTTCATTTCCTTTGGGTTTTCTTTCTTCTAATTTTAAAAGAAATTAAACATTTTCCAGCCCCCTTCCCACCCCCCACCGGGAAGTATCATGGGTCCTAGGCACTGGGCCCGCTGTGTCTCAGGGAGGAGCCAGCCCTGATTCAGTAGGAATGTGCAATTTTTAAAAAATACTGTTATCCATGGCCTGTGCATCCACCTCAACACAACTCTGACCTATCCTGAAAGCCCATCCTATCAATAAAATACTGACATAAAATGCCTGGGACGTATATACATTTTCACTTGTCTCTGAAGAGTGACTTACACAGGTGGACTCCAAGGGGCTTAAAACAAAAAACAAAACCAACTCAGCACACAAGATAGATTTTCTTCAATATTTTATTTATATAGAAATACTTAAAAAATGAAGTAGCACCATTACTTAAGTTTTACCTTTATTATGTAGAACTTTAAATGTCAGAAAAATAAAACTCTTGATACAATTTCAAATCTTGTCTCAGCAAATATAATATTAGTATTTGACCATGAGGTTAAAGGCCCTTTATCATAAAATAAAATATACTTTGTTTTTTAAACTTTGCTCAGTAAAGTACATTTAAGCTCAAGTAACGTCACCTACATATACATAAACAAGTGGTAAACAAATGTATTAAAATAGAAATACTAAAACTATAGTGGCCCAACAGAATTTTTGTAGCTTGCACTGAATTCTATTTATACAAATGTTAGAAAGCATCAACAGTTCCTTTTGACATGTTTATACATTTCCATTTTTTTTTTGTAATAATATAGAATAAAATATGCTTTATATCACTGAATAGAAAATATGCTGGGTGAAGCATTTCTAGAAGATTTGTCTGAACCTATAAAATCTCCATCCCAACAGAATACTGTTCAAAACATTACACATTTTATGGTTTTGTAATTCCGTCACGATTGTGTGGTTATTAAAATAATACAGTGTTCTTTGCCATAAGGCCATACTAAAATAAAAAGATTTAACCCAGCTACAAAAAAGTTCACTGAACTTAAATTAAAATACTTGTAAACATCTTTGCAATATGAAATATAATTTTTCAAGTCAAAAAAGAATAAAATACTTCAATCTGTATTAATGCAATTTCTCTTTAAAACTTTTAAACGTTTTTAATATATAAGAGATATGTTACAGTTTGTTTAACTTTTTATAAAGCTGCAGTATCCTGGCCCTTCCACAACATTCAAAAAGGATCCACTGTGTTCTATAATAAGCATCGTAGGAACCCAGCCACAAAGGGGAACACACTAAAACAGTCCACACATCCCATAAGCACTATTATTATCATCTTCATCATAATAATTATTGTTCATTTTTTTTTTCCTACTTTAAGAAAATGGAAAACTTGTGGGGTTTTCTTCTTTTGGAAGCTTCCTATGAAGTACAGTGTAAAAACTATCATGACTAGAATGTCGCCGTTCCTATTATTTATAGAGCATGCATTTCAGGTGGTTTCGGGGGTTTCCCAGGCTATAGTACTCTTGATTCAGGTATCCTGGCAAGTTCCTTTGTTTAAAAATTAAAATTTAAAAAAAAAAAAAACAACGAGCGGATACTACAGCTTTCCAAGCTCCTCTGGGATCTCAGAGTGGGAGCAGGGGTGGGGGAGGAGGAGGTGGGCAGCACGGCGTCCCCGGGCCGGCGGGCGCGGGACTGGGGGGCGGGTGCTGAGGCTGGAGGGGAGGGGAGGGGGCCTCCCCGGCCCCGCGGGTGCGCGCAGGCGCGCGCTGCCTTCAGGAGAAGATGCGGATGGCCTGAGTGACCGCGGTGTGGCAGACCGGGCACTCGGGCTCGCTCTTCTCGCAGATGCGGTTGGCGCACTCCATGCAGAAGAGGTTGTGGCCGCAGGGCACGAGCGCGGCGATCACTTCGCTCTCGAAGCACACGGAGCAGTCGCGGCTGCCCTTCCGCCGCAACCCCGACGACGACGACGACGAGCTGGAGGAGGAGCTGGACGACGACGAGGAGCCGGAGGTGTCCGACGGCTGCAGGCCCGGCAGCTGCGCCCCCAGCCCGTTGGCATAGGCGGCGTAGGTGAGGCCGCCCCCGCCCGGGTCGCTGCGCACCCGACGAGCCAGGTGGTGCTCGCCCGCCCCCGGCGCCATGTGCAGGGGCGGGGACAGGCGCGGGCAGCTGGCGCCCGGGTGCAGCCGGCGATGCACCAGCAGCCCCACGTTGGCGTTGGAGGGCGTGCCGGCGCCGGGGAAGACCACCGAGGACGACGAGGCGGACGAAGATGCGGAGGACGAGCAGGAAGACGACACCGGCGCCGCGGGTCCGCCCCCGGGGGAGCGCTCGAACTGAGCCCAGAGCAGCGGCGCCCCAGGCGGGGGAGCGGGAGCCGGGTCGAAGGTGGGCTGCAGCTCGGGGCAGCCGTCGGGGGAAGGCACGGAGGCTTCCCCCGCCGCGTAGGTGTATCCGTTGCCGTTGTTGTTGTTGTTTCCGTTGTGGGCGAAGCTGAGCGCGGGGCTGGGGGGGCTGTAGTCCGCCAGGCGCGGGGTGGCGGCTGTGCTGCCGCCGGTCCCCCCGCCGAAGTAAGAGTCCGTGGAGGCGCTACCAAGCGAGCTGGAGCTGTCGTTGCGGTAGCTAGAGAAGGGCTTGCGGCCGGGGGTGGGCGTGATGCTGGGGGTGGGCTTGCTCCAGAGGCTGCCTGGGCCGGACCCGCCGGACCCGTGATGCAGCTCAAAGCCCACATCCGTGCCGTTGGCGTGGAAGTCGTTCTCATCCGTGAGCTCGATGATGCCGCCGGTGCGCAGGGCGATGTGCGCCTCGATCTCTTCGCGAGCTCGGTCCACGTTCTCAGGCATGCCGGTCACCTCGAACACCGGCTCCTTGTCGCGGCTGGGCGTCACGATGTACGTGTGCGTCTGTTGTTGGATGCGCTTGATCGTGGCGCCCTTGGGCCCCACCACGAGCCCCACCACGCGATAGGGCACCCGCACCTGGATGGTGGTCTGTCCGGGCAGGTTGGGCGGCCCGGGCACTGCGCCGTTGAGCGCCGTGTTCTTATTCCGCGAGGCGCGGATCATGGAGAAGTGCTCCGCGGCAGAGATGATCTCCCTCCGAGCCATGGCCACATCCTCCTTCCTGCCCGTCACAACAAAGACAGGCTCCTCCCCGCGAACCGGGGTCTTGATGTAAGTATTGGTCTTCGCCCGCAGCGCTTTAATTTTACAACCTGGGAGCCAGGGTGCAGGGGAGGGAGTGGGAGAGAGAGACAGACACGCCCATTATCCCGGGGTAACCGCGGAGACCTGGGACCGCCCGCGTCCAGGGCTGCGGGACGGCAGGACACGCTTTGGGCGGAAAGGGGGCGGCTCCCTCACTGACCCTGGGCCACGCCACGGGCTGGGAAGCGGGTTCCACCCGCGAGGCGCTCGAGGAACAGCCCATTGGCTGCCCAGCCCTCCCCCAGTGACTGCAGTCGTCCCGAGCAAACCCGAGAATCCCAGAAAAAGTCAGCCGGGGAGATGCCGCTAGGATCCAGCGGGGCGCGCCGTCCGCCCTGAAGACGCGGCGAAGGGGTTCAGGGAAGAGGGCCGGAGCCGCGATCCCCCCAGAACTGGGGGACTGAGGGGAAGGGGGGGGCAGTCCCGGGACCCATTGTTCCTCCTCTGGGCTCCATTCCGCTTTGCAGAAATCCAGAATCCTCCTCCCATCCGATGCTCACTCCTCCTCCTCCCCCTCCCAAAGGACCGATCAAAGGCCCCCTCCCCCAAGCATCTTATATTTAAATTCTATTTCCCGGGGTGGGCTGGGTGGGGGGCGCTAGGGGAGAAGGCAGTGATTTCAGCAGGATAAAGTGCATCCCGCCGTGGCAGCGGCGCGGCTCCGGGAGACAGCCTGCCTGCACTTTCTTTGTCTGGGGCGCCGGCCCCTCGCGCGGCTCTTCCTCTCTCCTTAAGGCTCGCGGGCGCCGCGGATCCGAGCCCTCTCGCGCCCTCCCCGCGGGGCGGTGGTCCGAGACCCTCTCCCCTCCAGTTCCCCATCTCCGCCGGACCCACCTTGCCGCCCCACGATCTCGGCGACATGCTCGGAACTGGGCACCGGCACGCACTCGGTCATGTTCACGCTCTTCTTGCGCGGCTCGCTGTCGTACAGAGAGGCGCCCTCGTCACTGTCCAGCCCCAGCAGGGAGAGCTGATCGAGCGCGAGCTGCAGGGCTCTTTGGTCATCCAGGGTCTCTCCCCCGCCGCCGCCGCCGCCGCCGCCGCCGCCTCCCCCTCCGCCGCCGCTGCCGTTGCGCTCCAGGTCTGCAAACAGGGAGCTGGGCATCGCTCGGCCGTGCGCGCCGCGCCCCCGCCGGCCCTCGGCTCGGCGGCGAGAAGCTGCGGCCACAAAGGCAGCCGGGAAGCGAGTGGTCAGGGGCGGGGAGGCCGGCCGGCTGCAGAGGGCTCCGTTGCTCCTTTCTCGGCGCCGGGAGGACTGGGTCGCTCGGTGCGGTCCGCGCCGGGCAGTGGCTGCAGGAGCCCCCGCCTGGGTCCCCACCCCAGATCTGCCGCCGGGTGGGGTGGGGGCAGAGCTCGAGCGGCAGCCGCGCGTGCCCCCCGAGTGCCCGGCTGGCTGGCCACAATGCCGAGCGAGAAGCGAGCAGGCGAGCGACAGCAGCGTTTCTTTAAGGAGCCCCTCCCCGGCTCCTCCACTCCCTCCCGCCCGCCCGCCCGCCCGCCCTCACTCAGCGCTTTTTCCTCCTCTCCTCCCCGCCTCTTGACTGAGCCTCTGCAGCCAGACGGCTCCGGAGGGGGACGAGGGAGGCGCAACGTCACCGGCGGGAGCTGACACTACAATGCTACTGACACTATCGCTGGGGGAGGCGATTGGCGCGCGCCGGGCCGGGGGCGGGCGGAGGCCGCGGTCAGGGCGAGCCGAGAGCGAGCGCCCCCCACCCCCGCGCCCGCCGCAGCCCGCCCCGTCCTCCTCGCGGCCGCGCCCCTCCCCCGCCGCCGCTAACGCCTCTCTTTGTTGTCTAATGCGGGACCGGCAGGCTCGGGACAGTCGCGCGTACCTATCGGCCGAGGACAGTCTGTCCCCAGCTCTCCTCCCTCGCCTGGTGGAGAAGGGAAAACGCGCCCAACTCTGAGGCCAGCGGCCCGGCTCTAAGAGAGCGGTCCTGAGAAAGTCCCGTTAGCGTCCCCAAATAAACCACCCCTAGAGCCACGGGGCCACTGGGAGAAAGGTCTATTGTCTGCCCAACAGGGCGGTGCGAGCCCTCGGACTGGGAAAAGCGGGACTCGAGGGCCCGGTGCGCACGGGCCAAGTGGCTCCTGGCGCGGGTTGCCCACCTGCGCGGGAGCGCAGGAGACACAAAGGCACAGGCCCGTCCGCATCGCTCCTAGCGCGCGCGCGCCCACAGCTCTGTCCCCCCTCGGGCAGCACTTTGTCCAACTGGCCCTGAAACTGCGGCGGGGCCAGCCACAACCCCGCCGCAGCGCGGGCCCGGCCCGCCCCGCGGCCCGCGACCTCCGGAATGTGCGGCGCCGGGGTCCTGTAGAGGCCCCGCGCGCCTGCCGAGACCCCGCGGGCGCTGACTCGTGCACGAGCGCCGCGCCGCCGCCACCGCGGGGACGCCAGCCATGGCTCCGGCGGGCGGCGCGGGCGTGCGCGCGCCGCCGTCCCGTCCCTCCCCGCCCCGCGGTCGGGCATGCGCGGTGCGCGCGGGGAGCGGGCGGGCCCTTTAAGGCGGGCGCGGCGCCGCGCGCGCCGGCCCCTCCCGCGGCCCCGCCCCGACGGGAGGTGAGCGCCCGCCGCCCCGCCGCTCTTTGTGCGCTTCTCGGGGTGGGGTTGGCGGCGGAGGGAGGGCGCGCCCGGACCGGCCGGCGGGGACGGCGAGCTGCGCCCCCTCCCGGATCTCCCGGGGCCGCCTCCGAGCGCGCGAGAAGAGAGGAGGCTTTGAGGGCCGGGCCGGGGCACGCCGCCGCCCCGTCCCCCTGCGCTCGGCCCCGCGGCGCCGCCACCCGGTCCGATGGCCCCTCGGGCCCCGCGCGTGCTCCTCTCCTTTGTTCCCGGCGCCCCCGGGCTCGCCGCGCCCCCGCGAGCGGCCGGCCGGGCCGCTCCGCAAGGCGGCCGGGGCTGCGGTTTGCCGAGAGCGCCGGAGTCCGCCCGGCGGGACGCCCGCCCGGGACAATGGGGCCATGTGGCCGCCGCCGCGCGGACGGGCTCACTCGGGGGACCTGGCGGTGCCGCGGGGCGAGCTCGGGGCGCGCAGGCAGAGGCTCCCCGGTGCTTGCTCCCTGCGTGACCCTGGGAAGAGAGCGAGCGCCCGGGCCTCGGTGTGCCCTGCGTAAAATGGGGGAAATCGTACCTGCCCTGGCCACCTCGTGGGTTCGGAGAATGGACTGTGACAGTAGACGCGAGCGCTCTTGGTCATCAGGCAGTTAGGCAAACGCCTTTACTTCGGAGAACGGGAAGGTGTTCCCTTCTTGCTCACCTGGAGCTGTCTTGGGGAAGAGGTGCTGATTATTTCCTTGGGGAAATGAGGCTTCGAAGCCACTTAGAGTGGTTATTTCCTCAGGATGTTTATGTCAGCTTCCCTGACTCTGGGTGTGTGTTTCTTCAAAGGGAATGATGGATGGGGTGGGGGAGGGTGCTATAAGTCCTTCGAGAGAGCCACCACCTAGAACTCCAGTGGAGAATTGTTGTGTTTTTTGACCTGGTTTATGGACTCAAGTCCCACTGATCTGTGAATGAGGAGGGAGTGCCTTGAGGATGGAGGGTGCGGGAGGAGAGGGTCCTGGCTGGTCCAGGCGCCTCAGTCAGGGCCTGTAAATACCAGGGCAGGCAGGAAAAGCACTCCAAAGGCCTGGCCATTTACATCTTGCCAACACAACAGGCTTGTTGCTGGCCTCTCGGCTCTGTTTCTAGGAATGTATAGCCTCCCGATTGGGCCAACTGAGGTTTCTTTTTTCAGATAACAGGATGGAAGTAAAGTTGTTGCTCAGAGTTCACTGCTGGGGAGGCCTGGACACAGGTAAATGGGGGCCCTCCTCCTGGGGTCGCTTGTGCTAGGGAACAGGACTGCACACATCCTCCCCCTGCCATCTGCAGTGCTGGGATTTCAGATGGGTTAAATCAGAAATTTGTTTAGAGGACTGCATGCTTCAGAGTCCCCGTGGTCCTTGGGGCAGTCCCAGGAATGTGAACGTGACACTTTGCGTAGGTGACAGGTGTCTTTCTCCCCTACCAGATCATGAAGGCGGGAACTGTCCATAATTACACATACCTGGTGAAATCACACATTGAAGCCCACATGGAGGATGAGCTAAAACTCTGGCCCTGGGACTTCTTGAAAAGCCGCTAACCTCCAGGTGCCCATGACATTCCTTGTAGCCTGGGTCACGCTCCATAGACCAGAATGCTTCGGGAAAACCGATGCAAAGATGGGATCGTTTTCTGAAGACACCCACAAGACTGAAGGCCCTCCCGAGGGTCTGGGCGGGAGGTTGGTGGTCGTGGTAGCAGGCGCTATGACCTTGGACAGAGCGGATTCCCAGTCGAGCCCTGCTTCGGTGTTCCTGTCCTGTGCAGAGGCCAGTATCCAGCTTCCCTCCTACCTCAGGCGGTTGTTGTAGCAGAGCGATAATGATGGTGAAAGCTAACTCGGTGTAAATTACAAAGTACTACGCAAACGTGTGGGTAGATTGGTGCTTTACCTGCAGCCACTTCTTATCTTCTCGACCTGTATCCAGTGCTGACTGGTCAGGGTATTTTCTGACACTTGAATGCTATTATAAAAGTAACAATCTGGAAAAATTCTCAATGAATGGCTTTAATAAGCCTAGATGTGATAAAACTTGCAAAGTCCAGTTCTGTTTCTAAGTAGATAATACAACCCAACTCCATAGTTTTTGGCTAGACTTTCCCAGGCTCCTTTAGGACCCCAGCGCTTAACTACTTTTCCTGATACGGGACATGTTCCCTAAGGACTTACCCGATGTGGCCATGTTATTTTTTTTTTATTAGCAGAAGAGAGAAGCTTGAGGAGTGTGGTCTGGTAACATAATAGAGAATTTCAGTTGTCATAAAATAAGAAAAAGTGAAGTCACTCACAACAGCCTAGATTAACAGTGAGCCTACCTCGTACTTGCTTCCAGAGGACTTGAACTGTTTTGCACACATCTTGCTTACTTCTGCAAACTGAAGAGCTGGCAAAAGCAGCTACAGTCCTCATGGGAAAACAAGCACACTCTCTCGGTCAACTCACTTCACATTACTGAGTATCTACATACTTTATTATAGGCACCCAGGAAAGTGCTGACGATATAGAAATGAACACAGCGGGGGTGGGGAGGTCCTTTCCCCTGGAGCCCCGTTCATGTCCCAAGCCCGCTGGGCAGCAGGGGCTGAGTACCCAGGCAGTAGTGAGTCTGCCTGGAGTCCTGAGAAGGCTTCCCAGAGGCGGGGACGTTTGTGCTGTGCTTTCAGAAACGAGGTGGGAGAATTCATCGAGACTCGTACCTCGTGTGGTGCGCGGTGTCTGGTAGGAACTCGATCGGTGTTTATTAAATGAATGAGCAAGCCAGGCTGAAAAGGCTCCAGGTGTAATTTTCTTAAGTATGCATGTGAATAACCGTCTCTGGGAAGCAGCTCAAAGGACTCCAGCCACAACTCCATGACTTTGAGTAATCACAGGCGGTATTTATCAAGCACCCGGTGTGCGCCAGGCAGCTTACCAAATGCTTTACAACGCGCTATCTCGTGTAAGCCTCCAAACGACTGAAGTCAGTACTTCTCTTGGCCCCATTTTGCAGATGAAGGGAAGTTAAGTCTCTTGCCCAAGCGGAGGCAGATTTGCCTTGAAGCAGGTGAAGCTCAAGCTTTTGGGCCCTTCCACGGCCCTGGGAGGGGTTCAGAGCAATTTAGGTGCAGGATCACATGTTTTAGTAACATTTTCAAGAGTGAAGTTTTTCTTCTTTTCCTTAAGGAGGACCCCAACACTGATGTGACCTTCAGGCCTAATAAATCTTAGTCACTGTTGCGCTCAAGGTCACACAGCTGATAAACGGTACCCAAGCCTGTGATCGCAAGCACCCCAAGTTCCTTCTCACCTCTGGGCTGTGGATTCCCCAGCTGGAAGCTGGAAGCGTTTCCGGCCCCAGGCCCCCCACAGGACTCTAATGATCACATGTGTGAGGGCCCCGCAAAGCATCTTGGTTTTTGATGTCCTGTTCAGTCTTTGTATTGTTAACATACACGTCACATGGAACACATAAAACACACACGTTTTTAAGAATATTTTAATAATAAGGGAAATGCTCTCCTTATGTTGAATGAACAAAAAAAGGAGCTAAGAAGTGTGTGTGTTACTAAACACTCAGGAAGCATCAGGAGAAGCAAATGAATTAGGCTGGAAAGCAATACATCAAAATCTTCACAATGGTTATTTAAGTAGTGGGCCCACATTTTATTTTCACGGTTCCCCATGTTTCAAGTTCTGAACATACATCTTTATTCAATTAGTCTTTAAAAGTAATACATGCTTAGCTTAAAAGTTAAATAGTGTCAAAAGGCTTAATAAAATAAAAGCACCCATACCGGCTGTAAGTAGAAGGAGGAAAAAAAAAAAAACCTAAAGCGAATCCTAGCACACATTTATATTTATTAAAGCTTTTGGAATTATGAGAGTAGAGAGGGAGGAAGTTTCATAAATTTTATAAAACGGGCCTTTAGAAGTCGCTTGACTTCTAAAATTTAAACATCATTTAGTTAATCAGTAATAACCATTCTGCAGTATCAGAGAGGAATAAGAACAAAAGGAGGTGATTTAAAAATCTATCAGATACACAAGAACTCAAGGAGCCTGGAAGCTCACTGATCTTTGGGAAGGAGGTGACTTTCTTCTTCTTACGCAGACATGAAAAAAGTCAGTGGAATCGGGGCATTTTTTGCAGTCGAATCCCCCCCAGTTTGCCCCAAACTCTCAGATGGAGCCCCTGCCTATGAACTGACAAAAGCCACCAGCAGCTAGAACCTCAGGACGTCAGCGCAGGCGTGGTCCCAGACCTCCGTCTGGCAGGGAGCACGCTGAGGGCCAGGAATAGGAAGTGGCTGAGCCGATGGCAAATACTCCTTGACGGTGGGTCTGGGCTCAGGACCCAGAGTCCCGACTTCCAAGGTGAAGCACTCATTCTCACTGATGTAAGGGGATGGGCGCTGCCCCTGATGAGCCACTGTGTGTGTCACGGGTCAGCGAGGGGGGCGGGGGGCTCAGTCAGATTGGCCGCTGTCCAACCTAAGAGGCACGCGACAGCTGCCCCCCAAATCTAGGTAGTGGGGAATAAGGAAGGGGCAGTCACGCAAGGCTTTCTAACGGAAGGTGGTCTCACTGCCCTGGCTCCGGCCTCCTGTCCCTGAACCAAACGATGCCTGGTGCCACTTACAAAGTGATAGAGCAGAAGTATTTAAAGCTCTAATCTCTTTCAACACCTTGTATGGCCACACCTTCTCGTTCCCGTAACTTTTTTAAAAAGTAAGAAATACCTTTATAACCTAAAGAATTTGTGTTTTAAGCACCATCTCTGAAAGTCAAGATGCTAATTAATGAAATACAGCTGTGATGTTGTCACGACTCACTTCGAACCACTAGCCTGTTTAACTTCACGATAAAAATTATTTCTTCCCTATGCGTTTCAGTTCAAAAACTAAAAATTATGTCAACCGAGCTATTAATGTGCTAGCTAATAATAGAATCATCTTTGTTATGCTAATAAAACAAAGGTACAATTTTATTAAAATTCTGCAGTTGTCACTGTAGTAACGTGTGTGCGCACCTATGTAGAGAAGACACACTGCCTTTGACAAGCAAGGAAATACCAGAGCAAGAATGCCTTTGAGGAAGCGTGATCACCAGTCAACCCAACTACAGAACTCAAATAGAGGCCAGGATGTGAATTCCATATCTCAGAACAAAAGAAAGGTGTGGTCTTCAGCAGGAAAATGTTGAAGACACATTATAAGTGGAGAGAATAAGATCAAACACAAGGAAGCATACGAAAATATCAAACAGCCATTTCCAGAAAACAGATACTCACAGGTTGGTTAAGAACAGAGATGAGGGGGAAGCACGCCCCCCCTCCCCCGGATAGAGGTGGGTTCTCGGGTAGGACTTCACTTGGCGGAGGTCCTGCCGTGGTCCCTGCCCCGTCTGAGAGCTGCTGGCCCTGCCTCATTTTTGAGACCTTGAGCATATGTGTGTCTTTGCTTCCTGTGCTCAGCTTCCTCGTCTATAATATGGGTGCTTCCATCACCTGCGTCCCTGGGCTGATGTGCAGAGTGACACACGGCGCTCACGGTCACCTGCACCGCTCATGCAACTGACAAGAAGCTCTGCGGAAAAGAAGACAAGGGGGCAGCCCTTGCCTTCTGCTGTGTTCAGCATGCTGGGCAGCCGTAAGAAACGAAAACCGCTCACCCTGGCATCAGATGAGAGCTCGATCATTGGAACCATCTTACAGGTTTAGAAACAAACCCAAATGGAAGAGTACTGACTCTGTGACGAAAGTAGAAATGCAAATGCATGGGGGCAGAAATCATCCCCAAGAGGATGCTGAGGTGACTGGCTTTTTTGAAACACTGTATTAAGTTGGACCTTTTCCTGCCTCACAGCATAGACTCAAGTAAGTTCCAGGGGGGTTAAGGAGTTCAGCTTGGGAAATGAAATCATAAAAGAACTAAATGGAAACAGGTGGCTGTTATAATTTCGAGTAGGAGAAGGGCTTTCTGAGCGTGACCCTAACAGTGGTAATCATTTAGGGAAAGACTCTTTTAAGACAAAGAAACTGTAGTGCAGGAAAAAATCCTACACAGGAGGCCTCCCCGGATGTGATGTACCAGTGGTGACCTTGGGGGATACACAGATAAGGCCCTGATATGTTTATTGTAAATAAAATATATTTATTTTAATTGTATTATAAAATCATATCAGTATATCAAACCTTGGAATTCACTGATATTGATGCAAGGAAGAAGCTGAAGTTGGTACGTAGTTCTTTATTTTTTTATTTATTTTTTATTTTTAAAAGATCTTATTTATTTATTTATTTGAGAGAGAGCATGAGCTGGGTGAGGGGCACAGGGAGAAGCAGACTCCCCGCTGAGCAGGGAGCCTGATGGCGGGCTCGATCCCAGGACTCCAGGATCATGACCTGAGCCGAAGGCAGACGCCCAACCGACTGAGCCACCCAGGCGCCCTGGTGTGTAGTTTTTTAAAAGGAAGTCAATCTGAACAACACCATTAGATGAAGACCATTACAGTTGGTTCTCAAATATGGTAAAATATGTAATGCAGATGTTCTGTCAGTGAGAGATGATTGGAGATGGGAACTACGGATGAGAAGATGTTCTAATTAAGGCTAATTCTTTAAAGATTAATTTGTAATTAGAATTTTATACAATCTAATCAAAACACAAGTTATGGGGGAGCGGGGTGCAGAATCTTTCACCAGTTCATCTGGAGGACCACAGAGAGCCTGCGGCATCCATGCAACGGGGGAAGTTCAGAACAGACGCAAGGTGCCACAGGGCCGTGCACGGACACCCGTCCCCGGGCAGATGCGTGGCGCAGCTGTCCTGCAGGCCCTGGGCTGGGGGATGGGAAGGCCACGGTGGCCCAGGGTGGGATGCAGAAGGGAAGACCGCGCTACTGAGCTGACGGCACTGTGTGCTACTACCACCTGCCACGAGCACGTGGAGGACAGGACCGTGGTACGCGGACTGTGTAACGGGGGAAATGTGGCAATCCTCGTTATGCAGAGGACTTGATCTCTGGCCTAGGAATACATGATTGATCAGGAAATGTGTTCATGTATGAAGTGGGAAAAAAAAGAATGACTTGTCCGTCCGTAATAGCTCTTGAGCGCTTATGATATACGAGGATTATGCTGGTTCTCCACATTAATCGTCTCAGTCATCCAGTGAAATAGGTACCATCGTTATTTGTATTTTTGCCCAGAAGAAACTGAGCCTGAGCTAGGATGTGGCAGGCACACCCAGGCTGTGCAAGCCAGAGTTCTCCCTTACTCTTTTTTTTTTAATTTTTATCTTTTTTAAAGATTTTATCTGACAGAGAGAGACACAGCGAGAGAGGGAACACAAGCAGGGGGAGTGGGAGAGGGAGAAGCAGGCTTCCCGCTGAGCAGGGAGCCCGATGCGGGGCTCGATCCCAGGACCCTGAGATCATGACCTGAGCCGAAGGCAGACACTCAACGACTGAGCCACCCAGGCGCCGCACTCTTTTTTTTTTTAAATACCTTTATTGAGAAATAATCAAGATACAAAACCCTGGACATATTTAATGTGTATGATTTGATGGATCTGCACACAGGCACATGCCTGTGAGCCCATTATCACAGTCAAGGCGGTAGACCTACCCATCACCCCCAGAAGTTTCCTGGTGTCCCTTTTCTTGTGTGTGATGAGAACACCGACATGACAGCTAGTCTCTTACGTTTCGAAGTATACAATTCGGTGGTGGTAACTACAGGTGCTCTGTGGCGCGGCGGAAATCTGGACCTTACTCATCGCATGTAACGGACGCTTCAAGCCAAGTGAACATCTCAGCATTGTCTCGTCCTCCTGAACCCCGTAACCAGCACTCGACTCTGCTTCTGGGTCTGACGGTGCTCAGGTACGTGCAGTCATGCGGTATTTGTTCCACTCCGTATGGTGTCCACCACGTTGTCACAAACACCAGGATTCCCTCCCTTTTGTAAGCCTGGCACCCTGTTTAATGTGCATACCACCGTTGCCCTATCCAGTCATCTGTCTGGACACTGGGTTGTTTCTGTATCTCTGCTACGGTGAATGATGCTGCCGTGAATACGGGGGTGTAGCCACGCCTCCGAGAACGTGACTGTGGGTTACACCCAGAAAGGGGATGGCTGGATCCCGTGGCAGCTCCACTCTGGGGCTCCATACTGTTTTCCACAGCAGCTGGACATTCTGTGTATCTGCCAACAGTGCACAAGGGTTCCGATTTCTCCGCAGGACTGCCAACACTTTGCTCTGTTCGGTTGGCTTTATAAGAGCCGTCCCGACGGGTGCGAGATGGGATCTCATTGTGCTTTAGAGCTGCATTTCCCTGTGGAGCATCTTTCCGTGTGCCTCTTGGCCATGTAGTCTTCTTTGGAGAAATGTCTCTTCAAGTCATTTGCCCATTTTTTAATCTGGTCTTGGCAATGAAGTCACGGATAGGACACCAAAAGCAGAGTCGACGAAAGCAAACAAGTGGGACTCCATCAAACTCAAAGCCTTCTGCACAGCAAAGGAGTCATCCACAGAATGCAAAGGCCACCTACAGAGTGGGAGGAGATCTTTGCAAACCACATATCTGATAAGGGATTACGATCCAAAATATTAGGAAGTCATACAACTCAATCCAAAAAAACAGACCCCAAAACACATAGTAACTCCATTGAAAAATGGGCAAAGAACTTAAAAAAAAAACACTTCTCCCTCTTAATCATTAGGCTACAGGGCCAGCAGAATTTTCGAACCACACACACACACACACACACTAACATTTGCTCACATACTATATATCTAAATATTTAAAGCTTATAAATCAAGGTATCAGGTGTTGTATAAAATATGTTCTGTCCTCCTACCTAGACAAACAGACCTTCATAATGAGCTGGAAGGCCAGGTTAGAATTCAGGACTCTCAGCGGCCATGGGGTTCTGCCCTGGACCTCGGCCAGGACCCATGCCTCCCACCCCCCGTTTCTGCCCCACGCTCCGGGCTCCCTCCCACACCACGATGGGGTCTCGAGCACACATGTGTAGATGCCCCAGCCCCATCCACAACCTGCCCTGTGAACAGTCACTCCCTTAGACACACCTTGGGGCTGAAGGCGCACACATTTTCGGTGGAAGACGTAAGGGACTGTCAGGGGAGAGGTCCACACAGACCCTGAGAATGGGCTGGTCCCACTGGGACCTCACATTCCGGGGCGAGGCACAGCCAGGGGGCAGCAAGAGTGGGCCCCTCAAGAGCATGGGGCCCAGGGCAGGAGCCTCTCTTGTCTGGCACATAAAATGACTTTAAAAAATAGATATATATAACTATTTGGTCTCCCTTGCAGCCTCTCTCCTTGCTTCCTCTCCTCGTCCTTGCTGCCCCCTGCCTGCCTTCCTCTCTTGCTTCCCTCCTTTCCTTCCCACCCTACGCGAGCATTCGGGGAGCACCCTGCGTGCCAGGCACCGCCTGGGCCCGAGGGTTCAAGAGTAGTCGGGACAGATGCTCTCAGGCGGCGTACAAGGTAATGAGGAGACTAGCATTGATCCCACACAAATACATGTCTAATTACAGACTGGGACAAGTGCACTGACAGATAAGCATGTGTTGATTTGTTGGCTGCCTTTGATTTAAGGTTTCCTGCTGAGACAGGGAGGAACGTAAATCTGTTTTTCTCTTAAAGCCAGGGGCCTTACATAGTTTCACAAACCTTCGGAATGGATGCATTTCATACAGCTACCCAGACCTGGGTACGCTTCCGACATACATATAAGCTCACTAAATCAACTCTACTGCTTAATGGCTGTAGTAAAACTTTACCCAAAATGTCAGAGGCACACATTCCTGCAGGGTTACAAAGCCAACTGCCCAGTTATAGAAGGTAGGGGTTTTCCTGGGGACCTCCATGCCAAATTCTTACGGAAATGCAGAAGGTCGTGTGGAAGAGGGTCTCCGAGCTCTTAGAAACCCATTTTCCCTCCTGATGTCCCTGCACCATGCACTAGAAGAAGTGAGATGGGGTGAATGATGCCTGTCCTTCCAATTACCCTACTCTAGATGATTCTAGTAAGTGAACCCTCACGGCGAGGGGGACGGGCAGCAGTCACCTTAAAGCTAGGTCCTTACTTTCATGCGACTGTTAACATCCTCCATGTGTATTTTGGCAGAGAAGACCTAAAAACATGTTATTTTTAAACAGCTTTTGTATTGAGGGACAGAATCCTGGAAGGAAAATCCACTTGTGCCCTTAACATGGGCTATGTGCATTTCTGATCACCTGTTGATCTCCTATCTTTTCGCACATGGTTTTCATGGTTTCTGGTAAGGAATAAATAAATCCATGAAATTTACCTTGGGAAAGGAACCATTATATTTTTACCATACTTAAGGGTCAGTTAGATAAACATTCCCCAAGAGGCAAAAGTAGCTTATCTTCCCCTTCTCCTCCCTTGCCCCGGACTGAACATTCCAGCTTTTTAAATTTTTCATCTCCTGCAGAGGAAAATCTTATTTTTAAAACTGGTTTACCCATACATACACATACACACACACGTTTTCCTGTGCTTACTTTCCCTTCTCAGGTCTGGGGCAGGTGCGCCAGGCTGTAGGGCGTCCGTGGGAACTGGGGCACACTGGGGTGGGCTTCTTGCCCCTCACCAGAGTGTCTTCTGTGGCCCGATAGTCTCTTGGGGTGCACAAGGGACCAACCTGGATCCTGTGAATGAGCTGATCCCCACACACACACACCCCATCCCCCAAAGAGCGTTGTGTCCTGCCCTGGGATTTCCAGCTGGGATGCATTTCCTCGAAGTCACGAACCTCAAGGCAACTATAGGTTTGTGGAGGTTTTTGTGCCTGGGGCTTGGCAGAATTGGGGGAAATGTCCAACCCCAGAAATCAGAGCTCAGGAATGAGGACATGGCTGAGGAAGGGAGACTGTCTTGTCTGCAGAGCACCTTTGACCCTATGAGCCTGAGCAGGGAGTGAGTGCTGAGGAGGTAACCAGCTTGGTCCAGGCTAAGGCAGAGTGGGATAGAAACCCAAGTCCTAGTGAAGCTTCTGGAGTGTTCTAGGGCTTAACCCCCAACCCACCACCGCCGCCGGCTCCACCCGCCACCTGTCCTCTTCCTCCCCATCATCCCATCCTCACTTAGTTCTCAGGATGAAGCACCTCCTCAGCCCGTGGCTTTGTTGCCACATCAGATGTGTACAACCCCCCGCACGGCCCCCGTGTCCTCGTTCCGGGGATGAGGGTGGTACGCGCGCCCCCTTCGCAGCGCTGTTGCTTTCTCTGGGGAGCTCCCCCCGTGCCTCGCACACGGAGAGAGCTCGTCCACGCTGTCTCCCTCCCCACCCCTACCTCCCAACACAGCTCTCCACAGCTCCCTCCCCAGCGCCCTCTTTTAAACATTATTTTCCGCACATAATCTTTCTCATTCTATTAGGCCCCACACAGATGCCAGTCCCCAGGGAAGCCTCCCAGACCGCCCCCTTTTCAGCTTCCAGCCAAGAGTGAGGGTCTCCCATGCACACCCCTCTCCTTCAGCCCACTGTTAACGTCCTTGGGGCGCTTTTTACCTCCCCTGCTGAGCTGCACGTTTGTTTGGGAAGTCCCAGTTGCACTGTCTTCTGTGTTACCTCAGAAAGGACTTAACCTCTGTGTTTCCGTGTCCACCTTTGGAGAATGGGGCGGTATCCATTTATCGCAGTATGTGCACGGAGTTCGCAGAGGGGCCACAGAAAACACTATACGCAGGGCGCCTGGGGCGCTCTGTCGGTGAAGCGTCTGCCTTCGGCTCAGGTCATGATCCCAGGGTCCTGGGATCGAGCCCCGCATCGGGCTCCCTGCTCGGCGGGAAGCCTGCTTCTCCCTGTGACTCCCCCCCGCTTCTGCTGTCTCTCTCTCTCTCTCTCTCTCAAATAAAGAAATCAAAACAAGGGCTACATGCAAACACGCAGCGCGGTCCCTGGTGCAAGGCTGCGGCGTCACATCGCGGATGCTCAGGAGGCATGTGTGGGCACTGAAAGGGCAGCAGAGTGTCACAGGGCCGAGCAGCGGGCCCCGGGAGGAGGTCTGAGGTGGTAGGTGCCCCGTGTCGCAGCGGTGAATGGAGCCAGCAGATGCGAGGGCCACAGAGAGCCATGACTGTCCCCACTCACGGCGGGCGAGCTCACAGCCACACAGATGCCTCTGTGCACCCGGCCCCGCGGCCCGGAGGGGGGCCTCTGCAACTGCAGGCCCCACTGTTCCCGAGGGGCGGCATCTGCGGCCGGAGCCCCCACACCATATGTGCGGCCGCCCCAGCGCGTGCCGGGTGGCTGCTCGAGGGACAGGCGCCGCTGTGTGCTGCCCCCGGCCCATCTGCAGGGGGGCCCGTCTGCAGGGGGGCCTCTCCCAGGACTGGGCCAGCTGAGCTCCAAACAGACTCAAGACACACACAGAGGGAAGGAACACCAGTCCCGGCGAGTCAGTCCCAAGGAGCTCCGTCCTCCAAGGGGCGCTCACGGCCTCCCCGCCCTGTGCCCTGGGTCTCAGAAACAGGCCTCGCGCCTTTTCTCTGGGGGGTTCATCTGTTCCAAGGTCAGCGGTCTTCTTTTTCTTTAGCTTTTCATGATTTCAAACTTGTAGGAATAGTAGAAAGAACATGCATATGTTCTTTACCCAGATTGCTCTGTTGTTCACGTTTATCCCGTTTGCTCTGTCACGGTCTCTCCCTCTCTCTCCCCCCGTATGTTTGTGTATATGTCACACACACACACACTCATTTTCTGAAACCGCTGAGAGTCGGTGAGCACGCCGCGGCCCTCCACCCCGGAACACCCCATCGCGCGTCCCCCAGGACGGGGATCGTGTCTCACGACCCCCTGCTGTGACCCACTTCGTGCGTTCCACGTGGACCACCTTTCATCCAGTCCACCGTCCTACTCCGATGCTGTCCGTCACAGCACCTTCTCTGTTCAAAGATGAAAGAATCAAAAAGATGAACATCTCAAAGAGATTGAGTGGAGTCATATGTATTTTAAAATCCTCGGCTTTTGGAGTAAATTCTCAAGTGCACACGCGCGCGCACACACACACGCACAGCTGACCGTGCTTTAGATCCTTCCATGTGTCCACTGTGTCGGTGAAGAACTCCTGCCAAGCCCCGTGTCTGCTGGGTAGGCGGGTGTCCCAGGTGTCCTAGGAAGGGAGCCTCAGGGAACGAGGCGCACAAGGCGTGCAAAGCCGGATTCATTCTTTCAGCAGCTAACCCTCGAGCCGTCCCCTGGGCTGGGCATCGAAGGTACAAACAGGAGAGCTGACCTCTGCGCCCCTTTGGTGTTACTTTGCAGGTAAGAGCTCAGACTTAGAGGTAGGACGAACCTGGGTTCTATTTACCAGACGAGAGCAGATTACTGAGCGCCGAGCCTCAGTTTCTTGAGCTGCGCAATGGGGGTCCTGGTGAAAGCCGAGAACAGCTGTCCAGCACCAGCCCCGAGTCCGTGCGCGGAAGCACTCACTAAGTGCCAACCAGCACGCTGTGGGGGGAAAGCAGGGAAGAATCCCCAGATTGCTATAATGGCAGGCGAGGGCCCGAAGGACCCCCGAGCGGGAGGCCGCCTTGCAGGTGTAGTCAGAGCTGTCTTCCGAGGAGGCATTTGAACCCAGGATGGGAAGGCGACTTTTCCACTGAGGGGTGGGAGTCTGGAGGCTGCGGGAGGGGGAGGGAGAGGAAGGGGAGGCAGTCCCTATTCTGCGCAGAGGGAACTGCACGTGCGAGGCGCGGGGGACCAAGAGGCTGCAGACACTTCGGTGCTGGCCTCGGAGCCAGAGGGCTGGGCCGGTAGGAGGGGAGGCTGGAAGCTCCCACAGACGCACCCGCACAGGCGATGGGCAGAGACGCTTCCTTCGAACCCCCGCCCGCTAACAGAGCCGCCCGCCCCTCGTCCTCCTCCTGTCACTGCGGCCCCCAGCAGGTGCTAACGCCTCCCTTTAAGAGCCCAAGATAGCCAGACGCTTTTTCTGACTATAAAATTAATACTGCTCACTATCGATGCTTTGGAAAATATTTTTGAAGTCTCTTTTCACACTTTCAATTAAGAAACTCTCCCTCCGTAATAGCTTTGTTATCTGGCATGTCAAATTAATTAAAAGGCTGGTTAGCTGAGTATTCAGCCACGGGGCGCCGTGCAGGCCCCCCTTCCCCCTCCCCTCCTATTACTTGTTAGCGCCAGAAGCCGCCTGCAACGTCCCTGCACCCCTTCTCGCCCAGGGGGGACGCGTCCTGGTGTGGAGTGCTGCGTGCTGCTTTCCCTAAAGGCAGCCCATTTTGAACGCAATGGATTTTGCTGAATGTACAACCCCTAGCTTTGAAATAAGACCCCATTCGCTGTGGTTCTAAAGCGGAAGCTAGGGGCAGGCAGCAGTCACCAGGAGCCGCCCCTCCCCTCTCCCCTCCCGCTTCTGGAGCCTTGCAGGGGGGTGGGGGCTGGGCCTGTGTTTGGGCCTCCAGCTCCCCAGGTGATGTTGGTTAAGAACCTCTCTGTCCCAGGGTGTTTGTTTCCTGCTTCACACTCAGTGGAGAGGGACCGCAGGGCGAGCTGGAGTCCCCTCATTAGAGCTCCACTCACCCCAGCGTGCCTGTAAATAGCCCCGTCCCCTGGAGCTCTTAAAACACAGCTGACTTCCAGACAGAAAGTGCTGTCCCTGCTCTGGCAGGAACAGATCTGCAAGGGAAGGGGCGCTCGCTCTCTAACCTGGCCTCCACCCTGGCTCGGGCTCGGGCAGCAGTGAGGGAAACAGGACCGAGCAGAGATCTGATGCACCCGGCTTACCTGTCCCGCTCACGTTGTCTCTTTAACAAAATCATGCTTCTGTTTTTCTGGCTTAGGAAATGTTCTCTTACACAAGGGCTCACGAAGGGGCTTGTGTTTCACCACACAAAGGGCTTTCTTCTGAGAGCTCGTAAGAGCAGAGTGGAGGCTCCCCCAAGCACGGGAAATGTGGTTCCGTTTATAACCGCGGGTTTTATAGAAACTCTGGGAGAACACAGGTTACGGGGGGGGGGGGGAGGACAGCTGTCACAGATGTGGCCTGAGGGCCCCCAACAGCGCACCTGGGTCAGGGCAGGGGTGCGGATAACGAGCCACGCGCACTCTGCCCAACCTCGAACACGAACACGGCCAGGCCTCGCTGGTGTGTGTGCGCATCTCCCTGCCCCTTTCTCCCAGCGCTGTGAGAAATTAGGATAAAATTCAACCCCTTCCTGAGAAGCACTGTCTTCTTAAGCGGACTTAGAAGGAAAGCCATCGTTCTTCCCTGGCCTGTTTCTGTGATGTTTGTTGTGGTGTGTGGTGAACGGGGTTCACCGTTCAGTCCAGCTTGAAAACACACCCACACCCACACCCACCACAGGGAAGCGTCTTGGAAGGACCCAAGGGCAGGAAATACAGCCTGGTCTCGCGGGCCGGCTGCAGGGACAGACGGTGGCTCAGTCTGTCCGTCTCTCTGGGGCCGCTGGGTCCCTGGCCTTCTCTGCATTTCTGCTTCTTTCTCTCACAGACCACCTCTCTCTGCTTCTGTCCATGTAGCTCCCCAGGCCAAATACCTGATGGAAGCTTCCAGAGTCTCTGAGTTTATTGTAGGGACAATCTGGTTCAGCGTGAGTCCCCTTAGCTGCCGCCAAGTGGGTACAGGTCCAGCAGGGTCCCGGGGTCGGCCCCCCAGCACGCACCCCCACCGTGTCACCGTGTCACCTCACCCCGGCTCTGTGTTCCATAAACGTGCACACTTCTCTGCTACCTCTGACTTCTCGGGCCACGTGGCAAGCGTTGCTGGACGAATCTGCTGTTTCTGTCCCCCTGGCATCATCGACTGCTCTCCTCCTTCCAGCTTCAGAACCCCCGTTTGCCTTTTGGAAATAGCCCCCACCCCACACCGTCCACATGGTTCAGGTGAGGCTGCCACGTCCCACTCCGCCCACCTGTCTGGGCAGCGCGTCACTGCGGGTCAAGTTCAGAGGACGAGCATGTGAGCCAAGGAGAGTCTCATCTAGAACTTTCTGCTGGGCCTGTCAGGAAAGGAGTTTCCTCCTCCTGCTGGAGCTGCCAGCGTAGGCCCAGAACTGCCCATGGCCATCTTGGTCCATCCCCAAAATGAAGCCCGCACGGATAAAAAGCAGAGCTGAGAAACAGAAACAAATGATGGACAATGTGGTCTGAGGAATTCAATCTGAACACATCTGAAGCACGTGGACCCCAAACTCCCTTTTCTGCTTAAGCCAATTTTGAGTTGCACTGAAGTTCACTTTCCCAGGAGTGACCCTGGCTGGGCACAGGGTGCCCCCAGAAGACCCTCCCGAGGGCTGAATTACTTGCAGAACTGCAACTCGTTGACTTCCTAATTTCTGAAAGTGCTTTGCATGGTGCACGTATGTGAGCAAAGTCTCCAGTTTGGGCTCTGCTCTGAGAATCCTGGCATCCGAGGCTCTTTTAAAGACTCAGACATATGTCACTGGTGGGAATGAGAGTTTGGAAGGACAATGGACAGAACGTTAAGGACCTAGAGGATTCAACAAACAAAAAGAACACTTGCCGGCACATCAGCAGGTCAGGGGGCCTGTGCTGGAACGGGAGCCCTTCCTCTTTGCCACCGCGCAGCGGATCCTCTCACCGAGGCTGAGCGCAGGGCAGCAGTCCCTCCAGAGGACCCGTGCATCTTCCCTATTGCCCACGTGGGGCCCTGGGCCCAGGTCATCCAGCCAGTGTGCCCCCCGGCAGGACGAGCAGGTCTCAGGGACGTGGCCACTACCCCATGCCAATAAACCTCCCTTCCAAGGTCTGCAGTGCGAAGTGCCGGGATGAGGAGAGCATCGGAAGGCGTAGCTCATTCCCAGTCTGCTCCTCCTAAGTCCCAGCTCTGCTGCATCCTGTAATCTGACCCAGCCGGCATGCCCCCTGGGGGGACACTGGGGACATGACCCCAAGGTTCTCTGGCTCAGCAACCTCTCTTCTTAACAGCACTCTAGCAACCTGTTTAATTTGGGAAGTTGAAAAGCACCAAAGATGAACTACACAAAGATAACCCTAAGGAAATAAGCACCAGCCCCTCTTTGTCAGGGTTTTGAGGGCCCGGGCAGCATTCTTAGCTTGGAATAACCAATCAGGGTCGAGAGAGACTTAAACCATTTCTCGTGTTTGAGGACTCCAGTATGATTTTTGATACAAGGAAGAACATCCATATTAAATGTTTACATCAACCAACAATAGTACAATATTAATCATGCTGGTTCCCAACAATGATAGGATCTATGAAAAAAGCATCATAGTAGCCGGGGCGCCCGGGTGGCTCAGTCGTTAAGCGTCTGCCTTCAGCTGAGGTCATGATCCCAGGGTGCTGGGATCGAGCCCCGCATGGGGCTCCCTGCTCTGTGGGGAGCCTGCTTCTCCCTCTGCCTGAGCTCCCCCTGCTTGTGCTCTGTCTCTAATAAAGAAATAAGATCTTTTTTTAAAAAAGCATCCTAGTACATCAGAAGCAATACAGACCAGTCATGATACACAGGCACAGAAACGTTAGACGAACTTTTTTTCCAATCCTATTGGTGTATCTCTGTAACTACATTTGTAGCCTCATTTGGAGATAACCCCAAGTCTAAATTTGAGGCTCCTCCTCAACGGGAGGCCAAGTCACAGGGCCCTCTATCCCCGTCCTGGGCCACCGTCCTGGTCCGAGATCCGCACTGAGCCCGGCTGTGGGGATCCCGGCTTCTGGAGGCCCGCGTGCTCCCTCCACGCCGGGGCTGCGGTTCACCGCGGTGGGCTTTTCCGCCCCCTGGTCTGCAGGTACCAGGAGGGAACTCGTTTCTGCCCCACTCTGCAGAATTCAGGGATCGCTCTGGACATTTATTAACTGCTCCTGCTCCTATTGTTCCTACTCTTCTGCCAAATCCATGTGACACACTCTTGCCTTCGAAACTGCAGAGTAGTGAGCACCAGCCAGCTAACACAGACACAGCGCAAAGGAGCTGAGCGGCCCCCCGGGAAACCCGCCCCGCGAAGGAGACACGCACGGAACGAGATCGCTCCACCCAGTTCGACGGGGGGGTGGGGGGGGTTCCTCAGTTTCTGGTTCGCTTACTTCCACTGTTCATCTCCCCACCAGACTCTAAGCTCCAAGAAGGTAGATGGTGTTTGTTTTGCTCTATCTCCTCCTCTCCCAGCACAGAGTAGATGCCCAATAAATACCTGACAGATACCTGGAGTGCTTTCCTGTCCTGTTACCGCAAGTGACATTTTCGGGGCTGTCGCAAGTATCAGTACAATTACGTAATCTTTGTAAACGTCAGCTTCCGGAACATCATGGCGCATCTCACTTTATTTCCTCTGTCAGTGTTTTCCAAATTTGACTGAAGATCGGAATCGCCTGAAGTGCCTTTCTGAAACACGGATTCCTAGGCAGCACCCCAGCCCCCCTGAGTCACAGTCTCCCACGGAGGGGGACGCGGTCGGCGTTAGTAAGCAAGTGCGCGAGCAGGGAGATTCCAAATTCTAACCAGTCTATCAGGGATTACTTCACCTGCTGCTAGTTAGGTGATTCTAGAAAGTCCGCTCTTCGGTGGACGGTATGATCTCCGGAGCGTGTGGGTCACGGGGGTATTACTGGGCCCAGCGCGGCGCACGCTTCCCCTCAGACCTGCCGGCTTGGGCGGGGCGGGCACCTGCTGACCTCGGCCTTGGCTGTGACCGCCCTCGCCACCCCTCGGACTTCCCCCGTCTTATAACTGACTCCGAATCTCCTCACTTTATTTCGCGCTGATTTGATTCCTCAGGAGGCTGAACGATTTCCTGGGTTTGTATACTAATCACATTTTCTCTTCGGGGAATTTTCTGACCCTGCTTTTTGCCTGTTTAATTCTTGGTCCCTTCAGGTTTCCTATCTAGTTTCTACGAACTCTTTACATACAAGATAGCAGCTCCGTGTCTCTCGTATTTACTGCAAACACTTCTCCCCTGGAACACGGGAGCTACGCATGCACACCCTCTCTCTCTCTGGGAACATTTACCTGTCTGTGGGCTGGCGGCCTGGCCTGGAGCCACAGAGAGGGCGGTGGGAGTTGGCAGCAATAATGACATTGAAGGCCCGAGCCTCGATGATCACATAGGAAGAAAGTACGAAAGAGAAGAAGTACAACGACCCAAGGCCCCCACCATGCAGAAGTCGGGGCAGAGGGAGACCAGCCGGAGAGGCGGGAGCGAGGCCGGCGGCCTTGGGGGTCACAGACGCCAAGGGGGCAAGGTGCAAGGAAGACGGGGTTCCAGGAAGAGTTCGTGTCCTAGTGTGGGCGGCCTTGGCTTTTCCTTCTATTTGCTGCATGGTTTGCTTGGTGGGTTTCGCATTTAACTGCTTCATCTGTCTGGGATGTCTGTAGAGAAGCCTTGACCGCCTCCAGCCTCGAGACAAAGGGGCTCTAGCCTCCTCCTCTGGAGGCTCCATCCACTTTCTCCAGCCTCGCAGACCAAGGGCTAGAGGGGGAAAACAGAATGGAAACTGTTGTTTCCCTATGTGTCGTAAGGATGTGGTTTCCGGGATGGGCCCAGCTGTCTATCTCCACCATTGGGATTAGAAGTTTGAGGTTTACTTGGATGCTTAAAATTAAGGCAGAATTAGGGAGAAGAGCCTTGCCCAACCACAATAAACTACTTTAAAATCACTTTCCATTACTTGTGATGCAAAGTTATGGCTTTGTAGTTATAGTTGAGGAAACTGAGTCACAGCATCACATGAGTTGCCTGGAAATGGCATGACTAGAAAGAAGTGGAATTGGGAGAAAAGCCCCACATCCAGCCATTCTCCAGCGCCCCAGGCCTCCTGGAAGCCACAAGAGCAAGCCTGAGGGAACTTGACACTTCTCTCTAGCTTGAAGGGACATCTCTGGTCACGCATTTCAGGCATTGTCTCAGGGAGACACAGATCTGAGGCAAGAGAGAAGGTCTGACAGGCATTCGGCTCAGGTGCTCTCATGGCTTTCTGAGTAAATATGTTCTGCTCTCTTGAGTGAGAAAGGGACTCCTCCAGGGGCAGATCCTCCTGTGGGGCAAGAGCAGGGCTCCGTTCATTCCAGCCAGGCCAGCGGCTTGCACACCTCGGACTCAGCAAGGCTGGCAGACTTTAGTCAGTATTGGGGTGCAATCTCCCCACAGACAGAGCGAGGATATAGTTAAGGTAGAGCAAAGCGGGGGCAAGAAAAGATGCTTAGACAACAATCTGATATTTTAGAAAGACACGGCGTTGTCATGGAGGAAATTAATCTTGTTGAACTTGCGTGTACTTATTTTAGAGTTTGGTATGGTTTCGTATTTTGAATCACACAGCGGTGTGAGGTGGGAAGGGCACAGTCCTGTGGTAGCAGACTGCGTCTCTGAATAGCTTCACCATCTCTGTCTTAACACATCCTCCTCTGGGGTATCAGGTTGGGTTTGCTGTTGTTTTTTTCCAATGCCATCTATAATGCAGTGCCCATAGCTCTTTTATTCTGCTAAACTTTCCCCCTTTATTTTTTTCGGAGAGATTCTAAGGAGAGGATCAAAGCAGAGCTGTACTCCGATCAGGGGACAGGGCACCACCAGCCCCCTTCTGGCGGCATCCTTCCCCGTAGGAGGAGGAGCCCCCAGGCCGACAGAACATGCCCGCTTGAAGTCCACAACCCCCCTTCCAGGGACGTGGAACCCCCCAGAGGGCCCTGCCCCAGTGGCCCCAGCTCATCTCCAGACCTGCTTTCTGGATCTCTCCTCCTGACGTCCAGTCTCACCAGCAGTGGGCACGGACGTGGGCCTGAGGGGTGGCCGAGGGGCGCTGGGGCAGCAGACAAGAGTTTGCACCTGTGAGCTGGGCTGTCCGCACACAGCTGCGCGAGCTCCCTCCCCATGCCGGACAGACCCAGGAACCAGGAGAATGGGTGTGGGGCCAGCGCCCGGCACCCCCGTGTTGTCACACTCCAAGGTGGGACCCGGAGCTGTCCGAGCACCTGACACTTGAGCGTGGCCTTCTAGGTACTACGCCAGTGTGTGTGTGCCAAGGAAGGACAGGTAAGGGTTCGTGCCCTTAGTACTCTCAGCTCCTGACGCACAGGTGAGGCTCCAGCCCTGCTCTTCCCGGGCACCCCGCGAGTCTTCAGGAGTCCTGGATGAGGCGTTGTGACCATGTTTACAGTCTCCTGCCGCGTCTGCGCGGCCATGCTGCCCTTCCCAACAGCCGTCCTGGCTTACAACTGGTGCGTGTGCGGGCTTCATCCTGCCTGCCCATCCCGCTCGCCCATCCTGCCTGCCCATCCCGCCGCGGCTGCCGGCGTCCATTCAGTAGGAACGGAGCGATCTGCCCACATTGTTTTACTCTGCACTCTTTGATCACCTGCGTGAGTGATAATAAAAACCACCATGTACTGAGCCCTCACTGTACGCAGGGCCCTAAGATAAAACACTCTGCCCGCACTTCCTCATTTATTCCTCCCTGCAGTCCTCGGACCTCTCGGGACCCTAAAGGTCAGAGGAATAAAGGAACGTGTCCAACACTGCGGGTAGTGATCAGTGCCGAGGACTTGTCCACATGGTTTCTTCTCCCGTCGCGGACCCTCCTTCCTGCCTCGGCCGGCTCGGGCTCTATCCCCGTCCCTGGCGGTCATCGCTCTGCTCCGGTCACTCCCGCTGCGCTTGCTCTGGACACTTCCCAGAGCGGAATCCTACCCTCCGGGCCCCCCTGGGCCTGGCTCCCTCCACGGCCTCCCGTTCCTGAGGCTCGGCCGTGGGGCAGTGGGCGGCAGCACCGTGTCCCCATTCATGGCGGCCACGGGCTGCGTTTTTGTGCTACGTGGTCTTCCGTCTAGACGGCCAAAAACGTTTCTTCTTTTTAAGTTATGATGCTTTTGATGAATTGCTAAAGGAGGAAGGGCAGAGGATTGTCTGCAGGTGGTAGACGGCCCCCGTCCACCTAAACTGCTTCCCTCCCTGACTTCTGCGTTCTCGGTGATCGGAAAGCCGCTGGGCTAGCGGAAAGCACGTTTCTCTCCGCCTTAGCTGGTTGGTTCATGGGCTTGTGGATGGTACCAAAACAGAGAAAAGTGTTTTTATGGTTTCCAGGAGTTGATGAAAAGCCACAAAGGGGGCAAAAGGGAGGCTCGGCTAGAGATGAAGCTTCTAGGTTCCTTCTAAAAATGAGCGCCAAAGGGGGCGCCTGGGTGGCTCAGTCGTTAAGCGTCTGCCTTCGGCTCAGGTCATGATCCCAGGGTCCTGGGATCGAGCCCCACATCCGGCTCCCTGCTTGGTGGGAAGCCTGCTTCTCCTTCTCCCACTCCCCCTGCTTGTGTTCCTGCTCTCACTATCTCTCTGTCTGTCAAATAAATAAATAAAATCTTAAAAAAAAAAAAAAAAAAAAAAAAATGAGCGCCAAGGCGCAGGATTTCAGGAATAACCACTGCACACATTGGTGGACACCACCTCTTTGGCAAAGCGTCTCCAAATGCCCTTCAGACGCCGAACTCTGCACACCTTCCCGAGGGCTACTTTGCACACACCTTCTACGCGCACCAGGCCCGTCTCCTTACTGGTCCTGTGCCCCAGAGAGACGGCGCGTCTCTGGGCGCGCAGGGCTGGGACCTCTGTGGGCTGCACGCCTTCAGCTCCGCACCTGGCCGGGGAGCCGGCTCCGAGAACGTCTCCTGAGTAACAGGCGAGCGGGAGAGTAGGTGAGCACACGAAGCGAGACCATAGCTCTGCGGTGCGGAGCCACGCCGTCCCACCCTCTCGCTGCCGGCCACGCGTGGCCACTTACATCGACGTTCATCAACATGAAATGCAATCAGAGGCCCAGCGCCTGTGTCACGCTGTCCACACTGCTGGTGCTCAGCTGCCCCACGCGGCTGGCGGCCACCGCTCTGGACAACATACGTTACAGAACATCCCCACCAGCACAGAAAGTGCCCTTGGGCGGGCTGATCCAAACTGCTGTCTCTGTTACACACCCACCCACACGCAGACACGCGGGACTGCAGGGACAGGGAGGGTCCTCTCACCCCGACGGATTCAGCTGAGTTCCTGCCAGATGTGTAGGGCATCCAGATACGTAGGGGGAAAGAGAAGGTTCTGGAGAGAGTGACGGGGGATGCCTTTGTTCCTACATACCTTCCACTGCCTCCTTGGAGCCCTGCTGGGGATCAAAACTCTGGGGGAGAGCCCACGGCCGTGACGTTAGGCCATTTCACGCCTTTCCCAGACAATCAGCCTTTCATCGTATTCCCATTACTCCACGCTTTCGATTTGTGAGGGGAAAGCCCTATGTCTCACGTGATAAATCATCTTTATTTATTTAGGGCTGGGAAGGGGCCAAAAGCAGACGGTCAGCGAGCAGCGAGCGATAACCACAAACGCCTGCCTGGGGAGTCCGCGTGGCGCACGCACGTTCCCTGCCGATTCCAAAACATCTTTGTCGGGCAGTGTTTGCACAGAGATCTTCAAGTGTGCTGTGTTCCTGTCCCTGGAGCGTGAGCTCAAGCCCGGCTCATCAATCACCCACAGAGGGTCCCTCCTTTCAGGGGACACGTCTGACTCCAGCCCCTCGAGCCAGGGAGCACTGTGCTCAGACCTCCCCGTTCCCTTTTTGGAAACAATAAGCAATGGTTACTGTGTGGGATAGGGAAATCCCTGGGGCAATAGCTGGATCTTTCATAAAAATTCACGGCGGCCCATGGTCTTCCGTCAGCAGCTTCTATGAATGGAAGATTTCACAGGAAAAAGATCTTGGAATTCCACTCAGCACAGATACCCTGGAAGCCAAGAATGGCCACAATCTTAGGCTGGAACCTCCATGTCAAGAGAGCGGCTCACTACGCTTTGGCACTGGGAAGAGCACGCAGTAGGGGTGGGGGAGCACGTTCGGGGGTCCTCAGGGGCCTTGGAGGGTCTCTAGTCCTGAGGAAGGTGGCGATGATGGTGAGGAACCGTTGTCTTGGCTACAGAAACCATCTTAGCTGAGATTTCTCTGGACGGAACGAGGCTTCAAAATGAGCCACTGAGCTGAGATCATGATGAGGTGGATCTCACCCAATACGGATGAAATCAGGCAACAAAAAATGTATCCGGTACCGAAAAATGTATTTGTCCAAGTCAGTGCCCAAGTGCTTCTGATCTCCACGAGCTCATTATGAGGCAACCGACATGACTAGAATATTGAAAATAAGATTGTAAATGCTCCTGAAGGGTAAGGGGTGAGTGGGAGTGACTAAGAGCGCTCTCGCGCCTGAGCTCGTCAGCTGCACCCAGACAACACTGGATACCAGTGCTGCCCCCAGGGACCACCGTCAGAAGGGGTTCAGAGCGTGATGCGGACGCCATGCGCTGGGCGTGCCGCGTCTGGGGGAAGAGTGCTGGCAATACTGATGGGTCTCTACAAATCTTTAAAGGGTCCCTCCTCGAGGAGAGAGCAGATAAACAATTTTACTTACACTGTTACTTGCTCTGAACAGGGAGCTGAGCAGAGAAAAGAGACATTCCCACTCTTTTCTCATTGCCCGGGGGGCCATGCTGGGGGGGAACCTGCTTATTAAACGTCAAGCTCAAGGGCACTACTTGTAAGTGGCAGCACTGGGACTTAAACCTGCACCTGCCAGACACCCCAGTCCCCTTCCTCCAGGAAGTCCCCCCGATGATGCCAGGAGCCCCCTGACCTCTGACCGCTCTCTCAGATGTCACCTTTCCTCTTCGGGCCCTCCCTGGGACCTCTTCACCCCGCTGTCCACAGAACCCACACGCCCACGTGGTTCCAACGATCATCTCTCCCCACGGGTGAGTCCCACCTGACACCCGCCGACCCACTTGCCCAGCCCCACGCCACCCCTTGACCCCGCGTGCAGCTGTGTGACCCGTTTCCCCTCTCGTTCTGGAGAACAACTGAACGAATCAACCAGTTATATCCTGGACGCCTACTAGGCTCAGGGTGGGCTGGGGATGTTCAGAAAACAACCAACACAAACCAAAAAATACCCGGAAATCGACATTCGATTGTTCAACAGTAGACTCTGTGCACAATCGGCTAGCACGGGGGGACAGCAGGGATCGGCGGGGATCAATGGGGGACAGTGAGGGTCGGCGGGGATCGGTGGGGGTCGGCGGAGGCCGGTGGGGGCCGGCGGGCATGTCCAGGGCGGTGTTCTGGAAGAGCCCGAGCGGCAGGCGACATGGGGAGGACACTCCCGGCAGAGTCACTTTGGACACGGAGGGTGTAGAACTCCAGGCACGGGGCCCGCGCTGCTCAGACATGTCAGCACGTGGGGGTGGCTCAAAGGTCATCGCAAAGGTCAAACTGTCAGCTAACAACGAGCAGGGGACGGACAGGGGTCGGCACTCAGCACACGGTGCAGGCCCTCAGGGCTGTTCGTCATTACGCCCGGTTATTACAGCAAGAGCGTGGACACTCTGGGGAGGGAATCTGGACAGTCGCGGTTGATCAGAGGTAGACGGGACGCCCTCTGATCCGGCAGTCCTACTCCAGGACGGTACCTACAGAAGCCCATCCTGCATCTCATCGCTCAGCACATTGTTAATTTGTTTTTTTAACAGTGGGACACTGGAGACGTGCTAATGTTTTTTGATAAGGAATTATTTGACAAATTACCAAACATCCATACAATGGACTATGATAGAGGGGACAAAAGGAAGGAGTTAAACATACATGTATCAACATGGAGAGACTGCAGTTTCTTTAGTTGTAGACTAGGATACACACAGGACAGTCTCATGCTGCCTGTGTGTGTTTGTGTGTCTGCCCAGGGAAAGGTCGGAAAGTATATGCCTGGTCGTACATAAGGGTTGACTCTACACCCGGGACGGTGGAGAGTGCTTCTGGATTGCTTCAAAGGTTCGCAGCACACATGAAAACTTGTGTAATTTAAAACATTTTTGAATGAAACTATTAGAAAGAAGACGTTGACCTAGGGGCGCCTGGGTGGCTCAGTCGTTCAGCGTCTGCCTTCGGCTCAGGTCATGATCCCGGGGTCCTGGGATCGAGCCCCGCGTCGGGCTCCCTGCTCAGCGGGAAGCCTGCTTCTCCCTCTCCCACTCCCTCTGCTTGTGTTCCCTCTCTCGCTGTGTCTCTCTCGCTGTCAAATAAATAAATAAAATCTTAAAAAAAAAAAAGACGTTGACCTATAATTAGATGAACTAAAATCTAATTAAATATCGGCTCCATTCCTTCTCCAAGGGCCCCCAGCCAAAGGGACAGATGTGCAGGCAGGAACCACGCAGGTGAGGCCACGCACCCGGCGCCCCGCTGACGGCCTGCAGGGAGGGGCGAGCGGGGCGAGGTCCTGCGGCCCCAGCTGAAGGGGCCAGTGCCCATCCTGAGGGATCGGATTTGCCTACTTAGGAGCCCTGTTGGATCCGCGTCCTGTCCTTTCCCAGACCGTGTCCATGTCAGTGACCGTTCTCACACACACAGGCACACATGTATACAAACACGCACACGCACACGCACATACATGCACATGCGCACACATGCCCCAGGCCCTCAGCAGGAGCCCCCTGTTTCTCCAGCCAGCATCACTCTTGGGGCCCTGCTTCTCACTTGTGCCGGAAGCTTCCGTCCGATCCCTGCGCAGGAGCCCACATCAGCATCAGCGTCCGGGGGGCGGCGCTGCGGAAATGTACGACCACGCGTGTTGGAGCCGTGCTAGGGCCCTGAGCAAGGGCACACACGTCCTCACACCCCCGGCGTCGGTCACTGCCTGTCTTGACCCCCCAGAAACACCTGGGCCTCTCTCGACAACACCTTCTTTGCAGCTTCTTCCTGAACGCGCAGACGGGCCTCGCAGCATCGGCCCGGGGACTCGGCTGGCCCAGTCTGTGTCGGGAAGGCCGCGGTCTGCGCGGGTGCTCCTCACTCCTGAGCCCAGGCCTCTCCTAACGGAGCCCTCACGGAGAGATGAGAGGGGTCGGCGGAAGCGCCCTGGACACCACACACCGGCTCCCCCAATTAGGAAATACCCACTTCGGTCTTCGAGCCCCTGCTTCGTTCACTCTTAACTCTGCTCCTCCTGCGTCGATACCTCCTTTCCGTATCATGGCCTCTTTCTAGATTCTTCTACGCACTTGAATGGTTTTTAAGGAACGATTCAGCAAGACCTTTCAAAAGCAGACAAAGAGAAAAGGCCTCAAACCCTCACGGATTGAAGTCACCCATGGTGTCAGAACTTCGATCTGGTTCCAAAGTCACCCCAGCTGACGGGAGCTCAAAGGCTCTCTGACCATTCGTTAGTCCCTGACGCTGACCCCCAGGGCTGGTCCATGAACCTCCTCAGGACACACACCGCCCTCTTGCGTGAGGTCACAAAGCTCCACTTCTTCGGTAGGAGAAAGTGCAGGGGACGCCGGCTGAGCACAGAACACAGGATGTCAGAGCGGGAAGGGGAAGAACAAACCTCAGAGAACCTGGACATGTGGAAAGACCAGGAGACCAAAGGCCCAGGAGAGCCTGTGTGGAACGGCTGTAAGAACACCCCTCCAACGGATCCCACACCACAGTGCCCACAGGTACTGATGGCCCAGACACTTGCCTCCCCAACCCAATGTCACTCACCTCCCCGCACATGAGCCCTGGAACCTTGAGCTGTAGCTCTCATAGTTCACACCCTTTTAGAGCTCGCTCTGCAGCAAGCTGGTGTGTTTAAAATGTGGCCAAGGGTGGAAGTGAGTACAAAGGCTTCCGAGCAGCCCAAATGAAACCCTGTTCACCCACAAAAGCATGTTACTCACCCATATTCAGAAGCAAGCCTCTCCAGCTCACTCAGAGCTCCTGTGCTCTTACTTAGCATGCAATTCTAAAAAGACCAGATGTGGGGCTTCTAAACTAACAGCAGATCAGAGGTAACAAACTAGAAGTAGATAGAGGAACGTACCAATAAGCAACAGAAAGTGACACCTGACAGGCTGGAAGGTCCTACAGGGAAAGATAGTAAACAAGGAGTGGGTGCAAAATCTGGGCCATTACACTGGAAGACAAATAGACAAATAGCCTTGCATCTCTCAAGGTCTTGAGCCTTAATACCAAGCCTCTACCCTATGCCAGGCTCTTTGCTAGTAAATTAGCTAGCAGTTGCTTTTGGCCACTAGTTACAGGAACCCAAAATAAAACTGGTTGAACTAAGCGGGGGGAGGGAGGTGTTTTTCTTCCATATACCAAGAAACCCAGAGATAGGGAGTCAAAGACAGATGGCTCTTGATTTCCTTGGTAACCTTCGCCATTCTTAGCATGTGGCTTCCAGCCTCGGAGTCACTTCATGATCACAAGATGACTGCTGCAATTCCAGCCATCACATCTACATTCCAGTCAGCAGGGAGGAAGAAAGGCACACTTTGCACCTGAATCGACATCTTTGAAACAGCTTTCATGGAAGCTTTACCCGATTTTGCTTATATCTCACTGACCATCCCAATGTGCAAGGAGAATGCGAAATGAAGGTTTCCACTATGGCTTCTGACAAACACAGAGTTTCGGGTAGTAAGGATGAAATGAGAAAGAGGTGTTGGGAAGATAAATGTCACAGCCGGGGGGGCACCCGAGCGTTGCAGAGATTCAGACACAACTCCGCCTTCAAGGAACCCAGGCTTCAGGGAGAATCCTTTCCTTCCAAAATGGTTAAAATAATAATTATGTCTTGAGACATAAACTTTCATCTTGATGAACAGACTCCATAATTTAGGGCAACACTTCCCCCAGAAGATTCTAGACTGTGAAGAATTTTGCTGAGATTGTTTGTTTGCTTTAATTCCATAAGAATCACATTTCTGCCTATGAAATCCACTTGGGCCCTGCTCCTGTCCACCAGCGTTTAGACTCCTCATAACTCTGTTGCAGGAGACAGGAGAGGCTTTTGCTAATAGCAAATGGCCACAGAGTTCCTCAGGCAGGTAGACGCAGAAGGCCCTGTACTCCCGTCTGTCCCCTCCCTACTCCGTCGGGCTGATCCCAGGATAATTCAGGCTGCGGGTATCATGGCTGCGATTCTTCTTCCGTGGCACCTCTATCATGAGACGAATCTGCCACGAGAGGTGGGAAGCCCTCCGACCGTGCATCATGTGGCGGCAATTCCAGACACAGGAGGGATGCACTTTTAGATTTCATTTTGAGCAAATCTGATGTTTTCTTAGATAAAGCGAATGTGCTAAACTCCGATGGTTTTCTCCCTGGGGGAGCAGGTGAATGCGAAGCTGGTTTCTTCCATTCCTGCGCTGGCCAGGGATGGGAATTTGCCCTGACTGTGCCAGGAACCTCCCCGCTGAGCTGGGACCGCGGGGGTGAGCACCGCACTCCGGCCCCTGCCACCTCTGCCTCAGCTCAGGCGCTACCTGACCTCTCACTGCATAGGGCCGACCTGTAGGCTCAGGGACGGGTGGGAGTGTTGGGTGGGGTGGCCCTGAGAGGGCCTGGAGCCCCACAGGTGGCCTTGGGGAGCAGTGGGGGCTGGGGCACAAGAGGAGCATGGGCAGGGTCCAACCAGATGCGCGACAACCTCGAGCAGAAGTCACACATCGATGCAAGCACCCCCGACCCTGCTGTCACTCGCTCGGCATTAACCGAGAGCATTCCTTCTGCTGGGCGCTGACCAGGTGCCATGACCTGTCCCCACCAAGTCCCTGCCCCCGTGGAGTGAAGTAGAAGGTACAAGGACGGCACTGGGGGAGTCCAAGGAGAAGCCCCCCGGTAGGGTTGATGGGAAGAGGTTTGCCCAAACTGAGTTCCAAGGGAGGGACAGGGCAAGCAGAGTGGGGAGCAGGGCTGGTGGGGGCCCCTGAGCTGGTCCAGGGCAGGTGCAAGTGAGGCAGGACAGGACTGGCTGGGGAAGGCAACAGGCCGGGATGATGGGGGCAGGATGCTCGGGCCCCCACGGGCTGTAGGCAAGTAAGGGCGAGGATCTACATGGCCGGGTGGAGGGCGGCTCGGAGCAGGCGATCCTGGCGGTCAGACGGTGGGCCAGGCAGGGGCAGAGGTATACCCTGCTGGAGATAAATCCAGAACCGCCGGGGAGGGGTGGGTGCTGAGGGAAGTGAGGGGCGATGGAGGAGGACAGCCTGCTTTGGGGACTGGTGCCCTCCTCCCAGCCTCACGTCCTGTTCGGAGAGAGTCTGACGGAGTGGGAGGTTTGGTGGGTCAGCCGTGGCGCCTCCCTCTGATCAGCTCGAGCCTCAAGCCTGGAGCAGGCTGTCCCTGTGACCATACGTATGCGGTTCCCCTCGAGAGCATCAGGTGCCACAAGAAGGGACGAGGACCCTCCAAGGGAGAGGGGCCTTTTCATGGAGGCTCCATCATCACTGGCAACTGGGACACGTCATTTGCAAACACTTTCTTCAGAAACCCCTGACTGCTAAGTGCTCGGTAGAATTAGGGGTCAGAGACGGAGAGGGGCTCGCCCAAGCTGACCCAGCCAATCGGCGACAGACGCGGAACCAGGCTCCAGGAGCGCCGAGGCAGGCTTGCCGGGTGGTTAGACGAAGGCCAGTCCAGGCTCGGATCCCGGCCCCACTGCTCGCCAACCTCCCCGAGCCTCCGCTTTGTCATCCGTGGACTGAGGGTAAGTGATTCCACCTTCTCACAGGGACGCGGTGAGACTCGAGTGGGATCACGCAAACCTGCAACATATCTCCCCCCGCGCCTGGCGCAGGGAGCCGCTCCGTGACTGTGCTTACTTAATGAAGCGACTAGTGGGCCCCGCCTCGTGGTGAATCTGAGAGCACGACGTGAGCCAGTCGGTGGAACGTGGATTTCCACGGAGCATTTTCCTCCCCCCCCGCCCAGCATCCGAAAAGCTGAGTTCATCCTCCCTCTGGAGCCAAATGCAAGCCAGGCTCTAACCCACCATGGAGCGAGGGGGAGAATTCCTGCCCTTCTGCTGGACCTGACTCACACCTGGGACAGCACACGACCCTCCAGGCAGAAGCAAGCCGGGCTCCTCCGCGCACCCGCTGGGCTCAGCCACAAGCAGCCACGCTCCCCGGCCACGCTCGGCCGCTTTCTGCACCGCCTCCTCCCGGAGTCAGACCCTGTGCAGTCGGGCCCCAAGCTGGGGCTCGGGCCGGGCCGGCGGGAGGGGCCTGGCGACGGGGGGCCGGCGTCTCTTTGGGCTCTGCGTTCTGCAGACCCAGCGCCGAGGCGGGCAGAAGATCTGACTCAGCTCGGCTTCATCTGTGTCCTCGGTCACATGCTTGTGGTCCGGACCACAGGGCTCGGTGACAGCGACGTTCGACCACGAGCAGCACAGCACTCAACCGCGCCGTTCCAGTTTGGGAGGGTCCCACAGGAGTGCTTCAAATCGTGTTCATGTGGTTGCTACGGACCAGACATTCCTATTTCTAAAGTTCAAATGCAGCCTTTTCTTAAAACAAAACAAAACAAAACAAAAAACTGCCACAATTCAAAGTGAACTTTGTTTCTATAAAAAGGAAAAAAAAGTAGTACTTTCTCAAAAACCCATAGCCCAAACTGGAACATTTAAATATGAGACTGATATATAAATATGCATACCCTCTCATAAAAATAGAGCGGTTTAGGTTTGTGTTATTTTTTTCCCATTGTTGAATGTCACTGAAAACCCAACGAAAGCCGTGCTGCGGGGAGTAAAATCGGCTCCACGCTGGTCGCACCTCCCCCCGCTCACGGCAGACAATTTCTAACGGAGGGAGCGGACCTCAGAGCCGCGGACCGGGGGCCATGCGGGGTTGTCGCAGAAGTTACTCACAGTCGTGCCTGCCGGTTACGTGGCGGGAGGTGCACTTCCAAACCCCCACGCACGCGGAGCTGGAGGCTGGGCGCTGGCCTGTCGGAGCCAAGGGTGGGGGTCTGCGTCTGCTCAGGGCCGCCCCAGGCGGAGGTGGGGGGCTGCACCACGTGGGGGAAGGCTTGGGCTCCTGTCCCGCGCCTCTCTGTGTGCGTCTCCCCAGCACTCTGCCTGTCCAGGTCAGTGCAGAGACCAGGACGGCCACTTGGGGGGGGGTGCGCAGGAGTGACTGAATGAACACCCCCCCCCCAGGAAGGGGCGGCGCAGTCACGGGCCACCCGTGGCAAATAGCTGGACCCGCGTGGCCCCAGGCAGCTGAGGCATAGGACCAGGAATAACCAAGAGCAGGGATGAAAAAAAAAAGAAGAAGAAGAGAGCATCTTGTGCCACAAAGAAAGTGATGGAAGGCACAGCGCCCACAGACGGGGTTTGTCAAAGGGCCAGGAGCCCAGCGGCGGGAGCTGGAGCAACCAAATCAATAAGTGAGCACCGGATCGTACACCGAAGTATAAAATAAGTCCCCCGGGTCCATGCTGATATAATAAACAATCGAATAGATTCATAAAGGAGAGAAGAGACAACTCTCCCACACAGCACGCCAAGTAATTTCAGCAGGTTGTCTGCCCTCGAGCAGGTGGAGGGCTCTGCACCCCGAAGTGTGCACTGTGTCCTCGCTTCCGTCAAAGACCACGGGTGGGAAGAGGGGCAAGGGGGAGGGACTTCTTGGGTCGGGAGGAACTGGACCCACTCTCCCCAGCCAGGTGATCCGGGCCAACGTCGGCAGCCCACGTCCCGCTGACCGCGTGCACGGCGGCCCCTGCTGTGATCTGATGAGAGTGGGGCTTCGCCCCGGGGCCCCTCCTCCCCAAAACCTGGAGCCCTGCTCTAATCGTGAGCAATGCAGCAGAGAGGGTCCCCCAGAGGGGCGTCCCACAAAACACCTAACTCCCCAGGACGGCCACGCTCATCGAAAACAAGGAGAGTCTGAGACACCAGCACAGCCGAGAGGAGCCCAGGGAGACAGGACGCCTCAGGTAACGTGGTGGCCCACGTGGGATCTTGAACATTAGGTAAAAACCTAGGAAGTCTGAACAAACTGCGGACTTCAGTTTATAATAACGGACCAGTATCGTTCCATTAATTCTGACAAACATCCCCTACTGGTTAGGTAAGACAATGACAATCTAGGAAAAATTTTGTAGGGGGACTGGGAGAGTACATGGGAACTCTCCATACTATCCACTCAATTTTCCTGTAAATATAAAACTGGTCTGTTAAAAAAAAAAAAAGTGGAGTCTGTTAATTTAACAAAAGAGGAGGAGCAAAGAGAATTCTTAGTGTACACCTCCATACAGGGGAGACCCGAGGGAGGGCACGGTCAGTACAGGACGTGGGGAGGCCCCCGATGAGGGACACGGGGCATCCTCGCGCACCCAGGTGTGTGGGGAGGTGGGCAGATTTCCAAGGGCAGTCAGGGGAAGGAGCCCCCGGCAGCGACCAGGCTGTCCGGGTGCCTGGAATTCAACATCAGCACATGAGGTGGGGAATTCCGGGTTCGTTAAACCCGATCCGTAAAGGAAGGCCATTTCTGTGCTATATATAAGCACGAGAGCTTCTAAGGAGGAGGCTCCCTCTCCTACAAAGACCCTTTGTTCTGTCAAACACTTCTATGGCTTCAGCCATGCCAGAGATGAGTTCAGAAGGGGATGGAAGGGAAAGAGAGGGAGCGAAGAGAGAGAGGAGAGTCAGCTCCGTGGCAGAGGCCGAGGGCTACCTGGGGTGAAAGGGTGGGCTGGCCAAAAGGACTTTTCTAACAGGAATGTCAAAGGCGAGGCTGTAAGTTGTCTGCACGCAGCTCCGCGGATGGAAGTCCTTGGGGACCCACCACTCGCCTGCAGAAGTTCTGCTGAAGCGATGGCCCGGGATATCTGGGCTGCTTCACTGGCACAGAAACAAGGCTGAGTGTCTGTCTGGGTATCACTGAAGCGGACATAAGGAAGCATCTGCAAGGCACGGGGCAGGACACAAAAATACAGTCGATGTGGGAAGCTGGCTGTGGGAGCGACTCCCCCCACCGCCAAGAGATCTCGGAGAGAGTGGAGATTTCCATGCATCCTTGCCGGGAGGGTCTGTGTGGAATAGGGACGTGGGCCAGCATCTCCCGGGGATGCCAGGAGCCGGGAGATGCCAGCTGACATGTGGGCTGCAGAACTCTAACTCAGCGCTGGAGAACTTGCAGAGGGGGCCTGGTCCCTGTGACCAGGAAGGCCGGTGTGCCACGTCCGAGCCAATGTGCCCGGGGCCTTCCTGGGGGAGACAGGGGCCCAGAGTTTGTAGACGGCAAGTTCTCAGTCTGGGGCCACACCTCCCAGGTCCTCGGCACACCCCTCGCAGGACAGCCAGACTTAAAGAACATGCGGGCCGAGCGCGCCGACAGACACAGAGCACGGAGCCGGGCCGTTCCCTCCATCGGGGTGTGTGTTTGCTCCACGGCTGACAATCAGCTCTCATGGGTAACAACGAGCACACCATTCACTAATTAGCACCCCCCAGAAAACATCTGTTTTTCTTCTTTCTGGTGGGTATTTGGAAATAGAAGTCACTATAGAGCTAAACTGAGTGCGTGCGTGTGTTGGCAGGCGGGGGGTGGCGTGGTGGCCAGGCAGCCGAGAGCGGCTCGATTTACAATCTCCCCCTCCACCCGCCTCTCCCCGCCGGGCCCAGGACAACTGGCGCTGGGGTGGTTCCTGTTGTCGGGAGCCGCGGAAGGGCTGGGGCGCACGCTGAGGCTCCCGAGATGCGGCAAGTGTGTCTGGAGGCAGAGGGAAGCCCGGCAGAGGGCTGTGGGAAAGAAGAAGCCTTAGAGCATCAGAGGTGGACTTGGAGGGGCCGACGGCCGGACAAGGAGGCCGAGGAGGACCCAGAGCCAGCCCTCAAGGTACGGTGGGAAGGAAAGCGGGCAGGGATTAGGGGAGAGGGTCCCCAGGGGGCAGAGAAAGGGGGCATTTGGGGTGCTCGGAGCCAAGCACAAACCCAGGTATGGTCTCACTGCCCCCAGCGTGCCCCGTGGGCCAGGATCTGGGTCACACTTGGAGCTCAGGCCCCTTCTCCTCTGCAGTAGGACGCCCCCCGACTCCCACTCACGCGTGTGCAGGACGCCTGGCCGGCACCCGGTCTGGCAGCCACGCAGTGGTCAGCAGGAGGGCCACGTTCAGGCCCACGGAGCTCTCTCCTGAACCCTCATTCTGCCATCTCGTCTGGCCTTCAGGGAAAGTGAACTCTTTCCACTGAGAGTCACAGAGAACCTCCACCACTGGAATAAGCGCTTATAAAAGTGCCCCCAACTTCCAACTCCCAAGCAAGGAGGGGCCCTGTGGTTGCACATTTGCTGTGGATGCCGGCCACTGGCGGCCTGTCCACGGCTCTGGGCAGGTCTCACTCAGCAAGGCTGCTCCAGCCCCCTGTTCCTGACTGTCACCTGCACGCACAGCGCCCAGCCCAGCCCTGACCCCGGGGGTCTCCACCGACCTGCACGCACAGCGCCCAGCCCAGCCCTGACCCGGGGGGTCTCCACCGACCTGCACGCACAGCGCCCAGCCCAGCCCTGACCCGGGGGGTCTCCACCGACCTGCACGCACAGCGCCCAGTGCTGGCCCAGGGGGTCTCCACCAATCCAACAGCTCAATGTCTTCATTACTCTTCCCAGGCCCTGGGTCAGGCTACTTTCTTGCCTTTCCCATCCTAAAAACATAAAACCCTAATGGATCATCGGAAATTGATGGCTAGAGTTCTGGCGCCCGTTGCCACTCACCCCCCACCAAAACCCAAGCACTTAATGTTTGGGTTTGGGTTGGCAATAAGGAAAGCTCAGGCACTAGGAATACAATTGCTTGTCTCTGACTACAGCATATTATAAATAAGAGGTAACATGTAATGTGTAGTAATACAAACATATATGTAGCATATAATATATACTGTATGATGTATAATATAGAACACACTCTATGTATGTGTCTCAACACATAGCAATGGGTATTAGTATTATTACTATTATTTTAATACAGTCAAATATATTATACCACTCGTCTTTGCAAGACAAATCTTTCTATAACAAGAGGAATTCACTTCCTGTTGGGTCGATTACTGTGTGCTTCACTCTCGGTGGGGAAGTTCTAAAGTTCTCATCCCAGGACAGGGCTGGAGAGGGGGGAATTTTACCTTTGTGAGAGAAGGAAATTCCCTTAGGTTTTCCCAACCCTCATGCCAATTACATTGCAAGATCCGGCTTGCACACGTGAGCCGTGGATGGCAGGCCAGGGGAGGGGGTGACACACACAGACCGGTGAATCCAGGCCCACTGTGCTCTCTCACAGCCGGGCCCGGCCAGCGGGAGGGATGCAAGGTCGTGGAGCCCACAGCCCACGGCGCCAGTCCCGCTCTCCACCCCAAGCACCAGTCTCCCTCCCTGCCACCCCCTGAAGCTCCATGTGTCTCCGAAATTCTCCGACACTGAGGAGTGAGGGCACTAGGCATTGCTGATTTCCTTCGATTTCAAAGGAAAATTTCAAGACATCCTCAGAAGCAAAAAAAAGAGGGGTTTTAGACATGATCCCAATCCTGTGGTTAGAAAAAGTATTGAAGAGTTAAGAACATAAGGATAAAATTCTGACAGTTGAGCATCCATCAGTCCTAGCGAGAGGGGGAAAAAAGCAGCCATGCCCGTGGAAACCAGCAGGCAGACTGCCTAGCCGGGAGTGCCCACGAAGGGGCTGGGCCCCGACGTCCATTCCTAGACGCGGCTCTGAGCCTGAAGCCTCCAGGCTCTCCTTCCCCAGGACCCACATGTCCATATGGATGTACCCGTAGGCAGTCCATGTTAGTGCTGGGAACGACTAGGGACAAGTGTCCCTAGTTCTCCAAACACCCAAGGAAAGGGAGCCGAAGGGAGCTGAGGAGAAAGATACCCAGCCATCGTTCATCCCTCATGGAGGCCAGTCCAGCCCAGGGAGGACGTGCAGGGACCCAGGGGAGCCCCGCTACTGACCTTGACTCAGAAAGTCAATGGGAGCCCAGGGCTGAGGGGGGCAAGCGAATCTTCACCCCACGGAGCCTCACCTGCTGTTCTGTAAACAGCTTTTTGTAGCATTTGCTCTATAAAGATCATCTATGTCCATAAATACACATCTACAATATCATGCTTAAGGGCACTCTAGTGTATGGATGTGTCATATTCTATGTCATCAATCCCCTAATCCCAGACCTTTGGGATTTTTCTCTAGTTTTTCACTACAACATACAGTGCTGCCCAGTCTCATGAAAACACCTTTGTCCACTGGTCTATTTCCTTAGGACAAACTTCAGATGGAAATGTTGGATAGGCACACTGATAAGGCTAAATTTTATTTATTTATTTAAAGATTTTATTTATTTGAGAGAGAGAGAGAGAGGACAAGTGGGGGCAGAGGGAGAAGCAGACTCCTTGCTGAGCAGGGAGCCCGACATGGGACCCCATCCCAGGACCCCGGGATCATGACCTGAGCCGAAGGCAGACACTTAACCGACTGAGCCACCCAGGTGCCCACGGCTAAATTTTAAAGACTGCTAAATTGCTACATTCCTTTCCAGAAAAAGTGCGGCATCTTTCAATCCCACCAAGGATACAGGAGAATGCCTGTTTCTCCCTATTCTCACCAAATCTCATTTGCTGAGATTCATACCATTACAAAATGCTTGCCAAAACCTTTCAAGAGTCAGTAGACACATGTCCTTTGATACATGAATTCCTCTGTCACACGTGTACAGTTACATGAACAAAGACAGGACAGAGCGGTGTGAATCACAAGCCGTGCACGCTGTAGGGGCCTTGGAGCCGAGGGCTGAGTGGTATCCCCACCCAGTCTCATGGGCCTGTCCTCCTGCCTCCTTGCATCAGCATCGTAGGACCATTGCTCATGTGACGGGTATCCTAATGTCCTTCTCCCCTCCAATAGCAGTGTTTCCCTGGAGTCCCACAGCTACTCCTTGCCCACAGCTGCTTTCCCGGGACAACCACCCTTGGGGGGTTTGACCCCACTGTCCCTTAACCTGCCCGTCAGACCTGATCACTGGCAACTGGATCTTTCTGAAAAGCAACTGTTAACAGCTCATACCATGGCTCAAAGCCAAAAGAGATTCTGAAGCCACCTTGCAGGCCACCCGGCGTGGGGCTCTCCCGTCCCCTAACCCTCACCCCGGCCCTCCGTCCTCCGTCCTCAAGGCCAGCATCTCACAAGGGAGCATCAGGCTTGTGCACGAAACCGCACCTGTGAACAGCCTCTGCCCTCCTCTTCCCCCTTTCCCCGCACCGAGACCCTGCTGCCCGCCTCCGTTTGGGGAGAGACCTGGAATATTCAGAGAACATGAGGATCTGACAGGGGGAGGAAAGGGGAGACACCAGAGATCCAGAAAAAAGCAGAGATCCAGCTCTGGGTGGAACTGGCCTCCCTTTCCTTGAAGTGACCCAGAAGTGATCTTTGTCCGCTCGGCCCCATTTCAAATTTCATTTCCTCATTCTGTCTGATATTCCAACAACTAGGAACCCATGTAGAGGGATCACAGAAGTGCTACTTCCCAGCGGGGTAAGGTAGCCAAGAATGAAGTCAATGGTTCAATCAGCTTTCTCTCCTTCAAACCCTCGGCTGCCATCACGTGCGCTGGGGGGGCTAGAGGGGGCATGTGTGTAATGGGAGAAGGGCAAGGGCTACCGTGTGGTGTGGGGGAGGCCCAGGGGGTACCATGCGGGGGTGGGAGGGGTGGGATGAGGGGTGGGTAAGGTTAAGCCTCTGGGACAGACGGAAGGAGCCCCAAAATGGAAGAAGTGCACAGACAGGGAATCAAAAGGATGTCAAAACTCGTTTTGCTTCTATCAACACTTGACTTGTCTGGGTCACATATGGATCCAGGGTGGAAAAGGAAATGTTTCCTGTGCTCCTCTTTTCTCTCTTTCCTCCCAGCTCTCACCCCATGTCTTTTCTTCCCCAGCTCTATTGAGATACCGTGGACATGTAACGCTGTGTAAGTTTATGGTGTACGATTTGATGATTCGATACACACGCCTGTTGTAAAATGTTTACAATAAGGTTCGTTAGCACCCCCTTCACCTCATATAATTACCATTTGGTTGTTTTGGTGAGAACGCTTAAAATCTCTCTGCTCCTGTGACTTCAGCTCTTCTAGATTCCACACATACATTCGATCATACAGTGTCTGTCTTCCTCTGACTTACCCCCCTTAGCACAATGCCCTCCAGGTCCACCCCTGTCGACAAATGGCGGGATTTCTTCCTTCATGATATAATAATACATAGCATATCTCACACTCCTTTATCCATTCATCCCTAAATTTAGGGTGTTCCATATCTCGGCTGTCGCCAAGAGCACTGCAGTGAACGTGGGAATGCACGCATTCTTTCAAGGTCGTGTTTTCATTTTCTTCAAATAAATACCCAGAAGTGGAACTGCTGGATCGTAGGGGAGTTCTATTTTAAATTTTTGAGGACCCTCCATACTGTTTCCCAGAGCTTGCATTCCCACCAGCAGTGTGACAGGATTCCCTTTCTCCTCATCCTCGCCAACACCTGCTGTCTCGTTTTGATTCTAGCCATCCTAACGGGTGCAAGGTGGTATCTCATTGTGGTTTTGATTTGCATTTCTCTGATTAGTCTTGTTGAGCACCTTTTCACATACCTGTCGATCACTTACATGTCTCCTTTGGGAAAATGTCTGTTCAGATTCTTTACCCGTGTTTTAATCAGATTTTTATTTTTTTGCTATTGAGTTGTAGGAGTTCCTCATCTATTTTAGAAATTAACCTTTTATCAGAGAGATGGTTTGCACACATTGTCTCCCATTTGGTAGGCTGCCTTTTCATTTTGTTGATGGTTTCCTTTGCTTTGTAGACACTTTTCAGTTTGATGTAGTCCCACTTACTTGTTTTTGCTTTCATTTCTTATGCTTTTTGTGTCATTTCCAAATCATCCTGGCCAAGACCAGTGTCAAGAAGCTTTCTTCCTATGTTTTCTTCTAGGAGTTTTATACTTTCACATCTTACATTTATTTATTTATGTTATAAAGATTTATTTGAGAGAGAGAGAGCACCTGCAAGCAGGGGGAGGGGCAGAGGGAGAGAGAATCTCAAGCAGACTCCCCGCTGAGCATGGAGCCCACCACAGGGCTCAATCCCAGGACCCTGAGATCATGACCTGAACCAAAATCAAGAGTCAGATGCTTAACCAATGGAGCCACCCAGGTGCCCCACACACCTTACATTTAATCCCTTAATCCATTTCAAGTTAAGTTTTGTGAGTGGTATAGGACACCACATTAATAGAATGAAAGATAAAAATCATATGATCATCTCAATAGAAGCAGAAATAGCATTTGACAAAATTCAACATCCTTTCATGATAAAAACTCTCAACAAAGTGGGTAGAGAAGGAACTCATCTCAACATATTAAAGGCCATAGACAGCAAGCTCATGGTTAGCATCACACTCAGTGGTGACGCGTCGAAAGCTCTCCGGAACGGGACAAGGATGTCCACTCTCATCACTCCTACTCAACACAGTACTGCAAGTCCTGGCCAGAGCAATATAAGCAAGAAAAAGAAATAAAAGGCATCTAAATCAGAAAGGAAGAAGGAAAATTGTCTGTTTGTGGATGACATGATCTTACACGAAGAAAATACTAAAGACTCCACCAAATAGCTGTTAGAACTAATAAATTCAGTAAAGCTTCAGGATACAAAATCAACACACAAGAATCAGTTGTGTTTCTATATGTTAACAATGAACCACCTGAAAAAGAAATAAAGAAAACAATCCCATTTACAATAGCATCAAAAACAATAAAATAGGGGCGCCTGGGTGGCTCAGTCAGTTGAGCATCTGCCTTTCTTAGGTCATGATCGCAGGGTCCTGGGATCAAGCCCCGCACTGAGCTCCCTGCTCAGTGGAGAGCCTGCTTCTCCCTCTCCCTCTGCTGTTCCCCCTGCTTGTATGATCTCTCTCTCTGTCAAATAAATAAATAAAATTTTTAAAAAATACTTAGGAATAAATTTAACCAAGAAGTGAGAGATCTCTACACTGAACTCTGTAAGACACTGATGAAAGAAATTGAAGAAGACACAAATAAATGGAAAGATATCCAGTGCACATGGATTGGAAGAGTTCATATTGTTAAGTTACCCACAGTACCCAAAGCAATCTATAGATTTGACGTCATCTTTATCAAAATCCCAAGGGCATTTTTCACACAAATGGAACAGGCCATCCTAAAACTCCTATGGAACCACAAAAGATCCTAAATAGCCAAAGCATCTCGAGAAAGAACAAAGCTGGAGAGGCATTCCACTTTCTGATTTCAAATATGCTGCGAAGCTAGAGTCATCAAACAGGCTGGTACCGGCACAAAAAGAGACAGCTAGACCACTGGAACAGGAGAGAGAGCCCAGAAATAAATTCCTGCACATCTGGTCAACTAACACATGACAAAGGAACCAAGAACACTCAATGGGGAAGAGACAGTCTCTTCAATAAATGGCTCTAGGGAACCGGTTATCCACATGCAAAAGGACGAGATGGGCCTCCCGTCAGGCTGGGCCCCCAGCAGAGCAAGGCAGCCCCAGAGATCAGCCCTGCAACCCTGGCTGGCCCTGTCCCTCGCCCCCAGGGCGTGATCACCACAGAACTCTCGAGACAAGCAAAGGAATTTTCCAGCCCATGATCAAGTGCTCTTTTCCCAAGTGGGGCGGGGGGGGGGGGGGGGTGCTGGTGACACGATGCTTTATGGAGAGGGAAGTCACAGATTTTTGTTTGTTTGTTTGTTTGTTTTTAACCATCGCTTCAAGCACTTGAATTTGTCCTCACCGGCACAAAAAGGGCTAGAGTCATTTGAATTCAGTTCTAAGGCTGCATTTCTGGAAGGGAAAACAGGGAGTCTTTTAGGAGAGTGGCCCCACTTTATTTCAGAAGAGGAACCTGGGGTGCAGAGAGTTGAGATGACCTTCCACAGGTCGCACAGCCGGTGAGACACGAAGCCCGGACCAGACCCCAAGGCTGCCTGACTCCAGAGTCCGTGGTCCTAGCGCTGCTGCAGCCTGGGAGGACCCCAGAACCGTGCCAACAACAGGGGCCCTGTGACTCTGCTGTCACTGTCCCCAGCTTCAGCCTCAGACCAGAAGAGCCCATTTCCCAGGAAGCTAAGGCAACTAAACTTGCAGGGACCCCCCCCAAGGCTCTGCAACGGGAATGTGTAAATGTGTGTTTGTTTTCTCAAAGAGGATCCCCTCAAATACGAGCTTCAGACCCCAGGAAACTTGATCCACCTCAGCTGACCAAAAGCATCTCCATTTCAACTTCAAAACCCCCTCTGATGGGACTGTCCTTGGGACGAGGGACAGAGGAGCCCGAGCAAATATGAGCAGGGCTCTGCAGACAGAGGGAGCTTCCCCAGAGCAGCTCAAATGACCCCTGGCCTCTGAGCAGCCAGTGTGCAAACAGGGCCTAAAAGGCCTCCTTCCTAAATCCCTTCCTTCCTAGCTCGGGTGGGGCCGGGATGGTTTCCCACCTTCATTTAGGACTTCCCATAGACTCAGAAGCCCACTCGCATAACCAGTGCCCCTGGTGACCTTCTCCCTCCAAGCCACGCGCTCACAGGACCAGAAGCTTCACAATGGAAGCTTCAGAAGAGTCAAACAGGCCACAGAAAGAGGGCCAGGGGACGGGGAGGGTTATATGGGAAGAGAGGAAGACATGTCTAACAAGGTGGAGGCTGGAGATAGCCACGTGTTGTGGACACTAGGACTAATCGGGGGTGACTGAAACTTAATCCAAAAATAAGGTGGGAAGACTAACTGGTTTGGGGAAAATATTCAGGAACAGACTAGACAAGACGTGGTGAGTATATAGAATGGGTGAGAGGGGGGTGTGGGAGGAATGACTTGGGTGGAGGGTGGTTCCGTGCCCTGAGGTGGGAAATGCTGGAAGAGGACCCAGTCTGGGGGGCACGGGGAGGACGGGAGTGTGGAGTCAGTGTTGGGTATTTTGACTCCGTGGGACTTCGGTAGGTACTGGGACGAAGTGCCTACTGGGTGAGGGGCCGAGCAGCGCACACTGTGGATGGCAGTCCGGGTGGGGAAGCCCCCAAGGCCGCCTGGAGAGCTCACACGGGGACCCTTGGGGAAGTGGCCCTCGGGCTCCAGCTAGCAGAGGGGTGAGGGGTCCCGGCCCACAGGGGAGTTTCAGCAGACCAGGTAAGTGAGAGCACGATGCTCTTAGGTGGAGGAGATACAGACATTTTAATCTGGGCCAGAGTTTTTTAACATTTACAGGTGACCGGAAAGTTTTTAGATCTTTCTGAGATGACATCAAGGACCAGAAAGGAATGCACAGCTGCAGTTGGGATTTTTGTCTTTTTAAGGCAGTTCTAGGACCCCGCTGAGTTCAGACGGCTCAATGATCCAGTTATGCTGTTATAGATGTTTACAGCAGACAATTTTAGAAAACAACTTGTCTGCAGAAAGATGGAAATAAAAATCAAGCATGATCCCCCCCCACCAAAGAAAAACTATTATTGATGTTTTGGGGAATAACATTCCAGTCTCTAATGTACCTCTTGTCGCTTGTAATCCTGATGTCATTCGAACTTGCAGAAAAGTCGCAACAACGGTGTAAGGAGCTCCCACATGCTCTCACCGTCTTCTGTCCCCACGCACACGGAGACGGGTGTATAGACAGAATTGCTGGTATAATGTTAAAAACATTCAGTGTGATTGTGAATGTTAAGATAATGATTTTAGCAATATACTTCTGCATTATAGACAGATGTTTATTTTCTGAACCATTTGAGAGTAAGCTGGAGGTCCCCTTACCCCTGAATATTTCCATGTCTGTTTCCCAAGAGAACCACAGTACCAATACCAATACCAATACCAATATCCGTCAGTATCCAGCCCACAGTCCATATTCAGATGACATCAATTGTCCTAATACTGTTCTTCCCAGCAACTCGGTTTCCTGACTCAGCGGCCAGGCCAGTGGCCTTGGCACTTTTGAAGAACACAGGCCAGTTACTCTAGAGGCTGTCCCGCAGTCAGGGGTTACGTGATGTTTCCTCCTGGTTCAGGTTATGTATCTTGGGGTACAGATACCCCAGAAGGGATGTGTGTTCCCCGTACATCCTATCAGGATGCACAGGAAATGGGCTTATCCCAATCTCAGTGATGTTAACATTCATCACCTGGTGAAGGTCAGATGTTCTCTAGGAAAACTGGGATTACACTGGATATGCTGTATTGTAAACTGCTTTTTCACTGAACAACCTATTACAAATGTTCGGTATATTGGGGCGCCTGGGTGGCTCAGTCGTTAAGCGTCTGCCTTCAGCTCAGGTCCTGATCCCAGGGTCTTAGGATCGAGGCCCGCATCGGGCTCCTGCTTGGCGGGGAGCCTGCTTCTCCCTCTCCCACTCCCCCTGCTTGTGTTCCCTCTCTCGCTGTATCTCTTGTCTGTCAAATAAATAAATAAAATCTTTAAAAAAAATGTTTGGTATATTTTAAACCTTCTTACAAGGCACCATTTTAACAGATACATAGTTTTCCGTTATATGCACATCATATTTACTTATTACAATTCCTATATTTTGCCAAATTTCAACGTTTTGCCAGATTTTTGCTAACACTAGCAATATGATGCGTTACATTTTAATAATTTTTATGTACATCAAAGATTATTTCCTGAGGGTAAATCCCTAGAACTGAAACTAACAATCAAGGGTTATACATATTTTTAAGGCTAAAAAGTGCCATTAAAAGGGCCTTGTCCTCAAAAGCATTTACACTCCTCGTCACAGCACAGCAAAGTGTCCTCCTCACTATCACCCTCCCGACAGCATTCCCAACAGAGGGTTTCATCATTTTCCAAAATCCTTTCTTGCTCCAGTTTCTCCTTCTTTAGTTAGAAAATTTGAACTTCTTTCCATTTATTTTGGACCATTTGTGCAACTTCTTTTCTTCAGCTTCCTAATCACACCCTTCGCTAGTTTTTCTGCTGAGTTTTCATCTTTTGTCATAATATATAGTTCTTGTTAGTATTGTATGAACGATTTGTAAATTTGGTTTTGAGTTCTTGTTTTTTTTTCCCTCAGCATGTGTTTTTCTGAACTTCCAAACAGCATTTCCATTACTCTATTTGTAAATAGAATACATTTGTACTCGTATTCATAATTTTTTTTACACATTTGTAAATACAGTTGTAAGTCATCGCTCTGCTGGTGACTAATGTGTGGTGCTGCGTCTTCTGGGTAAAAAGCCCGGCCTGGAAGCATCACCATCCGTGGTTAAGATCGCCAGCTTCGGGGTCAGGCTGACCTGATGTCAAGCCCTGTCTCCGCGGGGTGACTCTGGGTGGGTCTTTCATTTCCTCATGGGTAAACGAGGAGGTAATAGCAGGGCTTGGGTGAAGATTGTATGAGAGAGTGTGTGAAGTGCCTGTTCCCTGGCGCGCAGCGAATGTGGGGCTCTGTGGCTGTTGGGTTACTGTAACCCAGGCTCCTGAGGCCCGCATCCAGAGGCTCGGATTGTCCAGGACGGTATAGGAAGACAGTGCGCTGCTTCTGGGACGAGGAGCGGGGCCTTGACAGAGGCGCATGGGAGGGCCAGCATGGAGCCTGGTTCTGCCTCTGACGTTGGCCGGCCCCTAACCCTTCCAGGCTTGAAGTCAGAGCATCCAAGTGGATGAGCGGCTGTCTCTCGGGGCTCACTTTTCTCTGCTGCACAGATGTCTGTCCCCTGGTGACATTCACCAGCTACTTACGGTCCGTGGGTGTACCTCCGCCGGCCACTGGCTTGGAGTCTTAACCTGAGTCAGAAAGTCCTCCTGCGCCCCCGAGGGAATGACAGACTTGGAAAACACTGAGCCCAGCGCCCGGCACAGGGTACAGGTACACGGCCAATGCAAGCCGCTTCCTTTCCTCCTCCTCCCTCCCCCTCTCCTCCCTGCACTCGCTGGGGCTGGGGCTGGGGACGGGCCGATGGTGTGGAAGAAGAGCGAGTTAGATGCCCAGTGCCCGCTGTGGGGCGCCAAGCAACCTGGGAACCCCTGGAACTTCTCTCTCCTCCTCAAAAAATGATGGTTTGGGGGACAACTTGCCCTCAGAGGGCCATTTCCCAACTCGAACAATCTGTGATTCTATCATATGGGATTTCGTATAGTTGCCTATCCCCGGAAGCCCACACTCTTGAGCTCTCTGTACACCTATAGGAACCACACGGGAGACAGGCGCTGCCCGAGGAAGGAATGCACCAGCGTGTTCGGAAGGCCTTCCGAGGCCCGCTACCCCTTGGCACCTGACCTGCTCCGCAGGCGCCCCTCCCACCCCGGGGCGAAGCGCCCCTGCCGAAGGAGCTCCCATCTGTCCGCGCCCCCTGGAAGCCCCTTGGCTTCTCACTCAACTCTACGAGCTAGTTCCTCGGCAGACCCCAGTGGCGCAGATCTCAGTAGAAGGACTGAATTCTTCCCAGCCTCACGAGGCAAATCTAAAGGAAACGATGTGAGACCTGCATGGACGAGAGCATGCTCAGCAGCCCCGTGGTGTCATCCCCAGGACAAACACGTAACATGTCAGAACTTGGGGAACGGCCCAGGAGCGGCCCACGCTCACAACGGGGGCAATTTGGTCCTGTGGTCCAGCAGAGGAAAAAAACCCAAAGTTTCTAATTACCTAGCCACAGGCCTGTATTTTGATGTAAAAGAGAGGAAATAGCTAAGCTCTCTCCTAGTCAGAGACACGCTAGAGTCAAGAGAAAAGCCTTGTGCCCAGACCCCCAGGTGCTGCTCCTCAGATGAACCCCCAGGAGCCGCCAGCCACCCCCCTTCATCCTCTGCCCCCTCTGCAGGGGCGTCAGCAGCAATGTCCTCCTCAAAACGTACCCCCTCTCGGTGTCCCTTCCCACACACACCTGTTGTGGCAGGGAGGGCCTGGGGTCAGGAAGATCAAGTCACGATCCCTGCTTAGGCAGCAATAAACGAAGTCACCGCTCATCCACACCGGGGCATTTCTCACCTGGTCTCCCATTCCTCCACCACTCCGTGCTTCCAGCAGCCCTGACCCGTCCTTTATGTCTTCCGAGTGTCCCCTGTGGCCGTGAGGTCAGCGAAGAGCTCGTCCACTATTGGGCCGCAATGGCAGAATCAAGCTTCGGTCCTTAGATTTTTAAGGAACCACTAACGTCCCATCTCAAGAATGTGTCAGAAGCCTCAACACGGACAGCGTGGCCCGCGAGGACGCTTCCTTCCTAAGAAGGGCATTTCTGCTTGGGAAATGCTCGGCTGTGTCGGTCCCCCTTAGTACGGCTGCGAGCCGCAGGCGCTCCCCACTGAGCGGCAGGATTTGCCCAACTGCCCGGAAGGGACGAAGCTCTGGCCTCAGGCCTAGGCCCTGAGATGGGACAGGAGCTCAGCCCAGGAGGTCACCAGGACGTCCCATGGTATTTCCTTCCCATGGCGTGGGGGCGACTAGCACACTCCGCGCGCCCTGACAACACTCACAGAGGCCCACGTGCCCTGCTCCCCGCCGGCCCGGGCTGTACGAGCCACTCCGTTTACGTTCAGGATGTACAGACGGGAGGGGGGAATACAGACAGCACGGCAGGCAGAGGCCAGGAGAAGAAATTTGGAAGAGGGAATGAAGGATCCCCTCTTGCTGGGGTTGGTTTGCCTCTCGAGACCACTGACACTTGATATAAGCGTTCATTTGACTTTTGTCCTATCTCAACAATGACAAATCCTAAAAAAATAAATAAATAAAAATAACAAGTTTATCACAAAGTATAAAAAGAAAAAAAAGTATTACCGTATGTGGCTCTGGTACCTCCCCCTCCCACAGCCTAACCACACCGTCCCCATCCCTGGCCCTGATTCCGTTCCCTCCGCTGGGCCACCCCGGGGCTGCTCTCTCATGGTTCCTGAGCTCCTTTCCTGACAAAACACCATCCGATCTTGAAGAGGGGAACCTGATCACCTGAACTGATGTGGAAAAGGGCAGAGGGTCTGTGTACAGAGAAAAGAGGAGACTTGAAAGAGGGGGAGGAGGGGTGAGGGAGTCCAAGGCCAACCAGAGCTGGATTCCGAGACAGAGGAACAGACGGACACACAGGCACTCCGGGCAGCCTGGGGATGGGAGAGCCGGGAAGAGCAGAGCTCACGGGCACAGGGGTCAGGGGGTTGTCCAATGCTCCTCTGACCATCAGCAAAGGGCCCCAGTAAAGACCTGGACAGAGATTTCAAAACTTGATCCCTGCCCCCCAATATCCTTGTTTCTCGTTCAAGACCCTCATCACAAGCCACCTCCGGGAAGTCTACCATGGGACGTCCTGGTGACCTCCTGGTCTGAGCTCCTGTCCCATGTCAGGGCCTAGGGCCATCATCTCTCAGGAGTGACCCCGGGTTTGGTGGGCTCGGGCTGAGGGAGGTTTTCTGAATCCCGGCCGGCTGCTGGGACAGAATGCCACAGATGGGGCGGCTCGGGTGACAGTGTGCCCCTTGGGATTCTGGAGGCTGGGAAGTCTAGCATCCAGGACAGCCTCTCGGGGTGGGGCTGGTTTGTCGCTGCACCCTCCTCTTCCGGCCCCACCCCGAGAGGCTGGCCCAAGGCTCGAGAGCTTTGATTGGATGGGCAGGGAGGGGCGGGGCCGTGGTGCCAGACACGCCCACCCGTGGGGGCGCGGCAGCCGGGAGCCCCGCCCCATGGCAGCGGCAGGCGGGGAGGTTTGTCCTGGACTTTCCCGGGTCCTGCGCTCGAAGTCCCGCGTCGGGAGACCCCCTCAGCCCATTGATCACCCAAGCGGGGCCTGAACCTGAGCCGTCCCTGCCCTGACCTCTGGCCATCCAGTGAGAAACCAAGGGGCGGCCCAGCCTTCCCTGCAGCCCTCCAGCTCCGAGCTTGCGGCCAGGGCCCTCCCAGGCTGGCCAGCAGGTGCTTGCACCCATCCGTCGTCGGCCCATGGGGACCCTGACGCCGGAACCTGCTCCGGGGCCCTTGCAGCGCCTCCAGGCCGGAGCTGGACTGGGCCTCCTGGGCCAAATCGTCCAGCTTGCTTGGCACAACACGCGGCTGTCCTTAATTTCATCACGTGCATCCTGCTTCTGAGGCAGTGGGTTCTCGAAGTGGAGTCCCTGGGGACTTGTTAAGCATGCAAATCCCCTGGCCCCACCCCAGACTCACTGAATCAGGAACCCTGGGGCTGGGGCCACTCTGCGTTTTAATAAGTCCTACAGGTGATTCTGGGGAGGGGCCCAGTTTAAGAATTTCCAACACTGAACCTTACTTTCCAGGTCCAGCATGGGGCCGGCAGTCGCGGGAATGAGCTATCCTCCCCAAGCTCTGAGCATCCAGAGAGCATGACCTAGCTGGAGGGAGTGGAGGCAGGGAGCTCATTCTCCAAAGGACACGACTATGTAATGATCACCCTCCGAGGCAGAGTGGAGAGTGCTGGGGCAACACTGCAAAGGTGTGGAGGAGGTGGTTGAAACCAGATGGAGAGGAGAGGGGAGAAAGCAGGCAGAGGGTGGAGCCTGTTTCTAGAGATCACGCTCCAGCCCAGCCAGCCAGGCCCCTGCCTGGTTCACTCTGTGCTTCTAGAGCTCCCAAAGCAGCCATCTTCAGGAAGAGTGTCACCGGAACAAAGTGACCACCAGGAAAAATTCCTGAAAGCGGTTTGCCCAAACAGATCAATATTTAATTTCTAATGAGCAATTTTCGATGAGATCCTCAGTCTGACTGCTGCCCTATCACTCACCTCACCCACGCAGGCCTTCTGCTCCAGCCGATGGCTGCATCCAGCTGATTTTATAGCCTTGATAACCTGGGTGCCTGACCCACTGCCGCATTAGGACAGAGGCCTTAGGGCAGTGGTCAGCCTGGCGGGGCCCCAACCTGGGCAGTTTTGCCCTTCAGAAAAGATTTGACAATGTCCGGAGACATGTTTGCTACTGGCATCTAGTGGGTAGAGACCAGGCTGATGTTAAATATCCTACTGTGCATAGGATGGAGGCCCCCTGCCCGAAAAAGTTAACTGCACACACACACACACACACACACACACACACAAACACACACAAACACGCCTGCACAGCACTCATCACCTACAATCTAAACTCTACCAATGATTTAGAGCCATGCACACCCTGGGCCCACCTGCCGTTCTGCTTTTGTCCCCATCTCCCTCCAGTCTCTGAGCTGCAGTCCCTGTCCCAGTGACTCTCAAACCGGACTGTGCACCAGAGCCTCCTGGAGGACTTGTTCAAACCCAGGTTCCTGGGCTCTGGCCCCGGTGTTTGAGTCCATAGGTCTGGACCTGGGCTGCAGAATTTGCATTTTTTTCCAGGCAGTGCTGCTGCCGCTCATCTGGGGACCACACTCCGAGAACTACTATAGTACACCAACCTCTCTTCACCTCTGATCCTGCCTGCAGGCTGCAGCTTCTGCCCTGGTGCACCCCTCAGAGTCCAGCTCGGTCGCCAGCCCACCAAGCCTTCTCTGATGCCCAAGTGGAAAGAATGTTTCCGCCTTGGCCGCTCTCAGGTCTGTGGGTCTCTCTGTGGCTACTTAGTTTCTTTTTCCATTGACAGCTATTTTAATACATGCCTTGCCAGGCAGGAATGCTCAAAAGTTAGTTGCTGGAAGACAGTGTAATCAAAAAGATTATTTATAAAGATGTGGGCAGGATTAAGGGAAATTAACGAGGATGGTGAAGACCCCCAGGGCGACAATTGCTGGAAGCCAGGACTATCCCGAGGCACAAGGCTGGAGTCAGGAGAGGGTCACTTGACCGGAACTACGGCCTTGGGAAGAGGAGCACACAGCTTCCAACCCTGCACTGAAATCCTGGAGTGTAGAGTCCATCTCATCTCAGAATCACCTCCTGGATCCATGAGAAGCCCAGGCCTTGCCTAACATAGTAAGTTATTAATAAATATTTGGTGAATGAATCTTTCATCATTAGCTGGTGAGCATGTCTGGTGATTAATTTTCAGACGTTTTATGGAATTTAGCCGCTCAACGAAGTTTTGGAGAATATTCTAAGAATGTTCATAGCTCCGCAGGAAAACCGGCCAGTGGAGGCCCCCATGATGCGGCTGGGAAAACCAGCTCATCGTATTTTCCAGCTCTATCCACCACTTTCTCACTTATATATCACTTTACCTTCAAGACAGAGAATATGAAGGAGGGATGTATCAGGCCTGTGGAAGAATGAGAATTTTCTCAGGTTTTCAAGCAATCAAAGAAAACACAAAGGAACAGAATTAACAGCAGAGATACTAATGTTTTATAAGTGAAGTATAACCAAACCAAATGTAAAGGGAGAAAATTGACTGCAAAATATATTTATCTGTTTGTTTGTTTGACGATTTTATTTATTTAGAGAAAGAGAGAGAGAACGTGCAAGCACGGGGAGGGGCAGAGGGAGAGAATCTCAAGCAGACTCTGTGCTGAGCTCATGGAGTTTGACGAGTTTGACGTGGGGCTTCATCGAACCACCCAGAGATCCTGACCTGACCCGAAATCAAGAGTCAGACGCTTAACTGACTGAGCCACCGAGGTGCCCCAAAACATTTACATTAGAAGTGATGATGGGTTCAAATCTATGCAATTCTTGCAAATATGACCAGAAAACAACTAGAGCTTGAGAGAGAGAGAGAAGTGGTCTTTATTCTAACACTACCAGCTACCATTGACTGAGCACTTACTACGTGGTAGGAGCTGTGCTAAGCGCTTTATGTATTTTGTCTCATTTAATTCCCACAACTAGCATGTGACCTACATACTCTTATGGTTTCCATTTTTACAGGTGTTAAAACTACTGGGAGGCCACCTTAGTGTCCCAGGTTCTCATAGCTGGTAAAGGGCAGAGTCAGAATTTAAATCCCGATCTGCCTAATTAAATCCAATTCCCACCAGCAGATAGATGGTAAAGTCAAAACACTTGGATCAGGGACAGAGTAGAATCCCGCTGAAGCCCTGGGCTGGTGTGCCTCCGGATACAGGACCCAGACAGGTAAGCACAGCCGGGACAGTTTGCTCCCAAGCTCGCTGACCTGGCATGGCCGGGCCTAGAGGCGACAGATGTTGATTTGCAGATGTTGAGCAGGTGGAGAGCTAGCAGAGGCAAGGTGGAG
>NW_022589768.1:2878972-2942642 GCF_004348235.1 Phoca vitulina
GGGGGGGGGGGGGGGGGGGGGGGGGGGGGGGGGGGGGGGGGGGGAAGCGTCGTGTGCGCCCCTGCTGGCAACTGTGGGAACTGCAAGAGGCTTTCTGCCCTCTGCTGTCTTGCAGTTGAGTGCTTCAAGTTGACAGCTTCCTCTGTCCTCTCTTTGCTTGATGCCACCTCTATGTTCTAGAGGAAGCAGCGTGACCCAGCTCTGCCGCTCACGCACTTCCTAACTCAGGCCACCCCCTGACGCGCTCCTTTCCCAGCTCTGCGAGCCCGAGCCCCGCCCCCCAGCCCTACCCTGGAGCCCGTACAAGCGAGTGTTCGGGAAGGGCCTCGCACCTAACAGGGACTCGCTAAGTATTTGGTTTTTACCCTTTCCTGATTTTTATCCTTCCAACAAATTAGTGGGGGAAACGCTTCTGTCCGGTCTTCGTTTTATAGGATAAGGCCCAGCTTGTTTGGGGAGTTAACCACTCACAATGCTCTTATAGGGCCACATGGCTGGAGCCAGCAAGAGCCCCGCAGGGGCAGGCGGGGCGATATGGCAGGGCTCCGGCAGAGGGGAGCTGAGAGCGCGGATCCAGGGGCTGGGCTGGGTCTGCATCCGGGGAGGAAGACCCCACAGGCACACGGGGGCTCCGGGAGGCCCTTCCAGGCTCCGTCACCGCAAACTGACAGTGTCTAGCAGTTATGAGCGGGCGTCACCAAACCAGACTCCAGAGGCAGAGATCTCCGTGAGGACGAGCCCGGGATGGCTCTTCAGTTAAAGAAGAAGCAGTTCTATAGGGTCCAGAAGGAACCTCTCAGAAGGGGGCATAAGAACAACTATTCATCAAATGTGCTGTTATAGTAAGGGTATTATTTGGGAGCATCATGAACCAATATACTCTCATCTGTGGTAATATCTAGTGCCAAATCCAGTAGACGCAGGTCACGGAGTGTGTTCTGGGATGTGGGGAAAATACCCCTAGATACCCTGTGGGGTTTAGGGCCTGGGCAGGGACGAGGAAACTCTTCCAGACAGGAAGAGGAAACAGAACTCCCACTATTTCCTCTCGATGGGCCAGGGAAGGGCAGGAGAAGCAGTGGGTCGGACCCATGTGTCCCCGCTTCCCCAGGACATGGCGGGGGTCGCTGAGAAATGGGCTGAGGCTAGTGCCCTGCCTTTGGGTCACGACTCTGGGAAGACTCTTCCTCGCAGGGAGCTCTTCACATTGACATGGAACAGTCACACCGGGCGGACACAGAGGCTCAGTGTGGGAAGGGAGAGCCGAGGCCGGAAGTAGGGTTGCCCGGCAGCCAGTGCGTGAGAAACTCGGGTTGAGATGCAGGGACCTGGCCTGGTAAGGGGTGAGGGGACCCCCCACAAAGGCCACAGAGGGCATATCTTAGGAGGGGTCAGGTGGAAGGTGCGTCTGACTCTCAGAAGCCATGCAGAACCGTGGAGAGCTGGGGTGGGACAAGTCAGCCATCAACACAGAAAACAAACTTCAGGTTGATCACCGTTCCCGGCAGACAGAAGCCGAAGTAGCCCACAGACCAAGCATCCTCACCCGTGCCTCTACCTTCCCCCCGGTTCCCGCTCCCATCCTCCCTCAGAGCAGCCACACTGGCCTCCCCACAGCTGCCATGCTGCCTCCAGCTGAGCCGCAGGGCCTTTGCACATCTCCTCTCCTCCCCTCAAACTTGGCTCCGTCGGTCTTCCTGCTCAGTCACTTGCCCCTCTTCCATCCTCTCTTTTATAGCACTTGTCATTTTTATTCGCTTGTAACTTTACATTTATCTTGGGGTCTCCTTGCCTAACACCTGCCTCCCGCACAGATTATAAGCAAACTAGAGGTATCACACCAATTTAGAGTCAAATACTTTAATTTGCGTCTCTAGAAAATAAGGACACTGCCCTGCTGAACCAAAATACTGTTATAACACCTCGTAAGATGAACCCTAATTTCTTTATCACCTTATTCTCAGGCTGCATTCAGATTTCCCCAAGAGTCTCCAAAATGTCTCCTGCGCTCGGTCCCCTGGGCCCAGGATCCAATCAAAGTGCTCACACGGAGCAGCGTGTTTTGAAAACCATCTCAAATGTCATAATTCAGACCATATGTTTACCAACATGGAGCAGGGAGAGTGCCAGACGCCTCCCATTCACATCCCCTCAACCCTGGTCCCTTTTCAAAGCTGCCTTGCCCTGGACGGGCGTGTGTGTCCAGGAATGAGCAGCTCCGTGGACCCCGCCCCCTGCCCCGGACGTTCCAGAAGCCCAAGGCAGCCGCACCGAGGGGCCACGGCTCGCACTCCAGAGGAGCAGACCCATGAGCCACAGGGAAAGTATTTTTTCTCGAAAGGATGCCAAAGCCTGCCTGGGAAATCCTGCCCCCACCCAGGACGGCACTGCCCCCAGGCGGCTCTGGGGCGACCCTTGAAAAGCCATCCACTTGGGCAGCAAAGTCTGTCCCGCGTTCTGGGCCACAGTGCGCACAGGCGTGTGTCCCCGCACCGCGTGGGGGAAGGGCTGGGGCGTACCCGTGAGCTGGAGGTGCTGTGACAATTCTTTCTCTGTGTATCTTGATGGGCATTTTGTGGTTTTCACACTGTCTTGGGACAAATAGGACTGTGGTTCATAGGACCCCCCTGGGGCCAGACACTCCTGTGAGCTGTCGGCTGTTGAGCGACAGGCCTGGCCCGTCCCCCCGGGAGGCAGACACTGCCAGGTGTCCCCCGGGTGCCAACACCAGCCTCAGCGGAGAATTCCTCTTCTAGCTCTGACACAAGGGACTGGTTTGAAGAGCCAGGAAAGTTCCAGAACCAAGTACGGGAGCTAAGAGTTTCAAGCTTTGGGAGAACCTCAAACCAGGCATTTCAGCGGTGCTCCGGGGGGGCGGCGGGGGGCCTGCTCACTGCTGGAGGGAGACACACGGCGGCCGCCCGGCCAGGTCCATCCTCCCTCTGTGCCCGAGCCTGGCCTCAGTGTCTCTAGGAAGCAGCACTGTTGCCGAGAGGACCGATGGGGCATTTTCCTCCTAGAACTGCTGGCCTGTGACTCCTTCCTGGAGGCCCCCCCATGGGGCACCCACTCCCCCACTCTTCCCCCTTCCCTCTCCCACCCTCGCCCCCACCCTCGGTCTAGGCCTAGGCCTCTGGCCCCTCAACCCCCACGCTGACCTCAACTCAAACGGCCCCCACCATGCTTGTTGCTGTCACCCCTTCACTCAGGTCCCAGGAGGGCGGCATCACAGAGGCTGACAGGAGACCCCAAGGGCCTGGCTCTGACTCTGGCCTTGGCCAGTCCAGCTCTAGGCCCTCTTACCCGGAAGCACAGGGGACACGGGAGATGTGCGAAAGCCCCAGCACGGTGCCCGCAGGCACTCTCGGGGGGCCCGGTGGGATGTCCCCCCTCCTCCTCCCTTGTTACCCCGCCGGGGTGGTGAGGGCGGACAGCCCACGGAGGAGAAGGGGTGACAAGGCAGGTCTGCTCACTCTGCTGGGGGCGCAGGGGGGATGCCCCCCGTGGCGTCCAGAGCAGAGGGCTCACCTGGCCTGGCCTGGCCATGCCCAAAGGTCCCTTTCTCAGTAGAGGCTTTTCTGACCCCCAGGAGGTCAGGGCCTGGGGCCTAAAGTCTTTCCCTCAAAGGCACTTGCCCTAGATGGCTGGCACGCCCTCCTCCCCGACCTGGGACGTTCCGTTTCGCTCACAAGTACCTCCCGAGCTCCTGCCACACACCTGGGACACGGCTGGACCTCAGTACCTGTTTCTTAGCTGAACAAATCTCACTCCCGATCCTTCATTCTCAGTGGACCACCTCCCTCTCCCTCTCTGCCCACAGCCCACGGCCCACCCACACTGAAGAGTCCGTGAGAGGCGGACTCTTCCACCCTCGGTCCCCTTCACCACACCCCCAGGTCCTGCAGGGTCGCTGGGCCAGCCTGGGAGGGCACCAGGCTTGGGGGGGGCGGGGCAGATGCAACTAGATTGGGTGAATTTCTTGGAAACAATGTGTTCCTCATGAAGGACACGAAGTGTAACGTTTCTGCGCAGCTCGCTTGGTCTTCTTGGTCTGACTGAATGCACGCAGCCTCTCTGGCTGTTCTGTGACCCGCCGGGAGACCAGCAAGCGGACGCCTCGTGGGGGATCCGCCGGCCCGAGAGCCTGAGGCTCCGTTCCGCCCCCGGTTAGCTGCTGACCTTTAGGAGCTTAAGCTCGGTGAACCTTAGACCGGCACCTGTAAATGGAAGTATAACCAGTACATATCCCGTTCAGTTAGGGGGCAGCCTGGCATGGTGCTCGGGAGCATGCGGCCTGGGGCCCGGGCTCGACTCCCAGCTCTGCCAGTTGCGGGGCCTGGGGCAGCTGGTCCCCTCACCTGGAAGACGCGTACCTGCCGCAGACAATCGTCACGAGGCAGGAGAGCACCTGGCACAGAGTAAATGATTGATGGTTCTGGAGGATTAGCTGTAAATTGCTTGGCGCAGTGCCCAGCCCCTGGGGGCTGTTACCGTAACGGGCTCGCTGGCTCGCCGGGGCGTTTGGCGTCAGCCTCTCTGTGCCGTGCCCGGGAGCACAGCTTCTGGTCCCACTCAGCCCGTCTCCACCTGCTCAGCCCCTCGGTCCAGCTGCCTCAACCGCAGCTACCTCCAAAATCCGAGACAGCCGAGCTCGACAGCCAGTGTCTGCGGCGGGAATGATGGTTTTCGCCACCAGTCTTCAAAGTCCAGCTGTGTAGATGGAGATAAACAGAGAAAAACTAATCGTGACATGATCGGTGATGCCGGACCGCCCTTGATTCCACGTGTGAGCGTACTTTTCAGTCGACAGTGAGACGCTGTAAGTAGGGGCAGGTTTGGCCGGGTATTTTCCTATTTGGCGAAACATGGTAGCTCTCTGGTCATGACCCACGGGGAAAGGAGGTGAGGCCTCCCCTGGGCCGCTCCGGATCCAAGCATCCGTGCCACCTACCGCCTCTCATCACCTCCATGACTCGGAGCACCGGAGAGCAGATTCCAATTGTCAACCGTGAGCAGTAGGCCACCTGAGAAGCTCACAGGGCCTTCCCTGATAGAAGAGCACGGCGATGACACGGCGATGATACGGCGATGAAACATGTCAGGTCCCCCTGACTCATAACTGCCTGCATGCCAACCTCTGTGTGATGTTTGAGCGAGGTCTTTCGCCAGTCTGCTCAGTTTCCTCATCGATTGGAAGGCGCCATCTGGGAATCACGGTGTTTAACTGGGGTAATCATAGAACGTGCTCGGACGGAGTCTGGCACACAGTAGGAGCTCAAAAACTAGTATTTCTTCTCCTAACTTTTGATATTGTCATAAAAATGCTGAATCATCTTGGGAAGGAGTAAGTATATTATGAACGAGGCAGGCACCCATCTTGGAAAGAATCCCCGCGATGCTCCGTAGCCTCAGTGGGCTCTTTTCGTGCCGCCTGTGCAGAACCAGGAACAGTGTGAGGGCATCTGTACTCTGAGACCTGTATTTCTGGTACATAAATAATGTAAAAACCCAGAGGGAAGGTGACCAAGGGTCACTGCATCCAGTGAAAGAATTAGTAATCAGTGTGTGTGTGTGTGTCCCAGAGCCTGTAAGATTTGGAAAATGTACCATTTATATACAAGGGGAGCTGCACCAGGCCAGACCACTGCGGAGGAACAGAAGGACCCCAATCCCTCTGCTTGCCTAAGACTCTTGGCTCTTGGAAAGGGGCCCCCGATTTTTCCTTGAAGTTCCCTGGGACCATCTCCAAGGTGGGGTGTCCACGGTATGGAAATGAAGCCGTGACCCTAGAGCCCAGGGTGCTGAGCCTGAGGGCGTTCTGGGCAGCAGGGGATTCACTCCCTCCCACAATGCCCTTCGCACCAGGAGGGACGGGGGCACACTGCCCTCTCCCCCCAGGGCCTGGGAGATCTAGCAAGGCAGCTTCTTCCGGGTTTACTCACAACCTGCAGTGGGGTCGTGGGAGGCTGGTCCAGGAGACACATCCGAAGAGCAGATCCCGGGTGGACTCAAAGCTGCTCCTTTCCTTGCCACGGTCTGGGCCAGTGGTCCTCAAGCCACAGAGTGCGTGAGAAGCGCTAGAAAGACAAACGGGGCCACCCCCAGGTTCTGATTTGGTAGGTCTCGGGTGGGCCTGTGAATTCGCATTTCTCACTCGTTCCCAGGTGAGGCTGCTGCTGGTCCAGGGCCTGCTCCAGGCCTTCGTTACCGAAGTAAAGTGTCTGCCCAGACCCTCCTTCTAGAACAGGAATCTTGGGGGCTGGGACATGTGCATCTAAGTCACCTCAGTTACCCCCCTGTTTGCAGATGCTGGGAGCTTGGTGACGAGTCAGCAGCCGGCTGGGGGCGGGGGACCTGGATATGGTGTGCACGTGTGCAATTCTGGGAAGCCAGCAAAGGGGCTGGGGTGTGCAGGGGGGACACGGGGCGTGCCGCCCGAGCGGGATCTACAGCTGTGGGTTCTCAGATGTGCTCTGCTGACCCCTCAGAGTTGCGTGGAGTCTGCCAGGAGCTGCAGCGTGCTCTTGGGGTCAGGTCGGGGGCCTCTCTTCCTCCCTCCTGCCTGCCATCCGACTGCTTTCACACTGGAACTTGCACACTGGGTTTCTTCTGGAGAGAGCGCTCTGGTTAAAAGGAGGTCAGAAGACCCCAGGGCTGGGGGGACTCCACGCGTGCGCATTTTAGGCTGAGCAGACCGTGCCCTTAGGTTTCCCTACAGAGGAGAGGTACACCTGGGAAGCAGGACAGGACCGAGGCTATGTAGCCAGGCCTCGAGCGACCAGGCCTCAGGACCAGGTGTGTCGCCTGGCCAGGTCGCCAGGAGGCAGAACCGAAATGTGGTCAGGGTCCCAGGAGGCTCGAGGACCCCGCCTCAGAAGTTGGGCACAGAGCTCTGGTGACTTCCCAGCCCCTCCACCTCCCACGGACTCTCAAGGGCTCCTGTCTTCCCCTCCGTGCCTCTCCCAGCTGGCTCCAATCTCCAGAGTCCCTGTTCAAATTCCCGAGAGACCCTATGTCCTTGACCTGCGAGTGCAGACACGGGGCTAGGAACGGCCCGCTCCCCGGACAGGTGCATCCCGGCCCTTTCCCTTAACAGATGCTGTAGGGGGCGGGGGGGGGGGGGGGGCGCACGGGCCCCGGGGCTGCCCTGTGGGGTGACCCGGCATCAGACTGACCCCGCCTGAGGTCACAGCCGATCTAGTGCGTTCGACTCGGCCTGTGAGATGCTCCGTGCAGCACCAACCACGTCCCTCCCCAACACTCCCACTTCACTGTGGACACCGAGCCACTCAAGCCCCCGGCAACCAGGCCACGGTGCCCCGAGCGACCGGCCAGGATGACCGAAGAAGCTGTTTCAGCTCCTGGAATTACCTTTTTCTGAGCATCAAAGGAATACCTGTTGGATTTGCAGAAAACCTTGATAGAAAATCACAGCGCAGAAAGAAAAGGCCCTCTGTAATGAGGGCCACCGAGGGAGGAGCCTGGCAGGTCTGTCGCTGGGTCTCCAGGTTTTTTCGGAGCGCTAACGATGTACACGAACATCATAAATACGTGATAAAAGTGGATTCAGGCAAAGTAGAGAATCTTGGGATTTCATGCCCTTAAAGGTCTTCAAACGTCCAGGGGTGGCTGTCGGTGACCCCGCTGGTCTCTGGAGCCACCGCTGATGTAAGCAGGTCTTCACCATGGACGCTGGGATTCCTCCCTTTGGGGGCTGTTACACACAGCCTCGTGTGGATGTTTCTGTGGGAGAAGTTTCTAGAAAGATGCCCGGGCTACATGTATGCCCACTGTACCTTCTAGTGCGGATTCCCAAACTGGGCACGGCCTCTTCTCAAAGCTGCTTGTCCGGGTCAGACCGCAGCGGCCGGGGGGGCCGTTTCCCTCTGGCGCCCCGTCTTCAAGCCTCACCCGGCTGCCGGCTGTGCGCGGACTCCATGCAAGCCGCCATCACCACGTCGTCCCCCACGTAATGGCGCTGGTGGGGGGGGGTCTCCTCAGAAGCTCGGGGTATGAGAAGGAGGCAGACCCGGCTATTTGTAGGGGATTCTAAGGGACGTTCTGGTGGAGAAACATATAAAAAGAAGGCAGCAAACACGATTGGTTGAGTAACAGGAGGAGGTAATAATTTTGAGTCCACTGGTGACGGCCATTTGAACCCAGCCCAAAGCCAGGCCTCAGGGACACCCGCCTGGTCCTGCAGCGAGCTGGGTGCCAGGGAGCTGATTTACTCAAGACTCCATAAAACCCCGGGACATAAAGGCCCACTGCTTTCAGACCTGTCATCAACAGGATGACACAAAGAGGGAAAGACAGAAAAGAAAGAAAATCCAGCTCTATGAGTCCGGCAGGAGCGTGGCCCCGTGAATGGTGGCAGCGGCGGTGGGCAGGGGCCTGGGGCCCCAGAGAACGTGGGTCTGACTCTGGGCCTGAGCGAGACCCCCAGGACCCCCTGCAGTGTTGGCCAGGGGGAAGCTGCTGGTGAGCAGGGCCATCGGCGCAGGGCTCCCCTTGGGCAGGGCGGACAAGGGCTCCGTGAGGAAGGCTCTGTGCACGTGACCTCAGCAATAGCCACCTTTTCTGGGGGACTGGAACCAGCTCTTAAAGAGAGAAGGCCGGGGACAGTCTCAGATGTCAGGGTGCTTCTGCCGGGTTCGGAGAAATATTTGACCAGTAACCACCACATTTTCTGTATCCAACTCCATTCCAAATGCTAAACGCTATTTATCTGGAAGGGCTGAGTGGGGACGGGGGGTGGCAATTTTAAAAGCACCCCAAAGCTGCTGCAAACAGCCAAATGAATTCATCTCCAGGTGACATTCTCAAAACGTGAAGTTGTTTTCATAAAAGAAAACGACTTTGGAAAAGGTAGCATATAAAATGAAAAGTGTGCACATTGTCAGGGATCTCATGTGATGGGCAGAACAGAAAAAGTCCCTAGCTCTGAATTTTCTAGATATACTTAAAAAATTAAAATAAAAGGGGAGTAAACATTCTTAACTGGACCTCTTATAAGGTCACTTTTTTTTTTTTCCTAGAATTAGGGCAAATAAAAAAAGAAACATCTAAATCTGATGTTCAAACAACTCTGTCCAGCGTGATCCAACCCTCGCTCCTTAAAAGCACATTTATAAGTGCCCCAGATCCCCCGGCTGGTTCCTCCCTTTCTTTGCTCCTGCTGGGCCTGAAAGGCCCAGAGCTCCTTCCTCCGTCCAGCAGTGTTCTGTCCAGAGTGAATGTGGATGCTCTTTCTCAAATCAAACAAACTTTTTGGTTGGTTCTATCCTGTGACCTTTCATGTCCCAATCCTAAAATAACAACGTACACATGTGGAAAGACTTACGAATTTTTTTTTTTGAAATGATCATTAGGATTTTATTACATCATAAACTCAGCCTATAAATTTTCTACAACTAATCACTGAAAAGAGAGCATGATTTTTTTTCTTTGTATCTCTATTTTTAACTTTATTATTTTTTTCAGACTTAAGAACTTCTCTATTATAAGGTGGAAGATCATCTCAGCCAGACCCAGAGACCTGGCAGAGATATGCAAAGCCAACAGGCTAATGAAGTAATCCCCGAACCAAAAGCTTGCACCTTGAGGGGTTGAGGTAGGTGAGCCCGGGGAGGGACTTGGGTGGAATATGACCGCCTGGCCCTCTGGAATTTCCTTAGGAATGCCAGGCCCAGAGGATGGGGACGTGTGGGTTGGAAGAAACTCCATCCCCTCCTCACAATCAAGCCTCCTTCCAGCCCCAGGCCAGGAGTACCCAAGTAGGGAGAGGCCTGGACCCTTCATTTCCTCCCTTCTGCGGAAGCCCTCGCCCCCCCACCGCCCAGCTCCTCTGGTAGGAGCTACTCTGCCTCTCTGGAGTCTGCAGCACGGGGCTCCGCTGGGAAGGCAGAGACACGGCAGGGGGGCGCCTTCCCATCTCCTTCCCGGGTCACCAAGAGATGCTCAGTGCTGTAGGCTCTGGGTGCGGAACAGGATCAAAACAAAGGCTCGGTGCCCCCCTGCTCTGGTTCCCATGCTTTGATTGGCCTTCATAATCTTGCTTTTAGGATCTGATCTAAATTCTTGGCTTTTATCATTAATCTTATCTTTTTTTGGGGGGGGGGCCTGGCTTAGAAAATTTAAAATGCTCTTTGCTTTAAAAAAAAAATGGGGTTAATTTGACTGCTTCACAATGGAACACCTTCTCATTCCCAGATTCAATCATCTATTCCCCTGGAGGGCTCTGGCTCTGGGACGAGCTGCCTGTGGCCGTGAGCCTTGTTTGTTGTAAGACAGGAGAGGAGGAATATTCCCCATTCAGGTCCCTATGCTCAGTTCCAAGTGCACAAGTTCACCTCATTTCTGAAATCAGTTATTTTTCTAAACTTAAAAGCCATAAACTGAGCCATTATATGATTTTGAAACTTGGACACTGTTAGTAGCTTTCCCTACTAGGTTGGAGACACAGAATATAAATGTCATAAACATAAAGATGCCCCGAGTCCTTCCCTCTGCCACACTGAGGCTTCAGCTTCTACTGATGATCCCAACTCACATCAGGCAACAATCCCTGGAGCCAGTTTGATGCCCTGGGGACAGGGCTGACCAAGGGGCGTACCCGAGTGAGGAATGGGACCATGGGCTGTGCACTTTGCTCTTCCCAGGCCCTACTGGATTTCCTTATTCCTACTCCATCCAACATGTGTGAGATTCAAGTAATTCTGTGTGTGCGTGTGCGTGCGTGCATGGGTGTGCACTCTTCTCTACACACACACACACACACATACACATACACATACATATATCTGTGTGTGTGTTTATACAGTGTCCCAAGGACCATAATGGGATCTGGGTATGTTGCTTCAGCTCTATGAAAACCCTGACCCAAGAAGCATGTCCCTTCCCCGCCTCTCTCCCCTGGCCCGCCGGGGCTCCGGGGTTGGCGGGGAAAAGGCACTATGCTGACGTCGCCTGAGCAAAAGGACGGCTGCCCCTGGACCTCCAGGAGTGAGGGTCCTGGTTCTGTGGCTCCCCACCCCCCAGCCGTCCTCACGGCTGCCGAGGCCCATCTACAAATGAGGGCGAGAAACCAGTGCGTCCGCGAGAGCGAACAGAACGGGCGAACTCCCACCGAGGCAGGGTGTGGGCAAGGCGCTGGGACACGGACACAGCCAGACGGGGTTTCAGTGACGGGGGTCCCACCATGAATCGACGGGGGAGGGGTGGGGGGGCAGATGACTCACACGGCGGCTTAGCTTATCCCTTGGCCAGCCTCTCCCCGGTGACTTTACTGCTCATGACCGTCTCCCTCAAACACGGAGAAAGGAGGCGATCTGTCAGCCCGGCGCCCTCGGCCCCCACACCCGCACATCTGGCGGGGCCGACAGAACTGCAGAAGGAGCTCCAAGTCTCCCGGGTCGTGCCTCTTCTATTACACGCAGCGGGTGCTGATAAAGGGTAGGGTCTAAGAATACTCTTTACAGCACATCTGGCATCGTGAAGGATGTTATTTACAAATGCTATAAATCGACGTGTCAGCTTTTCCTGCGCTATCAAAGTTTTCAAGATAAGCCAGTACGTGGAGTAACTCTCCTAAGTTCAAACATCGGTACTTCTTAAGCTTAAACAGATAGTCAATTACCTGGTCACATTTTCTTCAACGTCCGGGTCAGTCGGACTCAGACTCGCCCAGCCAGTCCAGCGCCTGACCTTTAGAGATAAAATCTGTAACTAGTATTAAGACCTAGTTTATTGACCTAGTTTATTAGGGGGGAAAAAAAAAACATGGCATTTCGAAAACAAAGTCTGGCCTGATCATTTTATGTGTTTTGAAAAAGAATCTTTCCTTTAAGTGGCTATAAAAATTATTAGTGCAACATCAAAAATTACAAAATCTATTTTTGGCTGAATCGCATTTGCTCCTTATATGGAGAGCTCCCTGAAGGACGCAGCCGAGGAGATTTAAGAAAAATATTTGCAATAAAGGCAATGATCTCGTCACATGGGCTAATATCCTTTAAGACTAAGAGGAAGCAGCCAAGGAAATTACAGAAATTATTTTTTTCTTCTAAAGCAAAGGTATAGGGCATAACTGTCCTTAACACCTAGTTGAACACGGGCAATGTGATTCAGGAGGGGATGTGAGACAGAGGGTGAGGCCAGCAGCACTCGGACAGGACACTGTTTGGCCACACAGAACACCCGGAAGAAGGTCCCTGTGACCGTGCCCGGGTCAACCAGCCAAAAGGTAGGTGGTCTCTCGAGCACGTGGTCTCCTCCAAGTGATGGAAGGATTCCACGCCGTGATGCGGGCATGAACCGTGAGCTACGTTCACGTGGAGAATCCGGTCAGCAGCGTGACGCCGGGCAGAGGTGTGGCTGCTCAGCGTGGGGGTCGCTGCCCCGGCCAGGCACCCAGCTCACTGCCAGGGGGTCACACACGGGGTGGGGACAAGTCGCTGCTGCGTCGTTTGTAACGTCTCCCCGCATACCAGAATCAATCAAAAAACCACTTTGGAAACATGTTCTCTGACACCCTCTTCAAAATATTTGTAAGGATCAGCTTTATTGAAAGTGAACGCGCAGAGAGAAGGCGGCATGGAGGCGTCTCTCCAGGATCAAGCCCTGGCGTAGGAAGACAAGAGCGCGCCGGCAGTGGAAGTTACTTATTCTTGCTGAGGGTTCTCTGCTTCTCTGCGTGCTCCACGATCTTCTCCTCCACGTACAGACCCTTCCTCTTGCGCACCGCGTTCATGTACTTCCGGGCCTGGTTCTCGGAATCAGCCTTTTCGCCGAAGTGCAAGTACTCTTCCTCGGTGGTCGGCACCCAGAAGGGGTCGCTGGGAATGACCTTGGAAGAGAAGGGGACAGAACATGCTGGGTCAGGCAACTGTACTTTCATTTCAGACGGTCTACCAGTCTTAGCTGAAGGGTAACAGTGAAGCAATGAACAGCTTGCTACAAATGGTAACAAGAATGAAGACTCGCAGGAGGTGGGAACGAAGGGAAGTGGGATCGGCAGAGCCGGGAACACACACACCCCAGAGCCGTCACTTCACACTAAGGAACAAGGGAAACTCTTCGTTTTGAATAATGTCATAAAAAATCCCTTTCACGAGGATGTATCTGGGTACTGGGGTCTTTTCACCAGTTTTGCCTTTGTCCCAGCAAAGCCCGACACACGTAAGCCCTTCTTGACGACTCAGCCTTTTGCTCCAAAACTCAGTGCTGTGCCTGGTAGGCCGGACCGCGCGGCTCACATATCTTCCCCGGACGAGAGGCAGACACAGGCAGCTCCCTCCCTCTTTCCTCTGGGCCCACGGCTGTTCACCACCCCGCCAGCGAGGAAGACAGGTCTGGGGGCGGGCACGCTGAGGACACTTTCTCTCTGAGGCTGCCGCTGGGGGGGAAAGCAGCCGAGGTGGAGGGGGCTCCATCGCTCTGTGATGACCAGCAGCCAGGTCATGATGCCCACGAAAGTGCTGACCTTGGACACGGACACCTTTCCTGAGGTCCACGTCCAAGGGACTGACTTCCAGGACAGGACAGAAGGGTGGGGGGACGGTTTCCACTCCCGATGGTTTCCCTCAGGCAGAGAAAGCTCCACGAGCCCAACACTCGTAGCCTCTCTCTGCCTCCTCAGCCCAGAATCTGACTGGTAAGTGTGAGAGGTGGAAAGAGACTTGGGGAGCATGGCCTCTTCCTCCCCCTCCACCAGAAGCTGCCCCCGGAGGCACACGGCCTGCCCTGTCCCTTTGTGCCCTTGACAGCGGCCACCCGCCCAGGGCTCCTGCCAGTCCAGCAGGTCTCCTTCTGGAGCATGTACCCGGCGCTCAGAACCACCCGCGCTCAACACCACATTCTCCACAGTCAGCTTCACCAGCAATGAAGGTGAGAGTCTGACATTGATGTGCCTGATTCTTTTTGTTGTTTTCTCTCGTTTCTCAATTAGGGGAAGGAGGGGGTGGTATTTATTAAGTGGCCTCAAATCCTACACTTTTCAATTTAAAATACACAAATGAAAGAAAAATATATTTTAAAATAGTTGCTCTTCCATTTACAATTGTACCAAAAGATTTCATTTTGTGTGGGCCTCGGACATGGCCTTCTGAGGTTTGCTCAGCTTGCTGGCCAAGACTCTAGAAACTACAGAACACTTACAAAAGAAATGGAGGAAGACACAAAGAGATGAAAAAACATTCCATGCTCATGGATTGGAAGAACAAATATTGTGAAAATGTCTATGCTACCCAGAACAATCTACACATTCCATGCAATTCCTATTAAAATACCATCGACAACTTTCACGGAGCTGGAACAAATCATCCTAAAATTTGTATGTAACCAGAAAAGACCCCGAATAGCCAGAGAAATACTGAAAAAGAAAAGCAAAGCTGGTGGCATCACAATTCCGGACTTCCAGCTCTATTACAAAGCTGTAATCGTCAAGACAGGATGGGACTGGCACAGACACATGGATCAGTGGAACAGAACAGAGAGCCCAGAAATGGACCCTCAACTCTGTGGTCAACTAATCTTTGACAAAGCAGGAAAGAATGTCCAGTGGAAAAAAGACAGTCTCTTCAACAAATGGTGTTGCGAAAATTGGACAGCCACATGCAGAAGAATGAAACTGGACCATTTCCTTACACCACACACAAAAACAGACTCAAAATGGAGGAAAGACCTAAATGTGAGACAGGAGTCCATCAAAATCCTAGAGGAGAACACAGGCAACAACCTCTTCAACCTTGGCTGCAGCAACTTCTTGCTAGACATGTCTCCAAAAGGCAAGGGAGGATGGAGAGGGCCCTGCAGATAGGAGGCCCCCTCCTCCCTCCCCACCCCACAGCCACACAAGCCCCCTCCTCACGGGCAAGGGGAGGCAGCTGGGAAATGGAACAGTCACCTGGGCAGCCATCCACAAAGACTGTCTACACTGCAGGAGACTAGTTTTAAGCTGGTTACTGGCGCCCTCCCCTCTCCAGCTGGACAATAAACCCATCACAGAATGTAAAGAAGCTATATGTTCTTAGCAGGTCTGAGGGGCAGTGGCGAGTAAGTGGTTAATCCTGCTAAAAAAGTGACAAATTTTATAAATAGCAAGAAATGAGCTACTGAGTCTAGACACACTAGACTCAGACTGGCCAACTTCAGACCAGAGTCCTTGTTTCAACAATGTAAGACCAGAAGTTTCAAAAGATCTCATTTTGTGTGGGCCTCAGGCATGGCCTTCTGAGGTTTGCTCAGCTTGCTGGCCAAGACTCCAAGGCCTCCTGCACTCACCTCTGTCTGCTGGAGGCCTCCTCTGGAGACCTGTTCCAGACCACCCCTCCCGTGGGCTCAGGTGCCCACCCTGTGCTGGGCCCTACAGAACAGCCTCCTCGAGGCATCAGTTCGGAAGAAAAGATGCTGTTTTTGGACCGGTTTACCCAGAATTCATCTGCCCACGGTGAGAATGGTTTTTTGCGATCCCACAGCCTGAAGGGAATGGACTTTCGAGTTCATGGGAAGGCAGGCACCCAAGAAGAAGAAGAAGAAAGAAAAGGGAAAAAGGGCCCAGAAGGAAAGAGCCTGGGGAGCTCCCTGTCAGTCCCGTGCCCAGCCACCACCAGGATTACGGCCGGCAGGTGGGAAACACTTGCTGGGCGCTACTGTGATCCTAACAGAGTGCTCCTCACCGCGGGTGAACCCTGGTCCGCCCCGCGGGGTGGCCTCAGGGTCACGCAGCCAATCCCGAGCTCGCGCTGACACGCATGTACCCCAGCACTGGCTGGGATATTTTTCTTTCTGTGCCTGTTATTAGCTCCTTTTCTTCCTTTTTCATAGAAGGGGCAAAACATAGAAAGAGAAATTATGGGATTGCTGACTTCAAAGGTTTCCTCGTGGAAAATGCCTGTAATCTTATCTCCTCTATTTTTTGAAGCACTTTCTCTCAAAAGCTCTTGATTGTAAATTATATGGTGTGATAGAACACAAATGAAAGAAAGTGCCTTGGAGTGAGAAGCCAGAACTCAACAACTGCGTTATTTCTAAACCTAGCTATGGGGGGAAACCAAGACAGCCAGAAACGATCAGATCAATGACATTTAATTATAACATCGTTTTCAAGACTTTCAAAGATGTGACGCTTTTGGGAAGAGGATCAGGACAGGTGGCAGGGGGATGACAGAGGACGGCACCAAATTCTTGACTATGTTCTTCTTTAAAGTTATTAAGAGACGGACTGTTAATAACAAACTAACGAAGCCAGAAAGTAATTTTTTTAAAAAACCACTATTATTAAGTATGTAAGATTTCTGGCCTTTTTTTTTTTTTTTTTTAATTGAGAAAGGAGACTGAAAAAAACCATCGTGGTTTTTCACATTAACAAAAATTGCCCATTCGGTAAAAACTTGATGTTGTTACACTAGCTGTTCCTAAATACCCATTCTCGGATGGCACTGGCTGATAGGTGTTTCGGGAGGGCATCCTTAGGCTCGGGGCGAGGGGGCTCACTTCTGTGAAGAGCCAGAGAGAAAAGAGTTCAGACGGCAGGCCGCATGGTCCCTGGGGCAACCACTCTGCTCTGCGTGAAAGCTGCCGCAGGAAACATGTACACGAGCAAGTACGGCTACATGCCAGTGGATTTTATTTACCAAAGCAGGTCATGGGCCATACTTTGCTGACTCCTGATCTAGTCAAAGACGACCTTTCCCAACCTCCTTGTTAGGAGGGCATGATCGAATGTGACCACAGATTGGTTACGGGCAATGGGACATGTGCAAAACCCCATTTGTGTCCCTGCAGGGAGGGAGCATGCCTCCCTCTTCGTGGCTGCAATGCTGGGATACAGGGGTACGGTGTGGGGCAGAAGCCAAGTGCTGAGAAAGGCAACAAACCAGAGGACCCCGGGCTCCTGCCCGTGAGCCCCTACCATCCCTGGCTGCCGCCCCAGATGCAAAAGAGAAACTCTGCCTTATCTGAGCCACTCTACTCCGAGATCCTTTTCACAGAACAGCCTACCTGCCTATTTGCAATTAGGAAATAATGAAAACTTGACAGATTTTTTTAAAATGCATTTTATAAATCCACTGTCAGGGTTAAGTCCGACTGTAAGGTGATGGTGTATTCTCACAAACAATAGACTATACGAATTCAAACATACAATTCCTCCAATCACGATGCCATTACACCCGCTGTGAATACCTGCTTTGGATCTTATGTGCAGAGAACCCCAGGGATCACTAACTACACTCTCTGTTCTGATCAAACACAGGATAACCCGGTCCTGTCAACAGCGCGGGTCAAGGCCATCGTCCCGCGATGGACGACTCATCATCCCTAAGATGCTCTGGAGTGTGAGCCGCAGGTTCTAGAAGCAGTTTCCACAATGGCGGCACTGATGAAAAAAGTGTCACTGCTTCAAAGTGGGATGAATCCCTCCTCGGTTCTAAGTATCGTTTAGCCGCACTGCCCTGTAATCACACGTCTGGTCCCTAAACCACGTGGCAGAGGACTGTCGTGATGTGTTTCATTAAGAACATCATGAAAACGTATTTACACTACAGACGTGGTTCCTCAGAAGCTGCTTTGATAAATCCACTCCTTCTATTTCTCACTGGTATGTGTTCTTATGCACAAGCTGAGTGCCAAAATCCGAAACCGAAAAGGTCAAAGTGTGGATAAGGGGGAAATTACTACCCACTTCCATTCGGAAATGAGCCAATTAAGGTAAATGTTTTAGAGCTCCTGTTTTCTACATAATGAAATGTAGCAATGACATCTATTCAGATATAAACCAATAAAACCACCAAAACTTCATTTAGTTTCTAGACAAAGATACAAAACGCAAGAAAAATTTCACAGTAAATCTCTGTTAGGATGGAGATTGTATTGACAAAAAAAAAAAAAAAAAAAGGAACATAAGTGAGAACAACAGTAACTGTGGTTCCATTGAGCTTTAAGAATGTGAGTTCTTTTAAGGAGAAGCAGACTCACACATGTGAGTCTGGATTAGCAGCTTCACTTGTCTCAATTCAGGTGACTGGAACTGCCCGACTACAATCTGCCCCATCAAGTCTGTTTCTCTCAAGTGTCACCTTTCTTTACTCTGCTGATTGACGTGACTATAAAATTCATTTTAAAAAGGAGGTTCTCCCAAGGGGAACCCTCCTACACTGTTGGTGGGAATGCAAGCTGGTGCAGCCACTCTGAAAAACAGTACGGAGGTTCCTCAAAAAGTTGAAAATAGAGCTACCCTATGATCCAGCAATTGCACTACTGGGTATTTACCCCAAAGACACAGATGTAGGGATCTGAAGGGGTACGTGCACCCCGATGTTTACAGCAGCAATGTCCACAATAGCCAAACTATGGAAAGAGCCAAGATGTCCATCAACAGATGAATGGATAAAGAAGATGTGGTGTATATATACAATGGAATATTATGCAGCCATCAAAAAAATGAAATCTTGCCATTTGCAACAATGTGGATGGAACTGGAGGGTATTATGCTGAGCGAAATAAGTCAAACAGAGAAAGAAGTATCATATGATCTCATTGATATCAGGAATTTGAGAAACAGGACAGCAGATCATAGGAGAAGGGAGGAAAAAATGAAATAAGACAAAAGCGGAGAGGGAGACAAACCATAAGAGACTCTTAATCTCAGGGAACAAACTGAGGGTTGCTGGAGTGGTGGGGGCTAGGAGGGATGGGTGGCTGGGTGATGGACATTGGGGAGGGTGTGTGCTCTGGTGAGTGCTGTGAATTGTGTAAGACTGAGGAATCACAGACCTGTACCCCTGAGACAAATAATACGTCATATGTTAATTAAAAAAAAAAAAAAAAGAGGTTCTCCCTCACGTACCACACTCCCCTTTGTGACCTGTGTTGAAACAGGACCCATCTGGCTGATGGAGGTGAGAGAAATAGGGGAGGGGGTTTGGCTGGAGCGGTGCTGAAGGAAGAGCCGGGGACGGGCCGCGGGGGCCGAGAGCAAGCCCAGGTGAGCGCGCACCAACGACGGCCCACAGCATCGGCCACCAGGCCACCTGCTCCACACGCTTTATCTCGGGGGGACAAACTCAGCAGGCTGCGCACTCAGCCCCAGCGAGCGGCGGAGCTGGTATCTGAAACCAGGAGTGGCCCACACCAGAGCCAACGCCCCTTCCACCAAGCCATGAACCTCCAAGGGAAAAGTGGGCGCTGTGAAGTTACTTCCATTCCCTGTAAAGTGACAACAGAAACTGCTTTCTTACACCAGCCTTTCTACTTACATCCAGTAGTTAAAAAATTCTACTCTGGACCCGAGGCCGTGACTGGACACGTAACAGCGGCTCCCGGCCTGTGACCTGCACTCGTCCCCTGCACTCCTCCCAGCCGCGCGAGCCTCTGGTCTCACCTCTACACGGGTCCCCCTTCAGGGATGCTTCAGGAAGCCTGCTCTGACCTCCCCCCCCGCCCCGGGTTACTACTTCCCCTCAAGTGAAAAAAGCAAAGTGCTCACGATCGCCGTGTGCAGTGTTGATTACGGATAAGGTTTGCTCTTCACCTACCTGTACCTACACTGACAGTGAGGTGTTCTCATGAGCCACTTCATCCCACAACACGCGAAAGCCAGAGAAACCCTGAGCCCCCACAACGGGGACTGCAGATGAGGTGACGCAAAGGAATTGAAAGCTGTCCCTGGCAGGAAGCAGACCTGTCCCCTCTAAATACAAGTATTTTTCCCCCAGAAGAAAAGTTCCTGAGAGTTTCACTTCCAAAATGTCTGTGATTTTCCTTTAAAAATCTATCTTCAAGTGTTGGAGAGGATGCGGAGAAAGGGGAAGCCTCTTACACTGTTGGTGGGAATGCAAGCTGGTGCAGCCACTCTGGAAAATAATATGGAGGGTCCTCAAGATGTTAAAAATAGAGCTACCCTATGACCCAGCAATTACACTACTAGGGATTTACCCCAAAGACACAGATGTAGTGAAAAGAAAGGGCACCTGCACCCCAATGTTCATAGCAGCAATGTCCGCAATAGCCAAACTGTGGAAGGAGCCGAGATGCCCTTCAGCAGATGAATGGATAAAGAAGATGTGGTCCATATATACAACAGAATATTACTCAGCCATCAGAAAGGATGAATACCCAACTTTTACATCAACATGGATGGGACTGTAGGGGATTATGCTAAGTGAAATAAGTCAAGCAGAGAAAGACAATTATCATATAGTTTCACTCGTATGTGGAACATAATAGTGTGGAGGACCACAGGGGAAGGGAGGGAAAACTGAATGGGAAGAAATCAGAGAGGGAGACGAACCATGAGAGACTCTGGACTCTGGGAAACAAACTGAGGGTCACAGAGGGGAGGGGGTGGGGGATGGGGTGACTGGGTGATGGGCATTAAGGAGGGCATGTGTTGGGATGAGCACTGGTGTTATATGCAGCTGATGAACTGTTGACACCACACAAAAACTTATGACGGACTATCTGCTGGCTAACTGATCATAATAAAAAAAATAAAAAAAAAATAAAAAAAAATAAAGTTGCATTCTACACAGAAAAAAAAAATCTATCTTTGAAGGGAAACACAGGATTGAATGTTCTAAGTCTTTTTTTTTTTTTTTTTTAAAGATTTTACTTATTTGCGAGAGAGAATGAGAGACAGAGAGCATGAGAGGGAGGAGGGTCAGAGGGAGAAGCAGACTCCCCGCTGAGCAGGGAGCCCGATGTGGGACTCGATCCCGGGACTCCAGGATCATGACCTGAGCCGAAGGCAGTCGCTTAACCAACTGAGCCCCCCAGGCGCCCCTGAATGTTCTAAGTCTTAAATTTTACATGCAGTAAAAAGAAAGAATGAATATGTGCGTGTGTGTGTGTGTATCACAGGCCACCTGTGACCCAAGGATCGTTCACTCTGGACGACAAACAGCCACACGCCTTCTGCTGCGCCACTGGCGGAGGAGAGCCCCAAGAAGGCGACCTGGCGCGGGAAGCCCTGTCTGCGCGGCCTGGTGCCGAGGGCAGGCAGCACGTGGGGACCCGAGGGGCAGGGAAGGGGATGCGGGCTGTTACCTCCCAATGGCTGAACACCAGCTGCGGGCTGGCCAGACCGCTCGTCCGCTTCCTGATCTCATCCGCAAACCCGAAACTCTCGGCGACAGGCAGCGCGGCCTTGATGATGAACATGTCTGTCCCTTCTTTCATTTCTTCTTGGAGCACTCGGCCTTCTCTCTTGGACAAGACAGCATAGACCCGACCTGCAAAGCCACACCGCTTTTAAATGCATTGAGCTGCCGCGTCTAGAGCCTCACAAAGACCTGATTACTCACGCCCCCGGAACAACCCACTGGTGAGTAACTTTGTTACCAACCAGCTGGGTGTACAAAAGCATGAACACTTTTTTTTTTAAGTATTTAAAAGTACAACTATAAAAAATTAGAGACATAAAGGTAACAAAAGGTGAAACCAGCCCAAGCGGCATGACCCAAAGGGCAATCCCCCCAACACGGCACGGGAAGGGGGAGACTTTGCAAAGAACCTTCTGATAGTGTCACCCATGAGCGGTCTCTGGGCACGAAATCCAGTGAGGTGAGTGTGATTGGGCTTTGTAAACATTAAAATATCTTAATAACCATGAGACGTTATTAACAGGACGGTGATAGCATAAGGCTACTTGGGCCTAGGAAGCAAGCAACTGGCACAGTGACATTTTTATATCAAAAATGAAAACCACACACATAGAGATGCGTGCTCATGTTTTTAAAAACTGCTAACATGTAAGTGGCAGAAGTATTTTATTTCCCTGAAAACGGATGGTCCTTGGCATCTTTAACAAGTCTGATAACAATGTCTCCCGCCACATCCCAGGAACACCAGCAAATCCTCTTGGCTAAAACTCGTATTCCGTCCTTCGGCCCAAGGCTGCCTGATGCTCAGAAGGGAGAGGTCTCCCCCGGGGCTCCTGCAGGAGCACCTCGGGGCACAAGTCTTTCAACTGGTAAGCAGGACAGACTCTGCAAAGAACAGAGACCCAGCATCACACACACCTGTGAGGAAGCGGCTGGGGCCAGCACTCTGATTAAAGCCTCCCACTTCACCTACCACTCAGAAAAAGTGGTTTTAAGGGTGTAACTGATCTGGGAACACCTTGTCCTTAAAGGTTTACAACACTGTGGCTGAGCGGGGCGGTTCTCTCCTCTGAGCACCAGCACGGGCCCCGGCTCTCCCTTCCTGGGTGCTGGGGGGATGACCTGGGTGCCTGGCCCACCCAGAACTGCTTGCTTCCAACAAGGAACTGAGGACCCAGAGCCAGCCTTCTGACTGTGAACTTCTCTGACTCAGATTTCCCCCTGGTGGTGGGGATCAGGAAGGACCAAGGCAAACAAAAGGCAGGAGGCCCATCGCGTCATGTGGCGGCCTTAGGAATAAAAAACCCCTGAAAACTCTAATGGGTCTTTCTCAGCTCCAGGTTTAGCTGAAAAATCAAACCACAATTCTTTTAGTGCTGAACGGCACAGCCTTCCCCCTACTCTCCCCCACCACCTCCCACACTTTCTGCTCCCTTCCGTTTCCTGAGTGCTCGGATTCTCACTTGGTCAACACCTGGGCTCTACTGCTGGCCTGGGCTCAAGTGGAACTGCTCTGTTGACCTGTCACCGTCACTTTCTGATGGCAAATGTCCTTTTCCCATCCTCTCATGATTTCTGTGTAGCTGCAAAACTACTGACCCATGCCGCTGACGGCTCTCCCCAGCGTCAGCACCGCCCCCCTCAGACCCCGGCCCTATTCAGGGACTGATGTCCCCCCACGACCACTCGCTGAGGCTCCGCTTCTCTGAACTCTCCCTGCGGAGACCTGATTCGTTTACCATTTGTGTGCGTTCAACACGGAGGCCAAGCCTGAGCTGCTGAGACTGTCCCTATGCCCAGTCCCCCCACCCTGTCACCCTCCAGCCCCACGCTGACCACGGAGCCAGGGCACCCCCACCGTGCAAATCCAGCCTGAGATGAAACACCGTCCCTGCCCGTTGTCCACACTAGAAGTCTGTGTTACAGAAACAGAAGAGAGGGTCAGAAGGGAACGGAAGGGTCAGCAAGATCCACCAGAGAGAGCTTCTGCTGGCCCTGCTCCAGCTCACCTCCTCCATGTGGTACAGGCCATGCCAGGGCCCTTCTCCCCGCTGGGCCACTCCCCAGCCCCAAATCTGCTCCCCTCTAGTTTCTGTTAGCTCCAGTTTCTATCACACAGGACAGTGTCATCCCTGTGGCACAGACCAGCCTGCAAGCTCCTCAAGGACGGCTATCTGGCGTCCTCTTCTCCGCCCCGAATACCCCCCATCTTTCCGTGACAGGCCCTTCACTCCCTGTTCCATCCTGACCCTTTCCTATCTGCGCCACCATGACCTGCTCACCCTGCTCTTGGCATGGGGCGCCCAGAACTGAACACACCCATCTGGGGATGATCTGGAAGCTCTGAGACAAGCACAATGACGGTCTGTCTCCTAGAAGCCGTGTGTACCTGCCTGGGATTCCCAGCAGGGGAGAAAACCCTAGTACAACAGCCAGCATGTGTGAACGCGTAACCTTGACCCAGCTAGCTCATTCTAGAAAAGCTTTAGGTGGTTTGCAGAGGTAAATACGAAACAGCGGGGTGGGGGTGGGGGGGGAGATCTACTGAGTGACTGGAGCGGAGACCGCAAGGGGTGGACCAGCGGGGATGAGCCCCGGCTGTGCTGAGAGGCCCCAGCTCCTCCCCTTCCTTCGGGGATCATGCCGGCAGGATCGGATCAATAACTGCAATGGAGGCTGAATGTAATTAATCGTGTAATTTTGAGCCATGCAATTTTAATTCCACTAAAACTAAATCCTAAAACTGGGGCACAGTGATGGATCACCGAACAGAGGAAAACAGCTATAAATAGAACCTTCCAAATACATGTGGCTTTCATGACAGGTGCGTCCAATGCCTGGACCCTCTAAACCTGCCACCGCTCTCACTGAGATGTTATGGCAGCCATACCCAGGAGGCCTTGCGAGCATTTGGCCTCTGCGAATACTCCAACTCCCCTTCAACACGACGTCTGCTCCATTATACCTCAGTCACCTGTCCCTGCGCCCAAAGATCACGTGTGCCCCGCTGTACTGCATGCGAAGCACCAAGAGGCAAGCACCCATCAGGGGAAAAATGGCAACAAAAAGGTTAATCAATAGGGGCGCCTGGGTGGCTCAGTCGTTAAGCGTCTGCCTTTGGCTCAGGTCATGATCCCAGGGTCCTGGGATCAAGCCCCACATCAGGCTCCCTGCTCAGCGGGAAGCCTGCTTCTGCGTCTTCCCCCTGCTCGTGCTCTCAAATAAAAAAAAATGTTTTAATAAAAAAAAAAAAGTTAATTGATGGAAACAGGTTGGTCAGGGCTGGTCTTTGAATGACTACACCATAAACTACCCCCCAGCCCAAATTCAAGGCCCTCTGGGGCTGCAGCAGCGACCCAGGACGTCCAGCTCCAGGACTGCCAGACCCGACAGCACATAGACTGAGCGTCCAGCCGAGCAGGAGTGCTCACCACGGCGGCGCGCATCCGAGGTCCTCCCACTCCGCGTGTGCGCGGTCCTCCAACCCCAGCGCGCCTCGTCCCACTGCACGGTCGCATCCTTTTCATGAGTTAAAGCCCGTTCAGAATCACCTGCTCCACTGAGTCTTCTATGGGATCCCGAGATCAAGACCATCTCTTCACCATCTGAACCTAAGTTGCTCTTGGATGGCATTATATACTCTCGTATATATTTTCTTCTTCTGTAACAGGGCAGCAAGACTGGTCTGTGCACTCCACAGTCGTTCAAGCTGGAAGTTTGGCAATTAAAGGTATGATTTTTTTTTTTTCAGAATTTAGGATAGGAAGCAGCTGTTCAGAGCAATGTTTTCTCTTACAGTAAATAAACAGGAAACAATGCGAATTTCCAATTTGGGGATGATGGGAAGTAAATTATAGCATAACAAGTTGATGGGATGTTATGCAGAGGTTAAAATGAAATCCGTGAATACTAAATAGCCAAATGGAAGCAGCTTATAAAATAAATAAATGTAAAAAGCAAAACATCACACTCCTTCTACCATACGGTTACAGCTATGGAAAGTGTACTATTATGGACAAAGATTGTAAAACAAAGTGGAAAACGACACGCTGATTTCCAAGGAGGAAGATTTTTCTTTTATCTTGTGGTTTCTGTTATTGCTGGTAACCCTTGTGGTGTAACTTCAATTAAAACACACATGCCGAGAAATCGGTGGGCACTTCTGATTCTTATAAATCAGGTCACACTAACCCCTTTCCCTTTTGTTGCAGAGCAAGCAGACTGCTAAATCAAGCAGATGTGGTTGACAGGATGCAGATGGGCCTCCACCAAACGTGAGCTCCAGTGTGTTGTGGACACGGCGGGGAATGTGGGCTCTTCTACGGAGGAACTCAGCCCCGAGTCTGCAGGAAGTGCATGTCAACAAGTTGTCCCCCACCCCCAGCAAGACGGGTCAGCACCCTGATTGCAGCTCTGTGTCCTTACGATGGTCACCAGCAACCCACGGGTTCAGAAAGCATGATGATCAAATCCAAAGTTGACAGGAGGCTGGAAGGCTAATTAATACTGGGACAGAATCAGGATAACTAGGTAAGGACCCACGCTCAACAAGACACAAGTTCCTGTGAGTAAATGCAAGGTTGCACAGTTGGCTCCAACCAACCCACCATCCAGGGTTAGAGGGAATGCTGAGCAGAAGCTCCTATAAAACCAAGTGGGAACGAGTCCTCTCTAAGCCCCATCGTGGTCTTCAGTGCTGTGCTATAAAGAGAGCCAATTTCACACTTAGCTGCTCTAACTGCAACTTATTCCATCCATCACGGCCCGTTTCAAAGAACTATCCCTTTCAAAAAGTCTACCCTGTTTCGAATTTTGCTAATCCCAATTTCTCATAAAATTTCACTGGAAGACCGTATTTATTCACTGGATTCAACCGTGTTGTGCTTTCTCTTTCATATAATTAGGCTTTGTCACCTAACTCATCTCTCAAAGCAGGAATTATGCTTAACAGTAAGCATCTATACACGTCCATACATTTTTGTTGAAATGAATTACGAGATGCTGATGAAACGTAAAAAGAACCCCGTGTTTGGAAGGGAAGAGGTTTTTAAAAGTAAACAGTGACACTTATTGAGACTGTTTCTGATACGTTAAGGCACGTATGTTCTCACAATGTGAGCATTTGTCCCTATGGGTAAAAACACAGGGAGGACTGCAGTCGCCGATGCGTGATTAAAACTCTAGAGCTAGCAGAAAAAGTTATTTTTCATACGTGAAGTTGTTGCCAAAGATAAAAACCATGAGGAGCCAAGAATGAAAGAAGCTGCCAGGTTAGAAGAGGGAATATAAAGACAGACAGCTGAAAAACACAAACAAATTTCACTGTCCCAAGTTAAAAGTTATAGGCGAAGGCGCCTGGGTGGCTCAGTCAGTTGAGCATCTGACTCTTGATTTCGGCTCCAGTCATGATCTCAGGGTTGTGGGATTGAGTCCAATGTCGGGCTCTGCACTGAGCATGGAGTCCACTTGAGATTCTCTCTCTCCCTCTCCCTCTGCCCCTCCTGCTCATGCTCTCTCTCAAGTAAATAAATAAAATTTTTTAAAAATCTAAAAAAAAAAAGTTAAAGGCAACTTTCATGGGTAAAAAATGAGAACAGAACCACACCTTTAAGAAAGCAGAGTTTACAGGTGAGGAAGGCCATTTTCTTGGGATCATTTCCCCAGGTACAGTGATTCTGAGATGACTATTTTTCCACAAAATGTCCTAAACTGATCATAAGTAATTCTATCCATTTACAGAAGGATTTCTTGTTTTAACGGTCTGTGTAGAAAGAATTAAGTTTTTAAAAGAGACTAAGGACACTCATTTTGCTAAATAAAAAAGACTTGAACTTGTCTTTTTACTCGTGCCAATTCCTGGAGAATTTAGAGCATCCGCCAGCAAAGCCTGGAAGATCCCTGAATATCTAGGCAAGGAAGCAAAAGGCCTTGGGAACATAGAGGGCTCCTCATTTCTTGTTCCAGATGAAGGCGGTAATTCAGAAAGAAGGAAAATACAGAAAGTCAGCAGCTGGCCGTACTGACCTTGGGTACTAGAACGTGGCCATCACTACCGAAGAACCTCTCAAAGCACTGAGAAAACGGACGTAAGAGGAGGCCCTCACCTCTAAGCAGCTTCACACTGATGAGGACTTCATGCTAATTCAGGAGGAACAATTCCAGACCATATCGAAACACAGTTTCTTCGTAAGGTGGAGGGTGTGCAGCCAGCTAGGTCGCAGAAATGATTAAGAAGGCCGGCCAGTGGCCATGGACCAGAGGCCGTGCACTAACCAACCCACACACACAGGTGCCACGTGGTGGGGTCAGAGGCCCAGCACCGTGGACTGTGCACCAGGAGCAGGCCAGGCAAAGACTGACTTTGCTCCTAAGAGAGAAGAGGACAAATAACCCTGATGATCGAGATCTGTAGCTCTTCCTACAAATGCCAGAACGGAGTGGGACGGCCAGGTGGAGAGAGCCAGGATGGAGAGAAAAGGACAGGATCACAGTGATATTTCGAGGGACTGTCCTAGGGCTGCCTGGTCACGTGCAGGGTCCTGGTGGTGATTTCCTAAAGGAAATGGGAAAGCGGGCACGGAGCACTGACTCAACAGGGATGACTCAACAGTCTGCCTGGAGTGTCGGGCTGATAAATGCCAACAGCTGATCCTGGCTTCATGTGGTACGTGGGAAATTTATCTTCTCAGAAAGCAAAGGACAAATGCCACTCCCAACGATAATGCAGGAGAGCCGGCAATTTGGGGAGGAGATGTGGGTTCCCATTACTCTCCCAGGAGGGCAGTGAGGGAAGGACAGGCACAGATGTACGGGGACCCCGGACTTTCCGAAGGATCATTTCAACCACATAAAGGAGAAGAAACAGAACAAGTTTTGGGATAACAAACTCTAAGATAAAACTCCTTTCAGGAGTAAGAAGAGTCTGAAATAACAACCACAAATGGTCCCAATGAGAGAAAAAGGAGGAGAGATCCTCCCCGTCCCCAAAATACAACAGTAGCTCCAAAATAAACCTGTTCGGTCAAGCAGGGTATACTGCTGCGTCCTCATTCTGTTTTAATAGGACACGCACAGTGGGCGGAAGAAGAAAAGGTGCATAGGAGGGCGTCCGAGGCGTTAAGCTGAGCCTGCCAAAATAAAAGGGCCAACTAACGACACCGGAAAGGGTCTTCTCCATTAGTTTCCAAGCAAGGATGAGACATGCCCACGATATGGAGAAACGTGTGCAGTGTCAATACAGAAGAGCTGGAAGGCAGGGCTTCCTAGTACGTGTGTCCTGCACTGTCCTCAGTGAGGAGAACGGGGGACAGCCTGTGGCAGGGGGAATGAACACAGGAGAACACTCGAGTTCCAGAGAGCGAAGAAGCTGATGAGCAGGTAGCTGGCCTCCTACACAGGGTCCGTCTCTGGGGCCGGAGTCTGTATCTCACGGTCCTTAAGAAACTTGTCCTTTTGAGAAATTATGGATAATCTCTGCCAACAAATGAACTTCTGGGGGGATCAAAACTCTGGATTCTAGAAACTGCAGACTCTGAAGCCATATGCTAACTTCCTGCAGAGTTTTAAGAAAATACTAAAGATTTGTACATATTTATTAAAGTATGATTTAGGCCTTTGGAAATGCGTGGACTTTCTAACACAACATCTTATCAACCTATACTTACTTCATCTATATGGTTGGTACCTTGATCATCAGGGGAAATCTACAGATATGAAGGAGCTTAACTTCATCAAAACATTCAATTCACTGCTTACAGAGTTTCAGTTCTCAGCAGACAAGAAAAGACACATAAAAAAATGAAAAAAGAATCAGTGTGTTAAGATTGTGGTACTGGGACTTCTTTTTCTTGGCATTAAAAAAACAAACAAACAAAAAAACCTTCCTGTACTATTGTGTTTCTCTATAAAACCTAAGGGAAACAAGGAATTGTATAGATCCAGTTTACTCGTGTATAAATCAGGAGTTCATGGGACTACGTAATTTCTATGGTCTAGTCAATCACCAAAATTTGGATTCTGCTTTCTGGGGATGAAGCGGGAAGACATAACTTACTTTAAAAAAGAAATGATGTTGATCCTGACTCCCCGTGAGTCAGTGACAGGATGCAATTGCTGCTTGAAGTGGGATGCTGAGCAAGTAAAGTATGCCCTAGAGGATGGCAACGGAACAGCGGAAGGGCACCGACGATCCCATCATGAAAACACAGCCGACGGCTCTAGAGGGTTTTCTGCGGGACGTACACTAGAGAACAAACGTGCTCCTCAGGCACGTGATGTGCCACAGCTTGTAGGAGGGACGGATGGGGGCACACGTGGCTGGAAACTAGCAGGAGACAAGACATTTGCCCAAGAGAGGCAAGACGCCGCCTCGTCATGCACAGGCTGTGAGCTGCCCATCAACAGAGGTATTCGGGTTGAGGTGGCATCTGTCAGGCTCTTCTTCATGGTTCCCTGATTCTAACTCCACCTCTGCCTTCATGAATATGGAAGTTCTTGGGGAAAGTGGAGAACATCTAGGAATGGTCCTGATTGGTTTCCTCAAACTAATCTATGCGTTCCCTGAGCTGCGAATGCTGTGCTGCATCCAAACAAGGCTGAGACACACTGCACTAGAGGTCACCCCCGCAGATGTTGTTGTAGCACACAAGGCTCTGAGCGGTCCCGCATCACCACGTCCGTGTGGCTGCTCAGCCCAGCTATTTCCCTGAAACGCTGCCGCGGACGCTCCGTCCCTATCCTAGGAGCCTTGCTGTGGAGGCAGGCCTGAATTTCTTTTGGGAAAAAAAACCCCAACAGTTTAGATATCTGCTTTTAGGAATAAATCAGCAAAAGAACCTTACTACTTCCTTCTTACAGGTGAAGAAAAGAAGTCTCAGTGAGAAGGACTATCTGTCAAAAGTCAAAACAGCTACTAAATGCCAGGGCTCCAAGTCTCTAGGGATCCCAGAGGATCTCCTTCTGGAGAGAGAAAAATCAAAGTAGGATTTGCTGTAACGGTCAGTGATGAATAAAGCCCCCAATAATCTTCTTCTGCAGGGACCCAGAATTTACAGAAGCCCTTTTGTGTTAGGTGTGTAAGAATGTCACCGTCCTCTTTGATCATTTCCAGAAAGGCTCTAGTTACCCAGACCGATACGGTTACTCACTTGAGAAAGAGAATGCCGCACAGGTTTGGGTGGTAACACGTATGGGTAGTTTATACCTCATTTGCCAGACCTCTCATTACAGAAAAGAGCCTATTTGCTGCAAATCAAAAGATCTTTGGTAATCAAGTTTCGTCCCACCACCATCCCCCCTCCCCGTCATGATTTTAATATTTAAGGTGCCTGGCTTTCAAAGATCTGAGTTCTTTAGTAAACTAGCTGATGACGTAGCTTCTGTAAAAAAATATTAAGTGCGTTTGAGTTTTCTGACCTCAGAGCCCTCACTGTCCCCCCTGGCATTTCTCACTGTCCTCGCCCTTCTTACCAAGAACATCACCGGTGGCCATGACGTCACATGTGTACATGGCTGCCATCAGACGCTGAGGTTTCACCTGCAGGGCGTAGCGACATGCCTCCTTCATGGTGGCGATGAGCTGTCCTGAGAAGGGTCCGTAGCAGTCAGTGAGCGAAGACTCTCCTTTCTGCGAAGTCTTCTTCTCCAAGGGCTCAGAGCCGCCGTCTCGGAGCCCCGGGTTTTCGCCTCCACCGGAACAGGCTTCCTCTTCCCCTTGGCTGTCCTGCACCACATCCCTTTGCTCTTCATTGTGTTTATCACTTGCCCCTTGTTCCTCAAATTTACTTAGGTACCATTTTTCCAAAACAAAACAGACACCCATGAGAGGCTCCTCACACATGGGGCCAGAGAGGGTTGCTAGCTGGAAACCACTCACGATGCTGTTGCCCAAATCTCGGTATCTACTGGCCTCTTTTGAAGCTTTGATGGCTGGGCCTGTCCATACTGAGTTCTGGAAGTCTTCGCTTTTATTAACTAATATGTTGGGCCCGCATTTTCTTGGGCCAAATGACCAGATTTGGTCAACAGTGTTCCTCCATTTTCTCCCTGTTAGGTATTGCTCTAGTTTTCCTTTGAATTCGCAAATTTTCTCTTGGGTCTTCTGGTGGATCATCTGAGTATGTCTGCCCTCATTCAAAGAGGATGTCAACTGCTCCATAGAACGAATCAAATCACTATTTTCTTCCAGAAGCTGTGTGACTTCTTCCGGAAGGGGCATGGCTCGAACACTGAGTGTGGCAAGCTTATTGGGGGTTGTTATGGTGATGAGCCCATCAGAGTCAACTTGGATTCCTTCAGGGATTTTACTCTGATCTTCTTTTGTTTGGTGGATAACTGCAACTTTTTGTTGTTTGCCTATTTCTTCATTGACCATGTCGACTTTTGGGGGTTTTGTGATTGTTTCTCTGAATGGAATAATGGGTTCAGAAACACTGATTTGAATCTTTGCAAACCTACAGACAAATGCAAGAGAAATAACAAGGTTATAATAAACGGCATCAAAATTCCCATATAGAAATGTCACACAATGGAGATTCTACAAAAACACAGAAACATAAAAGTGATTTTTCTAGGAAAGATCAGTACTGTAAATTATATCAGAATTCAAAGACCACTTTCATTTTGGATTGAAAGGACCACCTCTAATAGGAACATACCTTCAGGGAGTTCTTTGCACAAATACGAATTTCACTGCTTTGTTCACGCTCAAAAAATAAATAAATAAACCATCTATTTAGATAAAAGTGTTTTGAGTGGAAAGTAAGTATTTTAATAAGATCTGACATATGAATTCTTTAAAATACTATTTGCCAACTTAAGAACCTAGAGAAGACAAGCTCCATGATTATAACAAAGAATCAAGAACTTCAGGACACCTAGTCAAGTGCTGACAATGTATTTGGCTTCAATAATGAGGCTCACGGCGAGGCTAGGATGATGCAGGAGTGTGTCTGAGCAACACTTTCCAAAAGAACTTCCTGTGGTGATGGAGATGTTCTGTATGCACTGTGATTGCTGGGCACCTGAAATGTGGCTAGTATAATGGGGAAGCTTTAATTATTTAATTAAATTTAAACAGGCACACATAGCAACTGAGCATGTGATATGTGGCTGGTGTGGCTCAGGAACTGAAGTTTTAATTTTACTTAACTTTAATGTGAAATAGCCACACGTGGCCCGTGGCTACTGTATACGGATTTTGAACCTCGGTCCAGTACCACGTTCAGAAAGCCCCTTTTCCACATGTTATCAGGTTTAGTTTCTTTTTTTTTTTAGAAAAAAAATTTTTAAGATTTTATTTATTTATTTGAGAGAGAGAGAGAGAGAGAGAGTAGGGGGAGGAGCACAGGGAGAGGGACAAGCAGACTCCATACTGAGCACAATGTGGGGCTTGATCCAATGACACAGAGATCATGACCTGAACCGAAACCAAGAGTCGGACGCTTAACCAACTGAGCCACCCAGGTGCCCCTCAGGTTTAGTCTCATGCTGCATTTTCTTCCTAATGAATTATGAGTTCACAGAGGGCAGATTTGAGGAAATTGGTGTGGACCGATTGTGATGACAAGGAAACCATGCAATCTTTCTCTTATTTTCTGTCTAGTTCACTCCCAGGTAATACCAAGGCTCTGGTCTGCTCCATGTCTGCCATTTGCAGTGGGGATGGACACATGTCTGAATGGACATACAAGTATGTGTGTGTGTTCACATGTACACTTTATATGAGATCTTGGGACAGTGGAACAATGCTTTTTTGTTACTCAGTAAGGGAACCAAATATTAAAAGTTTTTGAAATGTTTACATTTGATTCTAGATTTGTTCTGGTTTCTGTAGAACATTCTGTGGATCTGGACAGGTATTTGGTTTATCTGATTTTATTCTTTTTGATTAAATTTGAAAACTCAGTAACTAGATGGTTTTCTAAAAAATAGCATGTTACTAAAATTGGTAAAATTGAACCTAATTGATTTTAGAATATGGCACCTGAACAGACCATAATGTGTGGAAGAAAATAACATGAATAAACATTATTTCCAAGAAAGGTTTCAGTTTTGCCAGTAAGTGTGTTCACTTTCAAAGATTAGTGTCTCTGAATGCTGTTTCGGTTCACTGCTATTATTGTTACAGAATATACAAGATGGATGTTTTCCTGATGTTGTATTAATTTAAAATATACTCTGTGAGGGGTGCCTGAGTGGCTCAGTCAGTTAAGCAGCTGGCTCTTGATTTTGACTCAGGTCAGGATCTTAGGGTCGTGGGATCAAGCCCCGTGTTGGGCTTTGCATTAATAGTGGAGCCTGCTTGGGATTCTCTTTCTCCCTCTCTCTAAAAAAAAAAAATTTTTTAAATATAAAACAAATATATGCTTTGTGAAATAGGTGATGGGGATTAAGAATACACTTACCATGATGAGCACTGGGTAATGTATAGAACTGCTGAACTACTATATTGTACACCGGAAACTAATAGAACACTGCGTATTAATTATGCTGGAATTAAAAAAAAACTTAATAAAAAAAGCACTACTTTGTTCAGGGTATTGTGACTACTCACAAAAGTGATCGCTGAAGTCATCATCAAATGCATTCGGTGCCCACTATGTGCACTGGGACGTGCCCTACACATTTTTATGTATTACAAATAGTAACAAAATATACTTTAATACCTGAACTTGACAAAGACAGCACACACAGATAAACCTGCAGTTCAATCTTACTTAAGAATTCAGATATAAAATCTAAAATTACAATGAGAAAAAAAGGATGTATGTGTATTTTTTCTTTTTACTAGTCACTTACTATGTATGAGACACTGTGCTAAGTGTTCTACACGCATTATATCTTTAGTATTATCCTCATTTTCTAGAGGAGAAAACCAGGTAAGAAAGATTAAGTCACACCCCCAAAGTCACAGAGCTCGTCAGCGGGGAAGCCAGGACTCAAATTTAGGTCTGACCTCAGAATCCATTCTTCTTCCGGTTATGCTATACTGAAAAATTAAACAGCACATCAAAGGAATACTTCACTGCGACACTAAGTAGCTTTTATTGCGGGGTATAAAAATTTATTTGTATTAAGAGATCTGTTAAAATAATATAGCACATTAAAAATGTCAAATAAAGTAATCCATCTATGTAACCATCTGTAAAACCGCTTAGCATTCAATAAAATTTAATACCCTTTCCTGATTTTTAAAAAAGGAAAGCATTTAGAAATCTCAGAAATAGGAAAATATTTTTAAATTATCATTATTTTGAGAAAATATGCTCATATTCTTAGAACACTCAAGAAAATCACCTGCTGAGCTACTGAAACGATGAGTGAATACATCTATGACATTGGCCCCCTTCCCTCGTATTGTAAGGTAAAAAGGGCTGTGCGTCTTACCAGCCCTTCAGCTTTCTGAGGGTCCCAAGAAGTTCCCTACAATAACCATTTACAAGATGAATGAAAACCACTCCACGCCATGGAAGTGGGAGTGTGCACATGACCGTCATGCCTGCAAAGCACCTCGGGACCGAAGGCTCTTCAAATCCCGGGAATGCAGAGCCTGCCATTACTTCCAGAGAATGCAGGAGGCTCAGACTCCCCCAGCAACCTCCCGTGGCTTCCTGCCATCCCTGAGCACCAGCACCGGGAGATCCTGCTGTCTCTGACCAGCCCTTCCATCCGTGAGATCTGGACATGAAGAACCCTGGCAGTCTCTCTGGCCGGGACGCGACAGGCCGTCTCCTACCTCCCGTTCCTGCACGTAAGGTGGTCCTGAACGTGTGTGAGAGTTGGAAAGGAAGCTTACAGGTTAGAAGGCAGGTTCTGTCCCACGAGAGCTAAAAAAAAACTCTAGAATTTCTAGAATTCTCTTCATGTAGGTATAATTGTAAAATTTCATAGGATAGGTGACAAAACAAAAATCAACTGACCCGTGACTGCCCACACAGTGAACACCCACGAAAGCAGCCGCTCCAGTCAACACTACGAGCCCTCAGGAGGACCGTCAGGCCTTCCCCCGAGCCCACCCTGACTTTGACTGTAGTCCTTTCTTTAAAAGTCTTTTCATCCCCTGAACCTGTACCCCCTGCAGGCGACAGCTCAGTCTGGTCTGCTTTTGTACTGTATATAGCAACCCCATCAAACCTTGTTTCTTCAGTTGGGTTCTTTGGCTCAGTATTACGTTGTGAGATTTCTCCATGTTCGAATAGCTAGCTTGTTCACTGAGGTTACTCTACAGAATTGCATGGTAAGACTATACCATAATTTATTTATTTATCCACTATACTCTTTGAGTTGTTTCCAGTTTGGGGCTATTAATGTCTGTTGCTATGAATATTCATGGCGCACACTTGTTAAGCTTTGTGTTAAGTATCTTTAGACTAGAAACGGGAGTAGATGTGCCAAGCCACAGGAAGTACCTACCCCCTACCTGAGTAGGTAGCATGGAATTGTATTCCAAAGGAGTTGCACCAATTCCCATTCTCACTAGTTATGTAGGTGAATTCCTACTGCCTATCTCTGCCACCATCTGATACTGTCACTTTTAAGTTTCAACCACTCTGGTGGATACACAGAGGTATCTCACTTTGGTTTTACTTTCCTTTCATTAACTAATAAGTTGAATATCTTTGCATATATTTATTAGTTTTAGGCTGCTGTTATGTAAAGCACCTGTTCAAATCTTCGTTCCATTTTCTAGGATTGTTGGCTCTCATTACTTGTAGGAATTCTTTATATATTGGAGCTTTAAGTCCTTTGTTTATTATACGTTTTACAAATGTGCTCTCTGACCCCATGGCTTGCCTTCTTACTCTTCACAGTGTCTTCCAATGATTAAACTTGACTCTGTCATTCATGCTTTTAACACCCTATTTAAGAAGCTTTGCCCTATCCCGAGGTCTCAAAGGTATTCTCCTCTATTATCTTCTAGGTACTTTATGATTTTTGCCCTCCACACTTTACAATGCACCTGGAATAAATCGCTGAGTTCAGGATGAGGTAGAGGCTTTCCAGACAGAGGTCCGAGCTGCCAGAACCAACTGCGGAGAGGCCGGTCCTCCCCACTGTTCCGCTGCCCCCCTTTATTTTTTTTTTTAAGATTTTATTTATTTATTCATGAGAGACAGAGAGAGAGAGGCACAGGCAGGCTCTGTGTGGAGCAGGGAGCCCGATGCGGGACTCGATCCCAGGACCCTGGGATCATGACCTGAGCTGAAGGCAGACACCTAACCGACTGAGCCACCCAGGCGCCCCGTGTCCCTCACATCTGTGCTCTCTGCACGAGTCCACTCATCCGTCTATCCTTATGTCAACAGCACATAGCAGACTCCTGTAGCGTTAAAACAGGTTTTGATTTCCAGTGGAGTAAGAACTTCCACCTTGTTCTACTTTCTGAACGGGCTTTGGTCATTACTGGCCCTTTGCATTTCCACACAAATTTGTCAAGCTCTGCAAACATATAGTTAACAGGATTTTGACTGGGACTGCTCTGAATGTATAACCACTTTGGGAAAAGCTGACATCATTTTAATATTAAATTTTTAAAGCCATACACAACACAACCTTCTTCTGTGTTTTATAGTTTTTGCACAGAGGGCGTATAAATAGTACATTTTATTCCTGGATATTTGATATTTTTGTTACTGTAAATGGTCACCTTAAAATAATTTTCATTTTACGTTTATTAATGGTATAAGGAAATGCAATCCATTTTGCATATTAATCTTGAATAGAGCAACCCTGCTGAATTTACTTACTAGTCTTAACAGTTTCCATAGATTCTTCTGGATTATTAGTACACAATCATATCATATGCAAAAGGTGATGGTTTTAATCTTTCCTTTCCGATTCCCATATCCTTTATTTTTTATTCTTTATAATGCTACCCAAGACCAATACTACAACGTTCCACAGAACCTGTAACAGGGGGCACCCTTGTCTTATTTCTCATCGTAAAAGAAAGCTTTCAAAAATTTCACCCAGTGAGTACGTTTGCTATAGTTATTCTGAAGATACTCTGTATCAGTTTAAGGAAATTCCTTTCTAGTCCTAGTTTGCTAAGAGTTTTGATCATGCATGAATATTGGATTTTATTAAACGCTTTTCCTTTGTCCATTGAGATGATTTCTCTCCTTTTCCTGTTAATCCGGTAAAGGTACATTGATACATTTTTTAATTTTTTTAATTTTTATTTTATTTTATTGAATTATGTTAGTCACCATACATTATTAGTTTTTGATGTAGTGATCCACGATTCACTGTTTGCGTATAACACCCAGTGCTCCATGCAGTACGTGCCCTCCTTAATACCCAACACTGGGCTAACCCTTCCTCCCACCCCCCTCCCCTCTAAAACCCTCAGTTTGCTTCTCAGAGTCCATAGTCTCTCATGGTTCGTCTCCCCCACCGATTTCCCTCCCTTCAGTTTTCCCTTCCTTCTCCTAATGATATATTTTTTTAAATACAGATTTTGTATATTTATCTGAGAGAGAGAGAGAGCATGAGCATGGGGAGGGGCAGAGAGAGAAGCAGACTCCCTGCTGAGCAGGGAGCCCAACACAGGACTCGACCCCAGGACTCTGGGATCATGACTCAAGCCAAAGGCAGACACTTAACCAACTGAACCACCCAGGTGCCCCTTGATTTTTTTAAATTTTATTCCAATTTTGAATTCTTTTGATAATTATAGGACTACCAGGCTTTCTATTTTTTCATTGGTCAGATTTTTTAGGACTTTGTCCATTTGCTTTAAAATTTACTGGTATGAAACTGCTCATGATACTCTCTTATGTTTCTTGGCCCAGGACAAGCTACCTAGCACCCAATTCATTAAGGTGCCCTGAACTCCAACATGCCATCAGGGGACTTGAAGATGCAATGTCTTTTGTCAACACCAGCTGACGCAGCTCACTCAGGGTCCCCGTATAGCACATAACATACCACCACTGCCTGACTGGGTCCTGATGGACCTGTCCACTATCCTCTCCCACACTTGCTCCAGCGGACTTCCCAGCTAATTATCCATTCAGGTGGAAGAGAGGATTCCTCCCTACGTGGGCTCCAGGTTTCCTCTCTGACGTGGGACAGAGAACAGTGTGCTTGAACGTGAGGTCATTTCTCTACTGCACCAGGCCACAATGCAAAGGAAATTATTTTTGTTTTGTGTTGAAGGGGAAGGTGTCCTCACTTTTAGAAACTAGAATTTTTAGGAAAAGCAAATAACAAGGACTTCAGAATTCATCAACTATCTTATTAAAGCAGTATATATTTTTTGAAAAGCAAATAGATTTTTGCTTTTATTAGCCTCATTCAATGTAAGTCTAAATTATTTTCAGATATTTGGATAAGGTATTTTCTAAAAAGGTTCACACAGAGTAGTTTCCAAAATAAACTGATTTATTAAAATATTTTAATGCCACATTAAGGGCATGTTTCTAAAAAACTAATTTCTTTTATTATGAACTATAGTTTTTTTCTCCTGAGATAAAAAAGTACCCATAATGAAAGCCATGAGAAAAAATTAAAAGACTAAACAAAGATACAAATAAGCAGTAATCAATTAAAATCAATTTTAGGTTTATGGGAAAACATTATTTGAAATGTAATCCTAAGTGCCAAAAAGCATCTTTTTAAAGAGGAGTTAATGGCCTGAGAAATGTAAGGTTATTTAACATGGATTTTAATTGGCAGCAGAGTGTGAAAAGAGAAAATAATTTAGTTCAAAGACCCCAAAAACGAACACAGTATTTCAATGGTTTTTAAAAAATCCTCGAGAGCGGTTATTATCTTAAAATATACCTTAAAATTTATCCAATTAGCATTATTCTCTAACCAATATTGTAACCTTCAGAAATTGTAAGAAATAGTATCAAACATTGAGGAAACGGAAGATCTGCCTTCCAGTTTTGTACTAATCATGGCTATAAAAACATTTAAAGGAGGAACAAGCCACAACATCATTTTAGGCTGAAGAACAGAGCTGAGAAAACTCCCCCTCTGGCAGGAGCTTCTACAACATCCCCAAGGATGGCGCCACAGGGCACCTGTTCTCATGCTATTCCATTATGAGCAGTAGTGGGAGGATGGTGGCGGGAGGACTGTAACATGAGTACTGCAGTGGGAGGACTGTAGCATGAGGACTGTGCGGGAGGACTATGGCACAAGCTCTGTGGTGGGAGGACTGCAGCGGGAGGACTGTGGTGGGAGGATTGCGACACAAGTACTGCGGCACAAGTACTGCAGCGGGAGGACTGCGGCACAAGTACTGCAGTGGGAGGACTGCAGCACAAGTACTGTGGCGGGAGGACTGTGGCGGGAGGACTGCGGCACGAGGACTGCGGCAGGAGGACTGTGGCGGAGCATGATGGCAGCAGTATGACCGCAGTAGTAAGAGCTGGTCGTACCAGTACCAACGTGACTGGCTTGTCATAAGGATTAAATGAGACAGTGTTTAACACAGTGACTGGCATGTAATAATAATTATGTTGATTATTTATAACAGTCCCCCAAGGGGGCTGAGCAAGATGGCGGAGGAGCAGGAAACCTGGTTTCGTCTCCTCTCAGGAATTCAGCTGGATGGGGATCAAACCAATCTGAACACCTACAAACGCAAGAGGAGATCGAAGAAAAGAATAGCAGCAACTCTCTGAACAGAAAAGCGACCACTTTCTGGAAGGCAGGATGTGCGGAGAAGTGAATCCGAGGCGATATTCGGGAGGATAGACGGCAGGGGAGGGGCCTCCGTCGGCCGCTTCTGGCAAGTGATAGAGCCGCGGAGCACAAAATCGGAACTTTTAGAAGTCTGCTCCACTGAGGGACGTCACTCTGGTGGCTAAGCTGGAGGTGGAACCCTCACGGGACAGTGTGATCTCAGGACCCTCGGGGTCACAGAAAGACTGGGGGTGCCTGAGTGCGGAAGAGCTCCCAGGGATCGGAGCGGGGAAGCCGGCTGCAGAGACGGAGCCCAGGCGCGGGCTCTCAGCTTGGGGTTGTCATAGACCGTGATCCGCGGCACAGTAGGGCCACTGCTCCTCCAGCAGGGACCCAACAAGCGGCAGATCCGGGGAGACTCCCCTTCCTCCCCCGGGAGGAGCGGCGCGGGAGCGCACCGCGGGGATCTGCGGGGTTTGGAAACTCCACCCGGGGTCAGGTGCCAGAGAGAGAAACACGCGGTCACAGGCTGGGTGAGCACGGAGTGCGGCCGGAGACCGGGGAGACGGGAGTGACTGACTGTTTTTCTCTGGGGGCACACTGAGGAGCGGGACCCCGAGTTCTCGGCTCCCCCGGGGCGGAGATTGGGAGGCTGCCATTTTCACTCTCAGCCTCCAAAGCTGTACGGAAAGCTTGCAGGGAACAACAGCTCCCGAGAGCAAACCCGAGCAGATGACTTAGCCCGGACCGGCAAGGGCGGGGCAATTCCGCCTCCGGCAAAGACATTTGGGAACCACGGAAACAGGCCCCTCCCCCAGAAGATCAGCGAGAACAGCCAGCCAAGACCAGGTTTACCGATCAATGAGAACGGCAGAACTCCAGCGCTAGGGGAATACTGCACAGAGAATTCATGGTTTTTTGGGGCGCCTGGGTGGCTCAGTAGGTTGAGCGTCTGCCTTCAGCTCGGGTCATGATCCCAGGGACCTGGGATCAAGCCCCGCATCAGGCTCCCTGCTCGGCGGGGGGCCTGCTTCTCCCTCTACCACTCCCCCTGCTTGTGTTCCCTCTCTCGCTGTCTCTCTCTCTGTGTCAAATAAATATTAAAAAAAAAAAGAGAATTCATGGCTTTTTCCCATGATTCTTTAGTCTTTCAAAGTTATTTTTTTTTAACTGTCTTTTTTTTTTTGAATTTTTCTTTTTCCCTTTTTCAGCCAACATCTTATCAGTCCCTTTTTAAAAAAAACATTTTTATTTTTCATTTTTATTTTTCATTTTTAGAGTCATATTCTATCCCTTCATAGTAGTTACCCGTATTTTTGGCATATATATATATAAGTTGTTCTCTCTTTAAAATTTTGAGATAGTTTCTTCTAACAGATCAAAATATACCCTAAATCTCTATTGTATGGTCTTTTTCTACTCCCCTGCCTGATCACATTCTCTCCCTTTTTTCTTTTTTTTTTTAAATCCTCTTCTTCCTTTTCTCAAACAACTTATCAATTCCTTTTATAAAATTTTTTATAATTTCCATCTTTACAGTCATATTCCATCCCTTCATCATATCAACCCTTATTTTTGTACATATGTAAGTTTTTCTTTCTTTAAAATTTTGGGAGGCACTTTCTTCTAACAGACCAAATACACCCAAAATCTAGCGTGTGGCACTCATCTATATACCAGCCTGATCATATTTGATCACATTCTGTTTTTTTTGGTTTTGTTCTGTTTTTGTTTGTTTTTATCTTTAACTTTTTCTTTTCCTTCTTTTTTTCTTTTTCTTTTTTCTCTCTTTCCCTTTCTTTTCCCACTGCTTCAGGTCTTTTCTGATTTGTTTAGAGTATATTTTCTGGGAACGTTGTTACCCTGTTAGCATTTTGTTCTCTCATTCATCTATTCTCCTCTGGACAAAATGACAAGACGGAAAAAATCACCTCAACAAAAAGAACAAGAGGTAGTACCGACTGCCAGGGACCTACTCAATACGGACATTAGTACGATGTCAGATCTAGAGTTCAGAATCATCACTTTAAAGATACTAGCTGGGCTTGAAAAAAGCATGGAAGTTATTAGAGAAACCCTTTCTGGAGAAGTAAAAGAACTAAAATCTAACCAAGTAGAAATCAAAAAGGCTATTAATGAGGTGCAATCAAATATGGGGGCGCTAACTACTAGGATAAATGAGGCAGAAGAGAGAATCAGTGATATAAAAGACCAAATGATAGAAAATAAAGAAGCTGAGAAAAAGAGAGATCAACAACTACTGGATCACGAGGGCAGAATTCGAGAGATAAATGATACCATAAGACGAAACAACATTAGAATAATTGGGATCCCAGAAGAAGAAGAAAGAGAGAGAGGGGCAGAAGGTATAAGGGAGCAAATTATAGCAGAGAACTTCCCTAATTTGGGGAAGGAAACAGGCATCAAAATCCAGGAAGTACAGAGAACCCCTCTCAAAATCAATAAAAATAGCTCAACACCCCGACATCTAATAGTAAAACTTACGAGTCTCAGAGACAAAGAGAAAATCCTGAAAGCAGCTCGGGAGAAGAGATATGTAAGCTACAATGGTAGAAACATTAGATTGGCAACAGACCTATCCACAGAGACCTGGCAGTCCAGAAAGGACTGGCAGGATATATTCAGAGCACTAAATGAGAAAAATATGCAGCCAAGAATACTATATCCAGCTAGGCTGTCACTGAAAATAGAAGGAGATAAAAAGCTTCCAGGACAAACAAACACTAAAGGAATTTGCAAACACGAAACCAGCCCTACAAGAAATCTTGAAAGGGGTCCTCTAAGCAAAGAGAGAGCCTAAAAGCAACATAGACCAGAAAGGAACACAGACAATAGACAGTAACAGTCACCTTACAGGCAATACAATGGCACTAAATTCCTATCTTTCAATAGTTACCCTGAATGTAAATGGGCTAAATGCCCCAATCAAAAGACACAGGCTGTCAGACTGGATTAAAAAACAAGACCCATCGATATGCTGTCTGCAAGAGACTCATTTTAGAACCAAAGACACCCCCAGATTGAAAGTGAGGGGGTGGAAAACCATTTACCATGCTAATGGACACCAAAAGAAAGCTGGGGTGGCAATCCTTACAGCAGACAAATTAGATTTTAAACCAAAGACTGTAATAAGAGATGAGGAAGGACACTATAGCCTACTTAAAGGGTCTATCCAACAAGAAGATCTAACAATTGTAAATATCTATGCCCCTAACATGGGAGCAGCCAATTATATAAGCCAATTAATAACAAAAGCAAAGAAACACATCGACAACAATACAATAATAGTGGGGAACTTTAACACCCCCCTCACTGAAATGGACAGATCGTCTAAGCAAAAGATCAACAAGGAAATAAAGACTTTAAATGACACACTGGACCAAATGGACTTCACAGACATATTCAGAACATTCCATCCCAAAGCAACGGAATACACATTCTTCTCTAGTGCCCATGGAACATTCTCCAGAATCAATCACATCCTAGGTCATAAATCAGGTCTCAACCGGTACCAAAAGACTGGGATCATTCCCTGCCTATTTTCAGACCTTACAATGCTTTGAAACTAGAACTCAATCACAAGAGGAAAGTCGGAAAGAACTCAAATACATGGAGGCTAAAGAGCATCCTACTAAAGAATGAATGGGTCAACCAGGAAATTAAAGAATTTTAAAAATTCATGGAAACCAATGAAAATGAAAACACAACTATTCAAAATCTTTGGCATGCAGCAAAGGCAGTCCTAAGAGGAAAGTATATAGCAATACGAGCCTTTCTCAAGAAACAAGAAAGGTCTCAAGTACACAACCTAACCCTACACCTAAAGGAGCTGGAGAAAGAACAGCAAATAAAGCCTAAACCCAGCAGGAGAAGAGAAATAATAAAGATCAGAGCAGAAATCAATGAAATAGAAACTAAAAGAACAGTAGAACAGATCAACGAAACTAGGAGCTGGTTCTTTGAAAGAATTAACAAGATTGATAAACCCCTGGCCAGACTTATCAAAAAGAAAAGAGAAATGACCCAAATCAACAAAATCATGAATGAAAGAGGAGAGATCACAACCAACACCAAAGAAATACAAACAATTATAAGAATATATTATGAGCAACTCTATGCCAGCAAATTAGATAACCTGGAAGAAATGGATGCATTCCTAGAGATGTATCAACTACCAAAACTGAACCAGGAAGAAATAAAAAACCTGAACAGACCTATAACCACTAAGGAAATTGAAGTAGTCATCAAAAATCTCCCAACAAACAAAAGCCCAGGGCCAGATGGCTTCCCAGGGGAATTCTACCAAACATTTAAAGAAGAATTAATACCTATTCTTCTGAAACTGTTCCAAAAAATAGAAATGGAAGGAAAACTTCCAAACTCATTTTATGAGGCCACCATTACCTTGATCCCAAAACCAAAGACCCCATCAAAAAGGAGAACTACAGACCAATATCCCTGATGAACATGGATGCAAAAATTCTCACCAAAATACTAGCCAATAGGATCCAACAGTACATTAAAAGGATTATTCACCACGACCAAGTGGGATTTATCCCTGGGCTGCAAGGTTGGTTCAACATCCGCAAACCAATCAACGTGATACACTACATTAACAAAAGAAAGAACAAGAATCATATGATCCTCTCAATAGATGCAGAAACAGCATTTGACAAAGTACAGCATCCTTTCTTGATCAAAACTCTTCAGAGTATAGGCATAGAGGGTACATACCTCAATATCATAAAAGCCATCTATGAAAAACCTACAGTGAGTATCATTCTCAATGGGGAAAAACTGAGAGCTTTCCCCCTAAGGTCAGGAACGCGGCAGGGATGTCCACTATCACCACTGCTATTCAACATAGTATTGGAAGTCCTAGCCACAGCAATCAGACAACAAAAAGAAATAAAAGGCATCCATATTAGCAAAGAAGAAGTCAAACTCTCACTCTTTGAAGATGATATGATACTTTATGTGGAAAACCCCAAAGACTCCACCCCAAAACTGCTAGAACTCATACAGGAATTCAGTCAAGTGGCAGGATATAAAATCAATGCACAGAAGTCAGTGGCATTCCTATACACCAACAACAAGTCAGAAGAAAGAGAAATTAAGGAGTCGATCCCATTTACAATTGCACCCAAAACCATAAGATACCTAGGAATAAATCTAACCAAAGAGGCAAAGGATCTGTACTCAGAAAACTATAAAATACTCATGAAAGAAATTGAGGAAGACACAAAGAAATGGAAAAACATTCCATGCTCATGGATTGGAAGAACAAATATTGTGAAGATGTCAATGCTACCTAGAGCAATCTACACATTCAATGCAATCCCCATCAAAATACCATCCACTTTTTTCAAAGAAATGGAACAAATAATCCTAAAATTTGTATGGAACCAGAAAAGACCCCGCATAGCCAGAGGAGTGTTGAAAACGAAAAGCAAAGCTGGCGGCATCACAATTCTGGACTTCCAGCTCTACTACAAAGCTGTCATCATCAAGACAGTATGGTACTGCCACAAAAACAGACACATAGATCAATGGAACAGAATAGAGAGCCCAGAAATGGACCCTCAACTCTATGGTCAACTAATCTTTGACAAAGCAGGAAAGAATGTCCAATGGAAAAAAGACAGTCTCTTCAACAAATGGTGTTGGCAAAATTGGATAGCCACATGCAGAAGAATGAAACTGGACCATTTCCTTACACCACACACAAAAATAAGACTCCACATGGTTGAAAGACCTCAATGGGAGACAGGAGTCCATCAAAATCCTAAAGGAGAACACAGGCAGCAACCTCTTCGACCTCAGCCGCAGCAACTTCTTCCTAGAAACATCGCCAAAGGCAAGGGAAGCAAAGGCAAAAATGAACTCTTGGGACTTCATCAAGATAAAAAGCTTTTGAAAAGCAAAGGAAACAGTCAACAAAACCAAAAGACAACGACAGAATGGGAGAAGATATTTGCAAATGACATATCAGATAAAGGGCTAGTATCCAAAATCTATAAAGAACTTATCAAACTCAACACCCAAAGAACAAAGAACCCAATCAAGAAATGGGCAGAAGACATGAACAGACATTTTTCCAAAGAAGACATCCAAATGGCCAACAGACACATGAAAAAGAGCTCAATATCGCTCGGCATCAGGGAAATCCAAATCAAAACCTCAATGAGATACCACCTCACACCAGTCAGAATGGCTAAAATTAACAAGTCAGGAAAGGACAGATGTTGGCGGGGATGCGGAGAAAGGGGAACCCTCCTACACTCTTGGTGGGAATGCAAGCTGGTGCAGCCACTCTGGAAAACAGTATGGAGGTTCCTCAAAAAGTTGAAAATAGAGCTACCCTATGATCCAGCAATTGCACTACTGGGTATTTACCCCAAAGATACAAAAGTTGGGACCCAAAAGGCTACGTGCACCCCGATGTTTATAGCAGCAATGTCCACAATAGCCAAACTGTGGAAAGAGCCAAGATGTCCATCGACAGATGAATGGATAAAGAAGAGGTGGTATATATATACAATGGAATATTATGCAGCCATCAAAAGGAATGAGATCTTGCCATTTGCAACGACGTGGATGGAACTGGAGGGTATTATGCTGAGCGAAATAAGTCAAACAGAGAAAGACATATATCATATGACCTCACTGATATGAGGAATTCTTAATCTCAGGAAACAAACTGAGGGTTGCTGGAGTGGGGGGTGGGGTGGGAGGGATGGGGTGACTGGGTGATGGACACTGGGGAGGGTATGTGGTCTGGTGAGTGCTGTGAATTGTGCAAGACTGTTGAATCTCAGATCTGTACCTCTGAAACAAATAATGCAATATATGTTAAGAAAAAAATAAAAGAAGAAGAAGATAGCAGGAGGGGAAGAATGAAGGGGGGGAATTCGGAGGGGTAGACAAACCATGAGAGACGATGGACTCTGAAAAACAAACCGAGGGTTCTAGAGGGGAGGGGGGTGGGAGGATGGGTTAGCCTGGTGATGGGTATTGAGGAGGGCACGTTCTGCATGGAGCACTGGGTGTTATGCACAAACAATGAATCATGGAACACTACATCTAAAACTAATGATGTAATGTATGGGGATTAACGTAACAATAAAAAAAATAAAATAAAAGTAAATTTAAAAAAAAAAAATAACAGTCCCCCAAAATTTTAAAAATAAGGGGAAGGAAGGCCATTACAAGGCAATTCATCAAAGAAGAAAAATGAATGGCCAAATAAACAGAGAAAGAAATGTTTCAGTATCATTAGTTACAAACACAGGAAATATGTTTATTAACAATGAACACCTGTTAGTTGTCTTCCAGACTGGTGAAATTTTTTTAAAATGATAATATACAGGGCTGGCTAAATTTGAGAAAAGAAGCACTTTCGAAGACCTTCTCCCAGTTACAGAGTAAACCGCACCAGCCTTTCTCAGGGATGATATAGATCGTAAGCCTACAAAACACGCCAGCAACGCATGGCGGCTGCTGAGCCCGAAGTCTATGGTAACCAGATAACCAGAGCTGCTCCCAGGCAGGCGTCCGTGTACGCGGGAGTGCGCACAGCACAGGCGGCGGAGTTGTGTGCCCGACCGTCTCGGACATGATCTCTGTGTGGTGAGTGAATGCTTCTTTCATCCTTCTGTATTTTCCTAATTGCTACGATAAACACACGTTAGCTTGGGAATAAAGAGGAGAAGTGTTACTGACAAAACGTGATCTGGGATGCCTACTTTAGGACAGGTCCCATCACCAGGATGGAGAAATGGGAAGATTTCCCGAAGGTGTACCTTGTGGAGACGACATCAGGAAGGACAGAAGTCTGTCCCAGTCACTCTAAGCTCACAACATAGGACTTTGTTCTGTTGACACACGTGTGCGTACGCTCACAGGAAGATACTCACATGTGAAGCTATTGTATGATTCAAGCTTAAAAATGTAAAATTATTCAAGTACAGAAGTAAAGTGTCAGTCATTAAAAACTGAATCTATGATCCAACAGCACAGTAACAGTTCATGCTTGAATTGAGGGCCTTTCGTTTTTCTCCAAAAACTAGCCATGGTTGTCCAGTGGAACTCAGAATCCACTGGACGCACCGATCCCCCCACCCCACCCCCGACTACCACCAACCTACCTTTCTTTCAAGTCATCCAGGCATCGCTGAAGGTGGACCTCCCCCGCCGTGACTAAAACGTGCTCTCCCGTTTCTTGAATTAAAATCTGGACACAGGGGTCAGCCTGGTTTAAGAGCTTCATTCCTTTGACGAGCTGAGGCATTTCACCTAGGTTAACAAGATGAAGGCTGATTCAGTGCAACGTAAGGACTAATAATCAAACCGCAAGATGATGCCCGTGGCCACCGAAGGGAAAAATACAATGAAATACTCTTAAAATAACTCTTCCAAATAATGCAGCCATGTGAGGAAAGTTGTCTCCTGCGAATTTACTAGTACAGATAGCTAAAAGGAGACCCTCAGAAGCTTACCGTCAGGACCCCCAAAGCTGGTCTATACCACTTCGTCAAACACGCAGCAAATACAAACTACCACCATCGTATGTGTGAATCTACCTGAATTTTATACGAACATACATATTCTATACCTATAAATGTAACAGAACTCTCCCCCAAAGAAGAGTTAGACTCAACAAATAGACAAATAATGACAACAAAAAACCAGTTCACATGGTATTCAAGCCAAAGCCACATGCTTAAAGCAATCATTACAAGCCTGCTTGGGAGAACCGTGCGTTTTCGGAGAAAGCTGCCCTCCGGCTGGGGCCACTATGCCCACTGAGCCCTGGGCACCTTCCACACTCCATCTGCCTGTGCTTCGGGCACATGGCTGTTTTCCCTACAGTCCACGGGATTCTGGTCCACGTCTCGGGCTTAGCTGCTTTTCCACGCCTTCCCGTGTACTCAGCGGCTACTGTCCATTCAAGCAGAGCAAGTCTCTCCTTGTTGCTTCAGCAGCGACCCTGGCCTCGGAGCTATTTCTGTGCCGTCTGGTTTCACCTCTACACTTGAAGGAAGGGTTCCCTCAACGCGTGGTTTTCAACATGCCAAACAGCAAAGCCACCGGACCTCTCTGCCGTCAGGGGTTCTCAATACGTCTATTCCAGATCCATTTATTTATCCGTATCTACTTAGTTGATGATAACTAACACTTCACATTAGCTAGCGACGTGCCACAGGTCCTTCACATGGAGGAACTCATTAATTATGTGGCCGGGATGAGTGCTGTTCCTGTCCCACAGACGAGCAGACAGGTACGGGGAGGCGGGGCCCAGAGCTCAGAGCGCTGCTGGCTCTGGAGCGCGGGGTGGGGCTCAGCACCCACACAGCTCAGGCAGCCACGCACCACACGTGGACGCTCGGCACCGGAGGACCCCACCGCGCGTGTGGCGGCCACAGGCAGCCTCATGTGCTCCTTTTCAGCATACTGTGGTCTTCCTTTGCCTCATTAAGTGGACTTAGAGATATCACCTAGCGTTAACTAACTTAACCTTCACAGAATTTGAAGCATGGCTGAAAAGCATTCCTACGAAAAAACCACTGATAACACGAATAACACAAAGCACAAAGGGAACGATAAAAAAATAAGTGAAAAAGCTTTTTGCCAGCTCCCCATTTGCCAAATTACTAAGTCCTTAAAAAAAAAAAAGGCATATACACTTAAATCTACTTCCTCATGGTAAAGGTGACAGTTTAACAGTAAGCCAAGAAAAAACTTTCTCAAAACAAAACTTGGAATACGGAGACAACATTTTGAAATTAGATGTTTGAAAATATTTATTTATAATGATAGTCATTTTGTTGGCAGAAACAACATCTATTTAACCTCTTATTAAATCTGGAAGCTGATTTTCCTAACCTGCTTAAAAATCTACCAAATGATCTGATAAAGATAAAAAATCAACATCTTTTAATAATATAAGAAAAACTGAGATCATGACAAATACTTACCATCGGGATTTCAAGGAAACCTTTGTATATAAACCGCTAACTGGATTTTAAAACGGACCCTGTGATCTAGCAAAGGCAGCCCATGAAATACACAGCGCGTCCGCCCAGTGGCTCTCGGGGGCAGGAGCACTGGGAAGTCTGGGTCCAAGAGGGCGGCCACCCCAGCAGTCAGCATCCACGGCGGACACAGCATCCACGGAGAGAGGGGCTCCGCCCCACAGTAAGGAGGGGCGCGAGGGACCAGGGCAGAGTAAACTCACAGTAACTGCCCCCTGAGGGCTCACAGGAGTGAGCACAGCGTTAGAAGTACTCCCAGGCATTCTCGATGTGCACTGAGATGGACCTTGTAGCAACAGCAAGAAGACAGAACAGTGCGTATAAAATTCAGACACAGACGTGTGGGAACACGGCCTGCAGTAATACCGGCGAGAACACGCACGGTAAATCTGGCAAAAGCAATATATCTGGTGGGAAAAGGAGCAACGCTCTTTTTAAAATTATGAAGAGAACTGGGTGCTCCTTCTCAATCATTTTATTTTTTACAAAGTTCAGAACAACCTAATGACACAGACATGAGGAAAACTCTGGCATCCAGATGGATCATCCTAAGTCATTCTATTATTGCATCGCCTCATTTAAGGAGAGGAAGTCACCCTCACTGAGCGTCTGCTACGGGATGGGGCGGGGCCGGGCACCAGGTCCCTGTCCTCCTGCCGCCACACCGCAGGGAAGTCGCTTCGGCGGCCCGTTAGGGCCAGCAGCACACAGCCGCCAGAGTTCAAAGATTATAAATTTCTATGAAAACATCATGGTCCGAATGATCAATTATTTCCTTACTCTGTTTTAAACGTTTAGATCTAAATGGAATAGAGAAGAACTGAGTCCTACTAGAAAGGCCTAAGAATGAGCTACGGTTGCCAGACTCAAATGTCACAACTCCAATTAAACCTCCTTGTCCTGTACGTACACGGGCTGGAGCAGCTGACAACGGCCAGAGCCAGGCCGGCAGCGGAAGAGAAGAGCAAACCAGGAGGGCCCAGAGAGGAAGCCGGCGTTAGAGAGAACAGGGTAAATCCACACAGCCACCCCGCACTGTGGTCCACAATGGCGGCCCCGAAAGGACGCTCAGCTCCGGGGCCCAACGAGGATGGCTGCTCACCAGGACTGAGCCCAAAGGTCACAGATGCGGTCCTCCGAGTGTCTGCTCTAGGACCCCAGGGAGCCTCAGTGCTAAGGCCATCTGGTGGAACATGAGGCCGAGACAAGCTTTCAGAAGGCCCCGGCTCTGGGGCGAGGAGGGGTATGCGCGTGCAAGGGCAACGGGACCGACCTCCATTCCTGGCAGAGGACTACCACCTGACAGCGTTTGTCCTCTGGGTCCCTGGAAGCACAGTCTGGAGATTCTTCACTGACCTCCCAGCGAGCACCGGGAATACGGGTTAGCGATGTCACGGGGAGCTAAATACAAGAGTTACTGAGGACTGGTCAGGCAAACGGTGTATACCAAAGACGAAGCACAGGTTATTACATGGCCTGCCATGTGTGGGTGGGGCAGGAAGTGCTTTCTAAACAGGCCGGAAATGCTCTGTGTCCAGATAATCTACAAAGCTACAGGGAAGAGCATATGACAGATTCTGGAGCAAGAAGCATGGGCCAAGATTCTAAAACAAGTACATAAAACATGAGCTTTCCTGAGGCACCACCCACGCCAGGGCTGTGGGGGTGCACAGATGCCCTGTCTCTGCCCTAAAGGATCCAGGTTCCCCAGGGAGAAGGTGCCTAATGTTCCACGTTCCTAAGGCAGGGGTCAGACTGCCTTTGGTGAGCGGGTGGTGCGCAGGGACCCATGGCGGGAAGACCCCTCCTATTACACGCCTGAATGAAAACCCACAGCACACTGTTGAAGCAAATAGTGAGGAACCAAGTACGAAATGCACACATTTACAAGGTGTCATGAACATCACAGGCTTTTAAAAACGAAGTTGTCTTACTTGGGTGCTTCGGTTCAACAGCAACCCTCACAATAGGGGTGGCCTCGAAGTTGAGCGGTATGAACGGCGGGCAAGATGGCACGCTACACAGCGTCGCCGACTTGAGCACGACGTCTTGCAGGCCCCCTATGCCTGCAGGAAGGAAAAGATCTGTGCGGTCAATAAAGGGTCATCAGTTCAGAACGGACATTAGAAAAGTAAGACCATCAACACAGCATGTGGGTCAGGGAGGAGACACACTTAAAAATGTGGCGAGGAACAAGGCTGACCAGCACACCTGGATGCTATTTAATTGCTGTTAAAAAGACAAGAATTCTGTGGGCTACTGTCTTACAGATGCACAAATCACGTGGTTACATCAAACTGGGCTAACACATCCCTAACTTTGATCACAGAAGTGATCATGTCCAGATACGTATGTCTGAAAATACGAATTATTTCTAATTGTAGCTCTTAGTTTTTAAAATACATTAATTTGATGAAGACGAATCTCTACAGAAATAATCTCTTTTCCCAAATACTTGCAAAGGGGCCAAGGGCATTTAGAGACTTCAAGTTTGAGGCTGCTACAGAGCCCCCAACCCAAGTCACCCTTCATACCACCCCAATTTTAGAAGAGGACATCGGCCCCCTTCCCACCCCCTCCCACCGTCCTCCCCACTTCAGGCTCCCGGAGATGGCTGCCTAAGACCCTCCAGGAGGGCATCGGTCTTTCAGTGGATGGGAGCACAGGAGAGCTAAAGAGGCACGCTGAGCCTCACATCCACAGTAAGAGCAGACATCATTCTAGAAGAAATCGAGTTACACACACAAGGCCATTTTTATTGAGTCAATAATATTGAGTATTATTGACGGATGGGCCCTTTGCTGACAATGTTCTTCTGCTCTGAGCAACTCCCCACATGCACAGGCTGAATGAGTCTAGGACGAGTACATTATTGAGTGTACAACCTGATATTTATGCAAAAACACAGTTTAAAAGAAGCTTTTTGTTTTCAAATGACATCAAGTACAATTTTGAAAAAATAAAAGTATACCCAGAATCACACCATCCTAAGACTGTCACTGTTTTCATTTTGATGTATTTCCCTCTTGCCCTGCCCCCACAGGCACACGTAATTTACCATTACAATGTCCATACAATTTTTTTATCCTTTCTCTTTTACTTCTGTTGTTCTGGTCACAGTGATAGCAATTATGTAGAAACACTTTCTTCACAGAAAGGACATCTGCTAAGGCATTTTTCAACTGGGGCTGAGGGGGGTAAAGGACATGTTCCCTCAAGAGAATCATTTCAGAATTTCTGGGACAGAACAAGTAACAGTTCAGGGAAAAAAAAAATCACAAATTAGCATGCCATCGATTTGGCTGAAGGACTAAAGAGAGGACAAGCTTTTTTTTTTGTAATGTTTATCACAAAAAAGGCATATGATCTAAATACAAGAGAGAGGGAGAAAACAGGCTGAGGAAGCAGGAACATGGGGTAACACCCAGAAAGCTAGCTTGTTTCTATACGAACATCGGTTAAGTATCGTCTGGTTGAAGAGAAATGATCCAAGTCCTCTCTGGTCCTAACTCTTCCCCCTACAAGTGCACTTATATATGTGAGCATGGGACTCTGGCTCCCAGGCTGGGGTGACAGGTAACCACACAAGAAACCACTGAGCCCCCGCACCGTGTCCGCAGGCCCTCGCCAGGCCAGTCCACCACCCCCTTCAAAGTCTTCTTCCTCAAAGAGCAGCATTGTACAAGCACTGTCAGGACCCAATTTTTTCCCAGGCTCTCTCTAATTCCCTTTAGAAAGTATTCCAGAAACAATATCAAGGAGCATCTTTTACGATCTGAGACTGGAAATACGGAGGCTGAGAGACGGATGGGCCCTTTGCTGACAATGTTCTTCTGCTCTGAGCAACTCCCCACATGCACAGGCTGAATGAGTCTAGGACGAGGTCACCCAGGCGGGCAGGAAGACGGTGAAACTGTCACAGAGTTCTAACACTGCTTCCTATGGACCAAACCCACTGACCATCTGCACAGAGAACAGCAATACTATCTTCAGGGAAGTCTGGATGCTGAAGTGCACTTTCAATGCTGGTATAAAAATGGTACTGGAAATAAAAAAAAGAAAAAACACTTTGTGGGAAAACATGTTAATGCTCTAGCTAGAATATGTTCTCCTAACTTCCACGGTCTCATTTCAAGCCAACTTTAACATTACTGCTCAAGAACCATCAACTTGTTCCTCTTAATCTGTTTAATCCACCTGAGTTAACAGCTTCCTTTAAATCACCGAAGTAAGCGCAAGTTATACACCAAGGACGCCTACAGAGCCTCAGGCCTGTGAGAACAGTGAACATGACCTCAGAAGGGACATGAGGATTCAGACCCTTGAACCACAGACCTGCTGAGCCCTGAACAACACATGGTTTTAACCCTGCGCAGTTAAAAATCCGTGTGGGACTCTGACTTCCCCCCAAACTTAACTACTGCTGTTGACCAGAAGCCTTACTGATAACATAAATAGCTGATTAGATTTTGTGTGTTATATATATTCTACACTGCATTCTTACAAAAGAGTGGGCCAGAGAAAAGAAAAGATCACTAAGAAAATCATAAAAGAAAATATATTTACAGTACTGTACTTCATTTACTGAAAAAAAAATCCACATATAAGTGGACCCACACAGTTCAAACACGTGTCGTTCAAGGATCAACTGGATTTTAAAAAAAAAAAAATTTTCTTTTTTTAAGTACAGGTTTCCAGGGTGGTGCGAATCTAGAGAACCACTGGTTTTGGAAGACCACCTTCTAATCTAGGTCCTTCTGTCTCTGGATGTCAAAGAAGCCCATATCCTCTGCCTAAAGTTTCATGCCGTTATTCTGTATCTTTCAGCGAAACTCAGATTCCTCCCCCTTTGACTCAACTACAGCGATGGTATCACAGAGGATCCATGCACTTTATAACTTGTCACGGAGGTAGGTAGGCAGGTAGGTACATGAATATAAAATATGATCAAAGGCCTTTTCCAGGCCTCCTCGGCTAATGTAATAAATAGCTCCAAAGTGGACCAATATTGCTTAGCTAAGGTTTTCAGAGGATTGGTCAAGTTTCCCCAGTACGCTAAGCAAGTCTATTAAATCAACTGCCCTTTAGCTTCTTGGTGTTACGAGAGGCCTCCGGGAAAAATCTTACAACAGTGACATCACCGGGTCAGAATTTCTTCTTCTCGTAGGGACAGATGGAGCTGATAACCAGTTAATAGTAGTTCTTCGGCAAGTTACATCAAGACCGGGGGGCCTTATTCTCAGAAGAGAGACTACAGTAAGGAGAAAAAGGAATACCTGAGGAATCAAAAATACCTTTTTTAGAGATGTGGAGGCTTGCTGTCTTTGTCTATATTAGAGAACAGGTAGAAGCTGCCCTGCAGTGTCCTGCACCAGGGAGAAGTGATAACTGGGTGTCACAATGGAGTCTCAGTTTATGCCCCAAGAAACAATCCTGAGGGAGCCAGACCACCTCCACTCCTGCAGGAACAGACTGACGCCATAGGGCCTGGCTCCCACCCCAGGGAATGACACTGGCAGGGAGGTCTAGGATTAAAGTAATGGAAGAAGGGGCGCCTGGTGACTCAGTCGGCTGGGCATCTGCCATCGGCTCAGGTCATGATCTCAGGGTCCTGGGATCGAGCCCCGCATCGGGATCCCTGCTCAGCGGGGAACCTGTTTCTCCCTCTCCCCCCACCCCATTCGTGTTTTCTCTGTCTCTAATAAATGAATAAAATCTTCAAAAAAAAAAAAAATAGTGGAAGAAATTCCATCTCAGGCCTGAAGTGGAACAGATCACTACATGCTGCCTGATATCCTATCTCTGAGCAAATAAAAAGGCAATCAGTTAAAAAAAAAAAGCCCTTAAGTTATCTCTTGGTGTGTCAAACCGGGACAAAAAGGATCTCCAGAGGCTAGCCTGGGGGAAAGGAGGCAGCACGTAATTAATGTATTACAAAATAATGTTTCCTACTGGAGCAGAAACCAACGCGAAGGGCTGAAGAGAAGGGGACGGTGGGGAGAGGAATCCCAGCCCGGGCCCCAGCGCGGAGCCCCAGCGTGTTCCGGGAGCCGGCAGCGTGCAGGGGGCCCGCGGCACAGAGGGACGACAACAACGGCAGTGCAGACGGGAGGCTGCCGGGGACACACACAGGGCGTTAGGGGACTCGAGCGCCACGTCACGCCTGGACCTTCCATGGAGGGCGGATGCGGGCGAACTAGACCCGAAGCGGCGCCGGCAGCCTTGGCAGTGACTTGGAGCCGGGAAGAAGAGACGAGGCTGAGATCCAGATTTCAGATCCGGATTTCAGACGTGGACAGCTAAGCAGAGGATGACCTGTTCAAAGCGTTTCTCTACCCTTCTTTCAGGTTCCTAAGTGTCCCCGTCATTGTATACATTTGTATATTCTTTATGGGATAAACATTGTGATTCATCATATTTTTCCCTTCAGACTATAGTTTCTCTTTTCATTTTGTGTCTATTTTTTCTCTCTAGTACCTTTTCTGAGCCTTTTTTATTTGGGATCTAAGCTTAGAGGGCACGTTCCGCATGGAGCACTGGGTGTTATGCACAAACAATGAATCATGGAACACTACATCAAAAACTAATGATGTAATGTATGGTGAGTAACGTAACAATAAAAAAAATAAAAATAATCGAGTACTGAGAAAAAAAAAGCTTATAAAGTTGTGCTTTCAAAAAACTAATGAATATTTATTCAACTTTCTGTACTTTTTTTTGATGATTTTGTTTTAAGGGCAGGGGCACAAATGCACTTCGTGAAGTTTTTTCAATGAACACGTGAACATGAGGACAGTTCTGTGTGTGTGTGTGGTGGGAGGCGACTCTAGCGTGGGGGACACGGCATCACTGGGGGCCCAGGGAGGGACCGGTCACCACCGCAGAGGCCCTGTGGGCAAGCAGCACTGCACACCATTTTCAGCCCACTATTTCCACTTCTCGGGGACCCTACATGGTGTTTATGGTAGTTGTTGTTTTATTAATAAAGTTGGTGACCAATTCGGGGTTTTTTTTGGTATATGGTATGAACTGCTTATTTAATTTTTTTATATATACTATTAACTGGTTAACTGTAAAGAAGGTTATAATAACTTCCTTTGAGGCATAAAATTCATATATTCATAGATCCACGTATGAGCTTTGTATCCTGGCCCACTGACCTACATTTATATTTTACATAGTAATACAGTTTTATGGGATGCTCCTCTGAGATACGTTTCAACTCAAATGATTTAAGTAAAGCACGAAGCACAAAATGCCTAGTACCGTTTAAAACAACATTGGAAATGTTTTCAGGTTAAAAGAAAGAAAAGAGATACGACTTTACACAACCAGGAAGTTATAACCAGATTTCTTTTTATGTTTAAACTCGAAATATTTCCAATTAAAGGCAGGAGGCGGAGTCACATGTGGATGAAATGGCAACTTCGTCACAGGCGCACAACAGATCCTGGTTGAAATGATCCAGGGAAGAAAACGGAGGACAACGTGGATGCACATGAAGCCAGAGAAGAGTGCCCCAAGCTCTGCGCTGCGGGTCACATTAAAGACAAATAAGCAAGGGTCCGTTCCTAACTCCTTTCTTGGGAAAGTAACACAGCTGAAGGAAAACAAATGTACAGCATAGCAACGGCGGTGTGTCTGATTACACGGCAGAGAAAACGCGCGAAGAGCCCAGAGCCATGTATGTGGGAACCCGGATGTGACCGAGGGGCGGCACTGGGGGAAGGAGGGACCACTGGGAGAACATCACTGAGAAATTAGCTAATGATATGGAAACGATAATATGCACACCTCTACCATGCAGCATGTAGAATAATAAATTTCACAGGGATCGAAGACCTGAGTGAAACATAAAAACTGAAAGCACGAATCACAAGATGACACACTAAAGACTGGTAACTATTACTGTATTATAAGAACTGTATCACAAAAATGCCCAAAATTAAAAGTTACAAAATATTTTCAATGTTTAAAAGACAAAGGATCAGTAAGCATAATATATAAAGAACTAGTAGAAATCAATGAGAAAGACAACCCACTAGCAATACAGGTAAAGAACATCAGCAGTTCCAAGAGGTGACTGAAAGAAAAGGAAGCCCTGATCAGTCAGAAATCATATAAAAAAGAATCTTAATCTAAATAATAACAAGGTAAATGCAAATTAAGGCAAAGAGATGGTATTTCACACCAGTACAAGTGGTGTAAGTCCGAAGAGAACACGGGTTTGATAAAGAGGTGCAGAAAAAGTAGGTCTTCTGCACTGGACACAGAAATGATGGTCACGACCTCTCGGGAGAACAAGTGTGGACATTCAGCAAAGTACGCCTGGACCGTGCAACTCGCCAGTCTGGCTTCCAGTTGTGTACCTCCCACAGTGCTGGCAACAGGCAAAGTGGTGCGCCCGCAGCATCCCACAAGCAGTGATACGACTCTAGGGGGACACATTTAGGTGATCAGGTCTCTCCTGGGGGCACTTCTGGCTGGGGTCTACTGCTGGCATTCAGAGGGCAGGGCCAGGGCCCAGGGGTCTTGCAATGTGTGCAAACGTCCCCCTCAAGGAATTCCCCAGGTCGCACAGCTTCTGAGTGTTCTGCTGGACAAACCTGTTTCTAATGACCTGAGCTTAAATCTAACTCCCTTTTAATTACAAAGTACTTTCTTCACAATTTAATGTATATTGAGTTTTCGGGACTTCTGTTCTGAAAATGAGCTGTTCACCGTGTTATCGACAGCCACTCGCGGCCTGAGTCATCAGTGCCATATATCTGCATTAAGCCGCACCTGCTCCCGGTGATTGCGAGTTGCTCACTTGATGATGCCATCGGCAGGGTAAGCTGGAGCATCTGCATGCTGCTATGTACTAAATTTCATTGCAGATCATTTTACTTATCCTATCACAGCAAAGGTAACTGTATTGATGTTTTTGAAATTAGGTAAGCAGGTAGATTATTTTCTCCTTGAATTTCACTTCTAGGTGGATGCTCATTACATTATATGCTATTTTTATGATCATAAAAAAATTTTTTAACCAGATGATTAAAAAAAAAACCAAAAACCAGCCTTCAGATGCTTCTGTGCCTTGAATGCTTGCATTGTTTCACCATACAGCAATAAACGCTGCGAGTACCCTGCATATGTGTTACATCTGCATTAGTCAGTTTATGTCCTAGACACTGAAACTATGCTCTCACCCCTGGACCGCCGACTTGGATTTCCCTGGTGCCTGGTATCCGCTGAGGGAGTTTTGGATTCCTATCTGATGGGGAGCTGGAATGCTTCTTGAGGTTAATCAAGGTTCTGAGAGTGAGCCGTCTGAATAGCCTTGGACTGAAAGCCCTGTTCCCTCTTAGTTCCACGAAGACCCTAATCTCCAGACCCCCTCACAGGCCATCCTGGCATTAGATGTGGGCCTGTGTCACCTGACCCCACCACTGTGTCCTCTACCATTCATGATGATCACTTTTCCAATGGTTAATATTTTCTTCAAAGTCAATTTAGTAATGACAGAATTTAGAGGGTCCTACAGCACCTTATAACCTCATATATCATGATTTATCTCAGAGTAGAGAGCAAAACAGTTGGTGAAGGAATATTTCATATAATTCCTGTGCGTTTTAGATTTATGCCAACAAATATCTGTTGACCACTTAGGTTTACAGGTCTGTGCTGGCCACCATGGAGGAGATGGAAACGAAGACCAAGACCCCACATTCGGTTTTCTCGCATTTACTGTAAGTGTCCCTAGAGCATTCTGAAAGCTCAGTCACACTATTGCTGATAGTTTATTCAGTCCCTGAGCCTTAGAGTTTGAGATGTCTGAGACTACTGCCACGTGTCCATGTCCTGATGAAGCACGGTTACAAGTCATTGATACCAGAAGAAAGGTAATTCCTAAGAAGAAAAGAAACAATACTAGAATGTTAACTAGATTTTAAGCAAACATAGGTCATCCTAATGCAAGCCAGTTACTTTTGCCAGTTCATGCAGCTTTCAAAGCATTGTTCCCGGGGACGTATCACTTCATGGATGAATGAAAGAAGAATATATCACTTTAAATATTAGTGAATTTTTATCACTAATTTTTAGAGTGGCTACACTCAGTACCCAGTCTACCCTCTGGCTCCTGACACTGCGGTTCGTTCAGAGGTTGGTCCTTTTGGATTCCCACTGGTAGATGCTCAGAATGGCTTTGAAAACTATTCTTTGGTTTTTGGTCTGTTTCATTTTTGGGGTAAACAAAACAATTCTTAGCAAACATCACACACTTGTCTACTGCTACCTTTATCTATTTATAAAAAACATCCAATACATTACCCAAAGAATTTCCGAGAAAACCACTACATTATAGTAGTAATGGGCTCTAATTTTCTAATAAATGAAAGCAGCTGGTAGCACTGGTATGCTATTAAGTCCCCTGATAAAGGACCAAGGAATCGGTACTAGAGGCTGCATTGATGGGAGACTTAGCTTAAAAAGAAGTGAAAGCAAGTAAAGACGGGGCCCCAAACTGATACATCCATTCTCATTTGCTGCCCTCTTCTAAAATGACAGGTCAATAAAATCTCTACAGGGTAGCAGCTTTCGTCACTATAAGTAAGAACATTCTAAATGTCTAGCAATATGCTAAACACACTGCATCTGGCAATAAAACACCATACTACAAATCGAATTCTGAAGACTACTTAGACACAGATAAAGCAGAATATAAAATTATATGCAGAAAAGATAATATGAGTAGAAGAGAAATATAACTAAAAATGAAAATTGTAACAGTATAAGCATTGAAATTATGAATGATTATTTTAAAATAAAAAACACTGTAGTTTTACCATGAAAAGTTATTAGACACAAGCTATAAGAACTTTGGAAGTGTTTTTTTGTTTTCTTAAGAGCTGTCATTACCAGAATCAAATGAACATAAACCATATAAACTGATTTACAGCAGAGGACACCGCTGCGCCATGAGGATCTGGTAATGACGCTAGTCACTGGAAGAAACAATCGATCTGATTCCCACCTCACACCATCTTACAACCAATTTCAGATGGGTCACAAGTCTCAATCTCATAAACAGAACGAAAAAGCTTATAGAAGAATAACACAGAACTTCTTATGACTTTGGAGCAAGCGGATTTCTGAAACAGGACACAAAAAGCAGTAATCATAAAAAAAAAACTGGTAAGTATTACACTATATTAAAATTTAAAACTGTGGTTCACCAAAAGACACTGTGAGAGAGCAGAAGGTAACTCCCCAAGTAGGAAAAAATATCTCCAATAAATATAGCCAGCCAGGGACTTTAATGCAGAATATATAAAGAATGCATACAAATCAATACAAAAGAAGGCAGAGAACCTTAAAAAAAGTGGACAAACACTTAACAGGCATTTCATAAGTGGGCAAAAATCAATGGTCAATAAATAAATGAAAAGGAATTTAAATTCACAAGTCACCAGGGAAACCAATATAAGACACTACTCCACACACACCCCAGAATGGCTCAGCGAGAAACAAAACCATCGTTGGCAAAGGTACGGAGCACCTGGAATCTCCAGCGAGCTTCACTGAGTGTGTACGTACACCCACCCGACAACATGGCAACTTCCCTTCCAACAGAGGTGTGTTCAAATATTCAGGAAAAGACATGCAGGGAATATTCAAAGCAACGATATTCCTAACAGCCACACTCTGGAACTAAACTCGACACCCGCCAACAGAAGAGGGATAGATACTGTTGTGGTCACAGTAAACAGCAACCAGAACGGACACGGGTGACTCTCACCGCCAGCATGCCCGGCACTCGAGGACATTCTCTACGATCTGGCTTCACGAGGCTTAACAACAGGTTAAAATGAATCTATGCTGCAAGAAGCCAGGACGGCCCCACGCTTGGGGGAGGGGGTGGCAGGGGCAGTAACTGGAAGGGCGCTGGGCTTCTGGGATGCTGGTTATGCTCCATTTCTAAATCTGGACGCTGGTAACACCGGCACATGTGCAGTTTAGGATCATCTATCAAGCTGTGGCTCAAGATTTGCACACTTTTCTCTATGCCTATGATGCATCCATAAAGATTTACTTTAAAATGTTATTTGACACAAATTACAGGCTACTCCAGGTGCTTCTGAGTCTTTTGCAGATACCATAACTCAACTGATAAAGATAAACCATTTCAGAGCCTTCACAAAGGAACTGGCAGCCGGGAGAAAGAACACATGGCTTGTCGCCTTGTCCCTCTCTTCCCGCCACATCGTCCAATAACAAATGAAATGTGTCTTCCGGTGCAACGTCCTTACGCGGATTCTTCTGAACACTGTCTGTCCTTGAGCAAATCACTTCCTTATTCCAATCAAAGCAGCCAGCCCCCTCCTGGCTGCGGGCATCTGTCTACCCTCTGGCTCCTGACACTGCGGTTCGTTCAGAGGTTGGTCATTTTAGATTCCCACTGGTAGATGCTCAGAATGGCTTTGAACACTATTCTTTGGTTTTTGGTCTGTTTCATTTTTGGGGTAAACAAAACAAAACAAAACAATTCTTAGCAAACATCACACACTTGTCTACTGCTACCTTTATCTATTTATAAAAAACACCCAATACATTACCCAAAGAATTTCCGAGCATCTCCTTCCGCTCCACCAGCTACCAGTGCGGTAATGGCCACCATTAGAGTAAGATGATCTCACTTACATCACAGGAAGCATTTCTTTGGCTCCAAGAGAAACAGAAAAAGTCATTTCCAGTTGATTATTTCCGTCATAGGGTCCACGGTGGCCTTGTGTATGGGGGTCTCTGGACAAAGACCTCAGCAATACCACTGTGAGGTAAGACTATCACTTCTGACCCCAAATAGGAGACCCATGAAAAGGGATGTCAGGAGAACCTCCTTTCGTCTACCAGAGCCCCTGGTGTGTTTTCTCAATCAGCCACAAATGTCTTTCCAATTTATGAACGGGCCCTGCCCCTAGTGAAACCTGTTACAAACCAGAAAATTCCACCACAGCGTGGAAATTCTGGAGCATCTGTGAAGAAGCCTTCCTGGGACGGACTTATGCAAACCATTCTCAGGCCTTCCTGCCCATGAGCGGGGTCAGATTAGTCATAACCAGATCCCACTGGCAGGTTTTGTTCCATTCATAAATGGCTCACTCTACAGAAACTCAACACCCGACTTTGTCCTGAGTTTAACAGACTTTGACAGAACGATCTCCAGGTGACCAAAAGATTCGAGTTAATTTGTATTTCTGCATGTTGCATTCAAGTCCAGGAAAACAATTTTTAAAGCCTCTGAATATTATTTCAGATGTAGTTTGTGACTATTCTTGACCGCGGGAAGGAAATGACATATTGCTTTATGTCAGCTTTTTGATGCCCATCCAGATCTAGCATCCTCCCTGACAGCACAGAAAGTCACAAGGAATCACGTAACACGCAGCCATAGAAGCAGAAGGACCTCGGCAGCCTATGTGCTTCCAAACAACCCGCTGCAGTGTGGAGCCTCAGCCATAGCATCCCAAGGACGGGGGCTTACAGCAGCCCGCGTCGCTGCCGAGGAGCAGGACTTCTAACTTGTATGAGCGTGTGTAGGGGTCCACGGCTTCATCATGAACATCCAGCTCGTCACACACACACACAGACACACACACACGGATGTTCCATCGCCTCCTCGTTTCGGGCTCTCCCTGGCTTCTTGTGTTGTATTCAGATCACATTCCTTCTTTTTTTTTTTTAATTTTTTTATTGTTATGTTAATCCCCATACATTACATCATTAGTTTTAGATATAGTGTTCCATGATTCATTGTTTGTGCATAACACCCAGTGCTCCATGCAGAACGTGCCCTCCTCAATACCCATCACCAGGCTAACCCATCCTCCC
>NW_022589768.1:2943042-2945968 GCF_004348235.1 Phoca vitulina
TATTGCATTATTTGTTTCAGAGGTACAGATCTGAGATTCAACAGTCTTGCACAATTCACAGCGCTTACCAGAACACATACCCTCCCCAGTGTCCATCACCCAGTCACCCCATCCCTCCCACCCCACCCCCCACTCCAGCAACCCTCAGTTTGTTTCCTGAGATTAAGAATTCCTCATATCAGTGAGGTCATATGATACATGTCTTTCTCTGTTTGACTTATTTCGCTCAGCATAATACCCTCCAGTTCCATCCATGTCGTTGCAAATGGCAAGATCTCATTCCTTTTGATGGCTTCATAATATTCCATTGTATATATATACCACCTCTTCTTTATCCATTCATCTGTCCATGGACATCTTGGCTCTTTCCACAGTTTGGCTATCGTGGACATTGCTGCTATAAACATCAGGGTGCACGTACCCTTTCAGATCCCTACATTTGTATCTTTGGGGTAAATACCCAGTAGTGCAATTTCTGGTCAGATCACATTCCTTCTTAGCAACACCGCTGCTTCTACTTTTCCCTTCTGGAATAACACTAGCCTTTCCATACCGGAGAGCTAGTTACCGCATCTTCCCCAGCACCTCTGTCTTCATCACCCCTCCTGGAAACGTCCAATTCCCTCCATTTCTGGGCCCATTTCTGGGCGGCTGTTTGTGTGAACAGGTGTTCGGCTTGTGCTGAGCACGGGTCCACCAGGAGCGAAGGGTCTGAGATGGCTTCTCTCCCATGAAGCACAGGCAGCTCACAAGGGAGCAGCTTCCCGCAAGGGTCACCCATGTCCGAAGGATTATTCTGTCAGGAAAGGCAAGGACTGAGTCCATCCAACGGTGGCAGAAGAGGATGGCAAGCCGCCTGGAAGGCCTATTGTGCGGGTATGAAGGACAAGGAGCCAAGACGTGGTGCGAAGTCAGGCTTAACGAACAGAGCAGTCAGCCAGCGAAGGCCGGGCAGGCACACACGCGGGAGGGGGCCGGGCACCCACCCCCGCGTCCGCGCTGCAGTCCCAGGGACCAGGGCAGTTGCAATGGGCAGGGGCCGCAAAGGCACCGGGGAGGTCTGCGGGTGGAAAGGGTCAGCCGGCGGGAGAGAGGGCCCGGTGCGGCCACGCAAGCCCACGTCAAGTTGGCGGGGGAAGCCGTAGCACCAAGTCCCGGGACTCTTACTGGAGAGGCTCAATTCGACGTGAGGAGTGAAAAGGATCCATTCCTCAAATGCGGGGAGAAAGAAAGGCTGATAACCACATCTTGTAATGATTTTGCCCCTAACATAAGCTTTTTCTTTAGTAACGCCAAGCGCTGCCTATGCCTGGGCGTGCGCCCACTTCTCGGGGCACGGGGGGTGAAGATCGATTTGGCAGCGAGGCTTGTTGCTCTGCAGTGTTCACTGGTCCTTCGGCAAGTTCGTGTCACCGCGCTGCAGGGCACGCGACCCCCGAGGGCACCCTGCCCCGTGAGCAGTCACCGGCCCTGGTCCCTGCTCTCCCGAGCCGGCCGCGCTGACCCCCCGGACGGCAGCAGAGACCAGCTGAGGAGGGCAGGTCTGGCGAGGCACCCGCCCTCCCTAAATCTGATAGAAGGAGCTGGAAGAAATGCAATCACAACAAAGGTTCTAGGGATGGTCCAGGAAAATTTATTCTGTGGCTCTGAGGCACTGAATTTCTAGCCATTTTGAATATTATCACTGGGTTTACAATAGGCCCTGTGTTCGCTGTTTGTGAACAGGGTCAGTTGGCAGCTGGTTACATTTCTGAGGGAGCGACTGAAGCCAACGTTAAAACAAAACCAAGCACAGGATTCCCTAAAAAGTGCAAAGCACCGGGAAGCCTGCCCAGAAGAATAATGTCAGGTTATCTTATGAGCCCAAGAGCAGAATACTCGACCGGTATGTATTATTAATGAAGGGCTCACCTTTCAGGGGCCCTCCTCCCCCGGGGCCTGGCTTACTTGCTGGGGGCCTGTGGTGCTCCAGGACCGCAGAGGTGAGGAGAGACAGGAAGCAGGCCAGAGCAGAGGCCAAGAAAAGCGACTCAGTCTTCTGGCTGTCATGAGAATCAGCGGTGAATAATTCTTTTTAATCCAGAGATTTGGCCTCTGATGTTGTTAGGAAAGTCATCCTTACAAACGTCTACCCTGGGAAGGCCGGCTGCTAGACCGCCACGCAGAAGGTCTGCAGCTGAGACCCACACACGGGATTCTGACCAGCCATTGTAACTCCTGGCACCCACGGGAGAAGCTCGAGGAAGGGTCACACCACGGCTGGTGACACACTCTCACGCCAAGCTCACGGAGCCATGCACGAGCATCAGTCAGTTTCAAAAAAGTTACTGAACAATGGGAAAGACCACACGCTGCCACCAGGTTGGCTCGGGAACCCCCAGAGCTCATCCCCCCGAGGGGGAGGGGCTAATTACCCCAGTGAGCCTCTCCTTAGAAGGAACCATCCTCCCACTGCTCCAAAGGCACACCTGTGTTCAGTCAGGGTGCAGCTGGACCCCCGCAGGGCAGACCCCATAGAAACGAAGCCCACGTTCCGACGTGGGGCGGGCAGTACCTGGCCAGGCCGTGGCCCGCACACCCTGCCCCAACGCCGCCTCCAGCCCTGCAAGTCCATCCTGTGGTTTTGGGAATCCCATCCCCCACCCCCAGCCGTTTGGGGAAAATGGAAGCTAAGTAGATTGTAAGGAAGAGAACGAATATTCTTAACTCCCTAATTCCTCAGAGGTTGACAGATACAGGATTTTTGGACAAAATGAGGTGATACCATCTATTGCCAGAATATGTGTATCATGAAAACAAGGATATGTGAGGGTCTTCTCAGGTGAGGACTCTGGGTGGAGACCAGTTAGAGCGGGCTGGAGAAGCCCACTGCCGGACGAGAACGAGTGAGAGCGGGCTGGGGGAGAAGCCCACTGCCGGACGAGAA
>NW_022589768.1:2945978-2983199 GCF_004348235.1 Phoca vitulina
AGTGAGAGCGGGCTGGGGGAGAAGCCCACTGCCGGACGAGAACCAGTGAGAGCGGGCTGGGGGAGAAGCCCACTGCCGGACGAGAACCAGTGAGAGCGGGCTGGGGGAGAAGCCCACTGCCGGACGAGAACGAGCTGGAGCGGGCTGGACAAGTCCACTGCCGGACTGAGAAAGTCAGGAGACCCTTATGCCCCAGAAGTTGCTGCCATGGAGCAGACGCTTCAGGGAGGAAAAGACACCTGTCTCTAAGTCGGCCGGCACAGTGACCTCTGTCAGACAGAGCCAGTGTGAGTTCCGCTGCCGGCATGGACAGACTCCCAGACAGACGGACTCCCAGCACACGCCTGCCCCGCCCAGAAGATGTGGGACTCCCAGGAGTGCTGAGTGCTTGTCCCTGGTCTCCCAACCTAGACGGGGTCGGGACATCAGGCCACCTAGTTTCACAATTAAAGACTCGAAGCTAAAATTACATGTGTACCTCACAGGGGAGGCCTAGGTAAAAAGACAGGTGGATGAAAGGTGAGACAGGGACACGCTCCTGTTTCTGTGAGCCCCACACTGGGCACCCACGAGGAGGTGTTCGTCAGAGAAGGGGGAGGCCAGAACTCTTCTCTACATGCCACCGTTCGGCTTGATTCACCGCAATGTGTGTATTCTCAAATGAAAAGAGACAGAAATGAAGTAAAGAAAGTTAAAAAACAACAACAAAATTTCAACTACCTAAGAGAAATCAGGGGGAAAAAAAAACAAAGGAAAAAGTATATCTTTGCCTATAAATTTGAAAAACTTCTCTATGGCAAAAATAAAAGTTAAAAGGCAAACCCAAAATTATAAAAAATTATATAAAGTGTATCTCGGAACAAAGATAAAGAGCCTCCACATGTAAAAAGCTTTTTATTAATAAATGAGAAAATGAATAAAATATAGCCAAATTTAAAAATGGAGCCAAAGAAGCAATTCCAAAGAAGTAACCCAAGGGCCCAACTTACATGTAGTGTTTCACCTCACTGATCATAAAATACACGCAAATTTAAATGAAAACTCAGTACCCCCCGGTACTGGCGTATACACAGGACTCCCTAACCTAATATTCTCAGAAGAGTGGACAGTTCTCTTACAGTTTAAACATCTCTATGTATATCACTCTATTCCCACGCATTCCTAATGCACATTTGTTTTCCCCCTCTCCTCCAGGAGAAATTTATCCTTAGACTGATCTCCTCAAACACATCTGCTATATATCAATTCCAGTGTATTAGTATCATCCGATTTTCCTTGTTATTCATTTACCGGTGCTTGCTCTTTCTCTGATTTCCTCGGTGCAATCATTCGCTGATTTTTTTTTTCCTTATGGAATAATAAAAGCAGAAGCTAGTTTTTTATACGCAGAGTTTCAGAACCACATCTCTAGGATTTGGTATGTGGAATCTTACTTTTGTCAACTTCAGAATCCATGTCGGCACCCTCCTTTCTACCTTCAAATAATATCCATAAAATGCAGGGCACTAGGCAATAGGGGGAAAGGCCATTAACAGAACACAGAAATATTCTAAAGCGCTATCCTGCGCTGTCTGGCTCTCTATCTAGCAAAGCCCAGCAGGAAAGTACATTCTCTTTACATAAAAAGTCAAAGGAGATTCTGCTTTAGCAGCTGAACACCCAATCAGGCTGAACTGAACCATTTCCAATTATTAGATGATCCAGTTTCACTGCATTTTGCTGTTGCCAGAGGCACCACACACTTACTTTTGGATCTTTTTCTGAGTATTTATTACCTTTAATTTTGATCATCTAGCTTGATTATAAATTATACAATTTATTTATTTGTATTTAAATTTTGTTAGTTAACGTACAGCGTGGTATTGGTTTCTGGAGTAGAATTTGGTGATTCACCACAACTGCCCTCCTTAATGCGCATCCCCCATCGAGCCCATCCCCCACCCACCTTCCTCACAATTTAACTTCTAATAATGGCTGAGTTTAACAACTGGTTAGCAAAATTCACTTAACGCTTGGCTCTCGTGAGCCTGGCAGTTTCCTTTTTCCACATCTTGCAGGGCCTGTGACACGTTTTCCAGACTTGAGCGGTCTCTTCCAACTTTCTGGAGGCTCCTGTTCTTGCGGAAGTGACCTTCAGGGTGCTTGCATCGTCTTTGAGGAGGGAGGCTCGTGCTGCTCTTGGGTGCAAGGCCCCGCAGCCGACACCCCACAGTGCTGTGGGGCTAATCCCCCTAATTCAGGGGCTCGCTGGGGTGCCCTTCTGAGCACTCCCCTGGGACCCCAGCCTGCCGTGATTTTAGCTACTTGCTAGAGCGATGCTGTTTACCGTTCCCTTCAGCCCTGGGCTCCCCAATCACCCTACCCCTAGGATATTTCATTGAACCTTCTTGTGTGAGCTATTTTTGATCTATTTTAAGTGCATTTCACAAATGCTCTCTGTGGCGTGTCACCTTACAGAGGAAGTTAGCAGGGGGTGACGAACATCACTGCCACCAAAGTGGTTTTGTATGGAGGATGCACTTGCCAGTGAGCAAAGGAGCAAACACCATGATACACATTTAAAAGTTCAAGTTTCACTTTTTGATTCCAAGAGTAGGGAAAAAAATACCGTAAAATGGGTGTAACTTCCACTAATGTTGTTTGGTTAAAATGAAATTGAAGTGTTTAAAATCAAGAGATTACTATATCCTGTAGATGCACATTTACATCTTTGCTCTATAAGTGACTTGAGAGATTGTATTTTAATATGTAACTGGTGAGAATTATTTTGAATAAGTTTTATTAATTGTGATTTTTAGTTTACTTTACAATATAAAACTGCCTTGCAGTTTATATCTTGGAGACTTAAGATTTGGCCTATAATCTAGAATCCAGTTTTTAAATTTAATCTTCACATAGGGAACAATGTTTTCTATGCACCTACTGAATTAAGTTTATGTTCTAATGAGGGAAAGAGAAGGACCCAGAAGGAGAGAGAATTCATGAATCACGGCTTTCTCGTCTTGGAATTCTGGGGACAGGAAAAGAAGCCTGATGCTGACCTAATTTTCTTTTTCTCGTGGGTACCCCTGCTTTCAACTATGTGGATGTTTTGGAAATATATATATATATATACATATATATACATTTTTATCCTTGAAATTCTTGAGATTTCCGATTAGGATACTATTGGGGGTCTTCTCTCTCGCACTCCTGCCCCCAGCCCCTCAACTGTGTCTGCTCCTTAGGGTGTGTGTTCACCTCGACGATGCAAGTCCCTGGATGCTTTCCTCCCACGACATCTTTCTGGTGTGAAGACACACGCACGCACGTCAGTACACACGTCCATTTATACTGAACTCGCTGAGTCTATTTCCCGTGTGGCAGCTTCCCACCCAGAGTCTGAGCTCTGTTAAGAGTTTCTGGAGAGCCTTCTTCTCATTCACGGACTCGGGTCCCCTCCGCCCCGGATCCGCTCCTCCACGGCTCTGTTTTAAAATCGCACAGCCAGATGTGTCATTTCCAGTAATGTTTCTGTTCTCAGTTCATGTGTTTTTCTTGAGTATCTGCTCTGGCTCTTATCAATGCTGTATCCTCCAAATCTTACCTGGGATAATAATTCCTTTTTCTAGGTTCCCTCCAGTTTCTTAGAAGAAGTCTGTTTCAGACAATCCTATCGCGTTTGTGGGCCAAACTGGTCTTTTTCCTTTGAAATGCTCTTTCTGTAAGTTCAGTGGTTCTTCCGCGTTCACTGTCGGAGAGGGAGGCGTCTGTTTTGTGAGTGGTGGGGAGCCATGCCAGAGTACTCTGGTTTCTGTTTGAATCTTCAGTCTTTACAAAAAGAGGAGGGAAGGTCGGAGACGTACTGTAAGTTTGCCATCTGGGTGATGTAATCATCTATATAGTATAGAAAGGGTTGGCAACCGAAATCAGAGCAGGGGGTTTTACTTTGTCTCAAATAATACTTGTTTTTATGTCTTGAGTAATATAAGCAATAATACTGGTTTAATAGGGGTAAGTGTGCATGCATGGGCACACCTGATCTTTAATGTCTGTGGAATATATATATTTTTTTTTAAGTAGGCTTCAGACCGGGAGCCCAACTACAGGGCTTAAACTCACAACCCTGAGATCAAGACCTGAGCTGAGATCAGGGGTTGGACGCTTAATGAACTGAGCCACCCAGGCGCCCCAGTGTCTGTGGAACATTTTAAAAAGGGACATTAGGTCACAAGTAAAATCTGAATAAAGTCCCAGAAAATATATACTGCACAGCTATTATTTTATTTTCTGATTCTCCTTGGATTTTTTCCATCTTAGTTTGCATCCCTACTGTGATTTAAAAAAGGATTTTCTACAATGAAAATTATTTAAAATTCATTTCCACCACCTTAGGTATTTAAGGAAAACTGACAGTTTTCTTCACCCCACATTCTCCCCCTGGCTACATCCAGAGCTTTCCTATACATATTACTCGTTATTCACATCTCAGTCAATTATATATACTCATTGTAAGGAAGAAGAAAAACAACAACAGAATGGAAATCTTTGAGGTTGCTAATTTCTAAGATTACCTAAAGCAGTGAAGTTTTCTTTTACAGAAAAGCAAGTTTAAAGTTTCATCATTCAAATGCAGCCTATCTAAAACACCTGGAAATGATTTCAAAGTTTTCAAAGTCACTATTCTAATAGGTATTACTTCCAACCTAACCATTACTGGCCTTTGAAATATAGAAGCTAAGAGCAGACTGGACAGATCAAATACTACAGATAAAAGCACTATGAAAAGCGTACAGTGCTATAAAAACATAAGGTGGTAGTATTAAAAATGGATTTGGACATGAAATCCCAAACTCATTCATTTCAACAATTCCCTTAAACCTTGGACGAGGGCAGAGAACAGTGAGACTTTAATCCAGACCCGGTTCTGCATCTCACTGGGGTCATGCCGGGCCAGTCAACTCCAGTCAAATTGTACCCCGTCCCTATGTGATTAGAAACAAACAGGTTTTGGTCAAGTGCCCTGGGTTTTCACTCAAACCCATCACACTCACTTTCTTGGAGGACTTCTGCAAATTACGTGATCAAATTTGAAAGTAACTTTTCAGGAGCTGCGTGTGGTCTTTCTGACAAAGAAGAGCTCTGTATTTGTGGCAAAGTGACAATTTCTGGCTGTAACTAATTCGATGGTGATAAAATCATTGCAAGGAAAATGGACGTGGAATACCAGCCGTAAGAAATCTCCGACTAACACACAACGTGTTAGCTGAAGGAAATTTATAGCATCACGCTCACCTACCCAGGAATACACAGCTGAGCGTCAGCCGAAGCTACGCAGGAAAGTGCTGCTGAAGGTACAAACTAATGGGATTTTTAGCATCTGCTGAGGAAAAAAAAGGCTAAGCACGCTGCCTCTGGAAGTAACAAATGCAGTAAGTAAGACCAGGTGTGGAAATGTCCGGAACCTACTAAAATAATTAAAATACAAGCAGATGTACCATCCTGTGCTTTAGGAATTACAGAAACTAGAGTTATTCATAAATAATTACTAGCAATCATCGTGGTCAGATCCTGCTGCTCTGTGCCTAACGAGGGGCTTTCATATACATTTCCTTCTCTGGGTTTCACAACTCCATAAGGTGCGAAGTCCTCGTGTGAATCAATAAAGAAATTAATAACAGTAATGAATTTGAAACTGTGTCAGAAGGGAATGTGGTAAATTATACACAACTGTAGAGCACAATCCCTCCTGACACCGAGGGTCAAGAACTATCTGCTGAACTGCACCAAAGTCATCACAGATAAAATGCCAAGTTCACAAAACAAAGGGAAGAGGCAAAAATTGTGTGTGTGTGTCTGTGTGTTGTATAAGGAAAACCTATGGAAGGATACATCCTAATTTGTTACCAATGGTAACATCAGAGGAGTGCTTGCAGACATGATGCTATTATGTTTTGACATTTCTGTATTATTCAGATATTTATATCAGCCCGTGCTACCCGTGAGATCCAAATAAGTGAAATCAAAATAAAAGTGTTATCAGTTAAATCTGCCAACAAATAATGGGTATTACTTTCAAAATGGGAAACAATTCAAATTTTACACACACACACACACTCTCACACATTTTAATAAAAGTGAAAACACCCTTGGATTGTGCTCTGGTTTGTGACCACTGGATCCTGAAAATGGAATAGTGAACTTAATGATCAAATATCCACACTTGCTAGAGGAAAAAAAAAAATACAGATTCAACTATATGTACATTTACTGAGCAACAATCATCATGCTTTAAACAGTTACCTAATGACTCAGGACTTAGAGACTATTTGTACTCAATTTATCTATAGCCTTCCTTCTGTACTCAATTATATCCCCTCCTAGCTTGGCAGATAAGCAACCCTCACACTTTGAACACAAAGTCAAAGATTACTGTACTTTCTCATTGTCAAGGTTCTTATTCAAGAGTCTATGTGCAGCATTATTACATGTAAAAACAGTTGGGTCTGTCCATATTCTGCCTAAATTTGGAGGCACTCGGCTAGAGTAAGATTCAGCAAAGCCTTTAAAAGAACTAAATTTTTTTTTTTGGTGGTATAAAATGCCTATCTAAGTACAAGGCATATTTTGCAAATTAAATTCTTTAAAAGGGTGTTCTTCCCTCCTCTGGCTCATAACTGATTGTTACCAAATACACTTAACTTTCAAATTAAGCCTCAAACCCATTCTTTAGAAATTACTTTACTAAGTAATTAGTGCCCAGATGTAACACACACAGCCTAAAAAGGCTGTGGCTCAATTAGCTGAATATGCCCACAAAAATCTGTGGCCTCTTCCACTATCTCCTTGCACGGCTCTCCAATTACCATCCCACGGGGCCTCTCCCACCTAACTCCGGGCCCCACTATCCTCGGCCTCAAAACACTGTTGTCGCCAGCACTCCTGCCATTCTCGGTAGCCAAACCAATCTGCTCTCCACTTGGGCACTGGAAAGCTCCTTTGTTTTTGTATTTAGGAGCAGTGTAATCTCTGCAAATGAACTCTAACTGAAAAAGAGTTTACTGAAGACTTCTTTGGGAGTCCCTAGGTAACAGAACAAGATAAATGGCATCTCCTCCATAACTGGGTTTGGTCAGTGGTGTTGTGGGACTCACTGGATCCTCAGCCCCAGCTCAATCCGGCTCCTTCATCCATGGGACCTTATACTAATCTCAGACCAGACCGAACTTCACCTTCCATTCCACGTCGCCAAACTGTTTCCCCCAAGATTCATTCCAGAAACTTTTCTTTAGCTCTTAGCTAGTTCAAAGCATATTACCAGACGCTGTCAGAGACAAAGATGAGCCAGGTGCCATCCTGAAAGAATTTATAGTCTCCGTCTTAAATTGGTGGGATATGTAGGATAGCATTTTGGAGTTGACTCTTATGTTTAAAGAATAATTTGAAAAACATAAAAGTCGGGGCACCTGGGTGGCTCAGTCGTTAAGCGTCTGCCTTTGGCTCAGGTCATGATCTCAGGGTCCTGGGATCGAGTCCCGCATCGGGCTCTGCAGGAAGCCTGCTTCTCCCTCTGCCTCTGCCCTTCTCTCTCTCTGCCTCTCATGAATTAAAAAAAAAAAAAAATCCTTAAAAAAGAAAAACATAAAAGGCAATGATTTATGGAATTAAAAATAGAATATGCCTTCCAAAACATTAAGGAATCCAACAATACACAAAAGTATAGTAAAAAAAATGCACAAAAGACACAAAAGTATCATAAAAAAAATGCACAAAAGAAACATTAAAACCAAAGCATAAAATAAAATAATCAAGAACAAATACTTCAGTCATAACTAGAGTAGACCACAGAATTCAGCATCCAAACTAGGATTTTCAGGAGTGAAAGGGGTCACAACACCTTCTCCAAGACAACAGGCATAAACCAGGGTGCCCTGGACAAGCCAGGCTGGGAGGTCTCGGTCAATATAAAAATAAACAGCTCACTTGACCAAGGAAGGGAGATCGAGTCATGGGCTCCAGCACTCACCTTTCCTGCCCACATCCCTCCCCACCACAGTCCTGCTTTCAGAATCTGAAAGTCAGAGAGCCATACAAAACAAAATGGAAAACAAAAAAGGATTCACACACACAAAAATATTCCATGATGTTTGCAAAGAACAAAGCTACATACTTGTTACATTTAAAACTAAATTTAAATTTGGTCATAATGTGAGTTTTGGAAATACTAGGCTTTTTTAAAGACACTTTTATATTTTAACACAGGGTTAACACACCTGGTTTCAGTTTTAAACTTGTCTAACCTCATAAAGGGAACTGTTTTCCAAATTTAGTATCTAAATAACTAAATAACAAATCCAGAAAACTCTCAGTTACTCAAAAAACAAAGCTATTTTGAAAGATCTGAGTAAGACCAAGGTTCTATTACTTGTAATCTCTTAGAGCTATGAGATTTCAGGCTGTGTATGTCACATCTGGGCAGATTCACATACCTACATACGAAAGACACCCCGTAACGCGTGCGCATACACGCAGCCTAGTTGACCTCACATTCTGCACCTCTCAACTGATGTCGGCTCTTAGGACAAACTAATTTCTGGAACACACTGAACATTAGAAGCAACAAAGAAGCAGACCAGACACATGGCTGGTGGCCACAGGCTGAAACTCAAGCATCCAGTAAGCTGGGCCCTCACCCTTCCCCCCTTCCTTCCTTCCTCTTTCTCTCTTTCTTTTTTTCTTTCTTTCTCTCTTTTCTTTTCTTTTCTTTCTTTCTTTCTCTCTCTCTTTCTTTCTTTCTTTCAAGATTTTATTTATTTATATTAGAGAGAGAGAGCACAAGCTGGGGGGGCGGCAGGCAGAGGGAGAGGGAGAAGTAGACTCTTCGCTGAGCAGGGAGCCCCATGCGGGGCTCCATCCCAGGACCTTGGGACCATGCGCTGAGCCGAAGGCAGACGCTTAACCGACTGAGCCACCTGGGCGCCCCTCCACTCTCCCTTTCTGATCTGTGGTACCTCAGTTTTCCCATATGTACTCCAGAAGGAATGCCAGCAAACCAAAGAGTGACTGTAACGATATCTCCTAGGATTTCCATTCCATCCCTGTGCTTGGAAGGAGCACCTGGAGGGGAGTACACACGTGTCTGTCCGCTCACCCACACCCACACTGTGCCCTGGAAATGCACCCCCTCTGGGTGACAGGCCCAAGGAACAGATGTTCTAAGACAGATGTATTAAAAGCGGTACAGGAACTCAAAGGAAGGAGCCAGAGGTATCCCCCGGAGCACCCGGAGAAGGCTTCAGAGAGGGGCATTTGAGCTGGGTTTCGTGTGTGCACTCACCAGGCAGCACACGAAAGGAGCAGCGGGGGAAAAGACAGCCTGTGCTGACACGAGCGGGGAGCAAAGCCCCGCTGTGCACACTGCTGGTGGGAATGCACACCGGGCAGCCGCTGGGGAGCAGCATGCAGAGTCCTCAGAGAACGTGAACGGAGCCACCATGTGACTCGCCGGTCCTGCTCCTGGGTACACAGCCAGAGGAAATGAAAACAGGATCTCAAGGAGGTATCTGCACCCCCATGTTCACTGCAGCATTATTCACATTAGCTAAGACATGGAAACAACCTAAGTGCCCATCAACAGGTGAACGGACAAAGATGTTGTGGAAAGTGTGTGTGTGTGTGTGTGTGTGTGTAATATTATAATGGGATAATAACGGAATATTATTCAGCTGTAAGAAAGAAGGAAACCCTGCCATTTGCCATAACATGGATAGATATGCTGAGATGAGTCAGAAGGGAAAGACAAACACTGCATGAATGAGCTCACTTATATACGGAATCTGAAAACGCCAAACTCAGAGACAGTAAAATGCTGGTTACCAGAGGCTGGGGGCTGGGAGAATCTAGGGGCGATGTTGTTGATGGGTACAGACTTGAAACCAGCAGATAGATATGTCCTGGAGATCTAATGCAAGTACCGTGATTCCAGAAGCAAAACGGTATTATAAACTTCAAAACTACTGAGAGACTAGATCTTACATGTTCCCACCACAGAAAAGAAATGATTAATTTTGTGATGTGATAAAGATATAAGCTAGTGTTACAGTGGTAATCATATTGCAATATATAAATAATTCAAATAAACACACTGTACACCTTAAATTTAGACTTTGTTATGTTAATTATGTCTCAATAAAAATAAATTCTTAACAATCCTAATGTATTCGGGAGTGGTGAGAGCAGAAGCACAGGGTCTGAGGAGGGGGCAGCAGACAGACAGCGAAGGGTCTACAGGCATGCACACAAAGCAAGTCTAGGCTGCTGGGAGGAAGTATAAGGGGCCACTGGAAAAGACTGCTCCTTGGGGACGGGAGTCTCACTAGCTCACCTCTGTATACGGTGCCTCTTTCTAAACTAGGTAAAACTGACAAATTCTCATTGGTCAGCTTCTCTTTTCTCCCTTTTGGAGGAGCCAGGCTATTTCCCCTCCTGTCCTTCCCTACAGTTTTCTCCCTTATAAAAGGAAAGACTGGATCCTAGTTTCAAGTCTCCTCAACCAAGCCCAGAAAAGACTAAATCTCTCTGAGTCTCAGATTCCTCTTTTATAAAAGGACTGGACTACAGAAGGATGAAGTTCAAGGACTCCACAGACAGAATGTCACAAATCACAGCGTTTTTGCGTGGCCAAAATCGGAGGGAGGGAGGAGAACCTGGTGGAATGATTTAAAATAATCTCGGCTACACAACCATGCAGGAAACAAAACCCAGCTAAAAAGGGGTGGCTGTGACAGTGTCATTTGTCCTAAGTCCAACTTCCCGGTCTCCATTTTCTCATCGGCAAAACAAAGATGATAAATTTACTACTTCCATAAGCAAACATAAATGAAATCTGGCATGCAGTAGGTGCTCAGTAAATGCTGGTTAAGTTGCTTGAGACATCATTCATGTACATTTATAAACGGGACACCTCTGTGTGTATCAATTACCAAAAGATAGGCAAATATAAACTGTTTAGAAAATGAAATGACAGTGGTCATTTTGAAAAAACTGAAGGCTCCTGGCTTTGAAGAGAAACAACTATTCTGTAATAAATCTACTAATTGCTGCTTCTGTAGAAACCTGAAAGAAAGAAAAGCCCCTATCTTACTCCCAACCCCAGGGGAGAGGGGCTTTGTCTTTGATTCTCAAAGCATATCTGATTTCTTGCAGCTTTTACAGAGTCAAATAGTAAGATGCATTTAGCTCCAACAGTGAAGGAATAGCAGCTCTTGCTTCAAATATGCGCTTGAACTAGCAGACCCAAATCCTTTGAAATATGACCATCAATGCATTTACGTGCCGAGCTGCTGTAAATTAACACACAGTCATCTGGGAGACATGAAACCAGGGACGATACGCTGCTGGTTGCACGGGAGACCAGGGTATCAGTGAGGTTTTCTGTTCCGCTTCATCGCCTACTAGCCAGCATATATTTTCGTAATAATGCTTCTTCCACGTGGAAACAACCTAAGGAGTCATAACTCAATTTGTAAAATGAAGAGGAAAAAAAAGGAGAAAACAAACATACAACTGAAACGATGCCTTTACTATCTGGAAGAGAGGTGGGAGGGGCGAGAGAAAGAAAGCAAGAAAGCAAGAGTGAGCAGGCACCAAAATGAACTTCCGTGACAGCTATGAAACTGGTCCTCAGGTTCCAACAGCAAGCTGCAACTACAATCGACTTCTCTGTTTTAATGACTCAGGTATCTCCAAACCTCCATTAATAAAAAATCCCTGCCCGCCCCGTGGGCAACAGCGCACCGTCTACAGCCCCCACCCAGACACACGCCGCTTGTGCTCACACCCTTCAGTCTGATGCAGCACAGAACCCGCTCCGCACGCACACACCCTTCACCCGACCGCTTGATACTCTTTATAAACACAGTTAACGGTCACAAGTTTCCATGCGGGCTCTGGCCAAGCACGGACTCAGGCGCGCGCTCAGACACCCGCCTTTGTTCCTCTGGCCTCACACAGGATGGAAATCCGTGGAAAAGGCTGCCCCCTTGTGCGCAGCTCGCGGCAGCTGCGGCCCCTGCCGGAGCTGGAACAACCAGCTGCCTTCTCCCGGCCCAGGACGGACGGACGGCTTCGGAGAGCAGACGCAGCCCACTCAGCCCCAGCCCAGACATCAACGCTGGTGTAAATAAGGGTCAGAGAAGGTGTCAATGCTTCTGAGTTGGCTCAAGTCCGACAAAGCCATTCTGGACCTCTTGGGGCACAGTCCTTGTGCATCCAATCAGGATGAAGGCTGCCTTTTAAAGCTCCTGGTTATGATAAGACGAGCTCTCCGGGGCGGGGGGGGGGGGGTCCCTAACTTGTCTGCCAAATGGCACCTGGACCTCTGGCTTTCTGAGTGTTACCTAGAGCAATCCACAGAGAGAGAGAGGAAGGCAAAGAGAATACTGAGCCCAGCAAAGCAACTAAAACAGATGGAAAACCCAGGTTTAGGACAGTGGGGATGGTTCATGGAAAAGCAGCTAAGAGAGAAGGAAAGGCCATAAGACATCACCTGACACAACCTTATTTTATTTGGATACAGAGCCATAGATTCAGGTCCATGGACGTGGCCAACTTGCCAGAGGTCTCAACCAACAAACCCAGGGCTGTTTAGTTTGGGAGCAAAACTGTTAAAGGTCTATAAATAATTTAGAAGGGGCGCCTGGGTGGCTCAGTCGTTAAGCGTCTGTCTTCGGCTCAGGTCATCATCCCAGGGTACTGGGATCGAGCCCCGCATCGGGCTCCCTGCTCCCTGCTCTGCGGGAAGCCTGCTTCTCCCTCTCCCACTCTCCCTGCTTGTGTTCCCTCTCTTGCTGTGTCTCTCTCTGTCAAATAAATCTTTAAAAAAAATAAAAATAAAAAAATATAAATAATTTGGAAGATTAAATGTAAGCACCCAGCATGAAAAATCTAACCTAATACAGAGTCAAATGTATAGCAAACATAAAATGCATGAATGTAAGAGAATGATTAGTCTATGAAAGTAAGCGAAGGTTTGTCTTTTCAGAGCAAATAGTTCACTACACGTTAAAAAAAAAACGTTATCTTATTTTTCTTTTCAGAGACTTTGGATCCTGAGAAAGAAAGGTTTATCAGAGACCCTGATACCCCTTCTTCCCTTCCCCAAATCCCTCCAACCCAAACCTCAAGTGAAATGTCCAAAGAAAGGTAAAAAGTATGGAAAATTGATAACACAGAAAAAGGTCTCATCCAAATGCTTGGTCTAATCCAAATCTAAACTTCGAAAAATGGAACTAGATTACAGGTCACCCAGGCATACTAGAATTAACTTGTGCCACTAGGAGAGAAACTCTTCTCCCCAGAAGTTAAACATAAGGGATACTGGGCCTCAGCAATATCCAGAAGTCCCTGTTTCAGGTAAGACCCTATGGCAGAAAGACTAATTCTGGCAACTGGCAGCTGGCTCAATTTGAGACAGGTAGGCCTGGGGCCCACAACACAAGACCCTGTGTAAAAATGGAAAGGGCTTCTTACCCAAAGAAGCTTACTGATATGATTTTAATTGTTTATGTGATTTGGTAATAAAATTTGGAGACCGATACAATGCAGTGCTGGGTATAAATCACGGCCCCTTCCTTAGCTCCGTGTTACTAGAAAAGGCTCAATAGGACAAAGATGTCAATTCTTCCCAAATGAACTTATAAATTCACACAAATAAAATGAGTTCCTTTTATAGGAGGTGTATGTATGGATGTGTGCTTACAGACAGAAGATTGGAAGAAAACACATTACACTGGTAACACCTACAATCATCATCCCTATGAATGTAATTTACCTATTTTTCTATATTATTGAGTTTTATAGTAAAAGACAGTGATCATGATTCATTTTTAGACTTATTTGAGAGAGAGTGATTGAGACAGAGAGAGAGAACAGAGGCAGAGGGAGAAAGCAGACTCCCCGCTGAGCAGGGAGCGAGATGCGGGACTTGATCCCAGGACCCCGGGATCATGACCTCGGCTGAAGGCAGACGTTTAACCGACTGAACCACCCAGGTGCCCCCATGATTCACTTTTGTAAATAAAATGTCTTAATGTAGATATTTAATGTACTGGAATGAACTAAAATGATCTCAAGTTCACATGGAAGAATAAATGTCCAAGAACAGCCAAAAACTTATTGAAATAAATAGTGATAGGGGCGCCTGGGTGGCTCAGTCGGTTAAGCAGCTGCCTTCTGCTCAGGTCGTGATCCCAGGCTGCTGGGATCAAGCCCCGCATCGGGCTCCCTGCTCAGCAGAGAGCCTGCTTCTCCCTTTCCCTCTGCCTGCCGCTCTGCCTACTTGTGCTATCTCTCTTGTCAAATAAATAAAAAATTAAAAATAAATAAATAAATAAATAAATAAATAAATAAATAAATAAATAGTGATAAAATGAGATTAACAAATGAATCGTTGAAACCATCAAAACCAAACAATATAGAATGGCAAATACATCAGCACAGAAAACAGAGCCCAATAACAGACTACAGTACTGGTGGAAATTTAACGACAGAAGTGGCAGTAAAACTCAGGGATAGGTAAGGTTTATTTCACAAACCATGCTGGCACACGACTGTGCATCTGGGGCAAAAAAAAACAAACCTGAGTATGTAGTTTACAGGTAACCTAGTCCCTGCCCTAGAAGAGCTTAAATGAGCACACGGGATTTACAGAACATGAAACACCCAAAGAGCAATGTAAGAAAGAGTACAAAGGATCTGGTAGAGAAGAAGACGGTAAACGGAGAAGAAAGGCGGGAATGTATCAGCGGAGCTGAGGTCTCTCAACATCACGCCTCTGAGAACACCGCACAAATAACAAGTGGGGACAGACAAGCTCTCTAGATCATGAGGCAGTGGGGTCCTGCCCTGCCGGGGGAGCACCCTCAGCTCACGATCCAGGAAAGGGGCTTCAAACAGCTCCTGGGGGCAACAGTGGCCTTACAGAGCGGAGCACAGTGCTCTCCTCGTGGCTGGACCAAGGCAAAGAGAAAGAGCTGAGACTCAGAATCTCTCTGCTTCTCTGACATCAAGCAGCCTCCTGCTTCTCAGCCCAGGATGTACCAGTGAGCCTCCCAGAACACCTGGGTCACACCGAGGGGAGGAAGAAGCAATTCATTTCAGTGTATCGCAGGAGAGAAACAAAGACCTTCCAAGTGATAACATCTCCTTGGCTCTGGGGTCTTACAAGATCTTATCACATTAAAAAATAAAAAAGGTTACTGTCCTGATACCCTTTAATGAGAAATGTTCAGACCAAGAGGAGATTCTGCTCTCAGCCATGAAATTCCAGAATATTTATAATGAAAAGAAGACGTGTCTACTATTCTAAAGAAACGTCTTCCCCTTAAGGGATTCTTCTCTCAAACCAGCTGGTGTCAAGAGCTAGGATGGAAGAAGATAAGTGCCCAGCTACAAACTGACAGAAACTTCCTTCTCTAGCAAAAGGTAAAGTGACTCTCCTCCCCCATCTACAAAACTGGAAAAAGGCCACAGTCTGTTTTATTCCAGGGCAGAACCCAGGTGCTTTCAGCTCCTGTGGCTCTTAATACAATTACAGAGGTCTAAGGAGTTCCCTGGCAGATGGCAGCTTAAAAAATTAATACATTTCTTTTTATTTTAAGGAAACAAATTACACTGCAATCCTGTGGAATGCTTGCTTTTATGAATCACTATTTTTGTCAGAATACTATTTCAGAAGAATATATACCCATTTTAATAGTTAATAACTTCTTGAAAAAAAAAAGAAATAAAGAATTCAAACCTTAACTCTGAATCTACCGCACACAGCTCACGGACAAAACATGGCCTGGCTTCTCACGGAAGAATCAGTTCCTTCTGCGCTCCGTGTTCAAGCTTGCACACATGCTTCTCAGTAGAAAATTCTCGACCTCTCTCAACCTGCAAGACATAGCCTTTCCTCCTCCCAAATGCCTACATCTGGAGTCGGGCTCCGACCCAAAGCTGGGAGTGGAGCTCCGACATCAATGCTGACCATTCGGTAGCTTCAAGGATCCAGCCCTTCTGCCTTACTTCTCTGGGAAACCAACTCCCCATCATCTCTGCTACCTGGAGCTTTCTCTTGGAGAAGCTAACAGAAGTGTCGACTCTTTCTAACTGAATAACTAGGAATAAGACAGAGAGTAAAGAAGTAGTTTCAGTCACAGCCAGAACACCTAATTTCTTTTCTACATATCCTGCTGGAAGACATTTTTCAGATGAGCTTCACTACCACAAGGGAAGCACCAAAATGCTTATGATGGCCTACTTGGCTTTTTTTCATTAGATAAAAAGAACTGCTTTAAATAAATGACATGTTAGATTAGAAAAATATTCTTTAGTCTTCATAATTAAGCGCTTCACTTAGGATTTATTTTCTTTATATGTGTGACTTTTGCCAGTCAATTAATGATATTTCCCATGGAAATCAATGGTAATGACCTCGTTACTTAATTAACATTTTGCCCTTTGATATTTTTAGAAACAAAATAAAGGCCACCATCCCACTGCCTTCTGTTATCTTCATCTGCAAGATGGAACTAAGGATCAGAGAGGTTAAGCACCCCACCTAAGGCTACAAAGCTAAAAACTGCTCAGCGGGAATGTAACCCAGAGCATCCTATCCCCAACCCATACACTTCCCATTTCTCAACTCAGTCCTCAGGGACAAGTTCTACAAGGCAGCACCAATGACATCAAGTAAAGATATTAACACCATCTTTCCTCCTAATTTAAAAAATATATGAGAAGACATTCAAGATATAAAAAGCTCAAAAAGAAAAACAGAACAGACACTACAGGCCCACTAGTCATCTGAAGAAAGAAGACATTCCCCATATTAGGGTACTCCTCCCTCCTCAACCGAATCATCTCTCCAAGGAGCTATGACCGTGAACTTGCAGTTTACCTTTCCCTGCATTATTTATTATATATGGATCTGTCCCTCAACAATACACCGTATTTATGTGTTTTTAACCTCTATATAAAGGCTTGGCAACTTGCTTGTTGTTTAAATCCATTGTATTTGTGAGCCTGACCCCAGTCAATATGTTCGGTGTTGTGGAATCATTCACTTTCACTCGGGTACAATATTCTTCCTGAGTATGACTGCGCCATAATTTACTCATCCATTCTGCTGTCCATGGATATTTAACCAGTTACCTTTTTTTTTTTTTGCCATCATGAACAGTGCTGTTGTGAACATTCTCGTACCTGTCTCCTTGTTTAGAGCAGACTTAAAAGCCTCTCTGATGTATACACCTACAAGTGGGGCTGTTACATCTTGGAGTCACATATTCAATTTAGGGGTATAAGAGAGCGTATTTTTCGGGCTTTTTGACAATCAGTTGATTGTCTACTGGAAAAAAATCAAATTTCACCTTGTCAACAAGAAGACTATTGTATCAATCATCAAGGACATCTTCCCAACCTTCATTAAACCATTTACAAAAGAAAAATGATTTCCCCATTCTGTCATGCATTAAGAATACCAAGAAGAAAGGTCAAATCTGCTCTCTATCTTGTCAGTGCCATTTAAATAAACTACTTCTTTATTTAACAATAAAAAAGGAAATGTCCTATTTCAAGATGGTGGGGAAGAAAATCCCCATCAAATAATCCTTTGTTCTCGAATAATGTCTAGAGAGGCAATGAGCTTATTAACAGACAATTTTTAGGTTACAAACCTGTAATAATCTTCAAAAGAAGTTATATAGTTATAACCGGTTACTTCATTCAGTGAAAAAAGGATGAACAGTCACACCTTAACTGATGTGATAAGCATTTTGCCAAACCATATGCTAATAATTCCGTGTGAGGCCACAGACAAGGGGACTCCAGCCACCCTGTGGCCCGGGTGGCGCTGTGAGGGCTGAAGGGACCCACAGCTTGCTGCATTTGTAACGTGCGGCTGCAGTCCTCTGGTTGGGAGGTACACAGAAAAACACAATGATAAAGAAAACAATGTGTAAAACTCTAAAGAAATCCAGACAAGATTATATGAAGATTCAGGCCATAAACACATTCATTTGAAAAAGAGAAAAAAAGTGAACCAATTCTTCTAAAAAAATAAATGAAATAAAACAATATATGATATATAGAAGGTAAGGCTTCTTAAGGATGCTAAATTAATATATTAAGAACCTGTTATAGATGAGGAATCGATTAATGATAGAAGTAAAAATACAATGTAACAAACAACCAAATAAGACTGATGAAAAGGAAAAAAGAAAAAAACAATTAACATAGAAACAAAGAAGGTGAAATAACATGGGTACAGAGGGAGACAAACCTCCCAGCTTGCTCTATAGATGATTACAACCTTCACAAGCCTCAGTTTTCCCATTTGTAAAATGTATCTGTCTCACTTGGCAAGGAGGAAATCAGATACTTACACAGAAATACACAGAAGTTCCTGGCACATGGTAAGCACTGAAAGATGCTCATTTTTCATGTCATTGTTATAATCAATATCGATACTAGTATCCATGCAAATGAACTAAATAACCAATCTGAAATGCATGATTCCCTATGACAGCATGAAGTACCAAAATCAATGTAAGGAACTGTAAAAAAAAAAAACCAAAAAAACTGAAAGGGAGAGTAACAATTGATAAAACTATCAAATCACAACCTTGACAACCAACCAGGTAGAGTTGGTTTCATGGGTGTTAATATCAAATCGCTTAAGGACCAGAAAATTCTAGTGCCATTTAAACTGTCCCATAAAATAAAAACAGTGAAAACCATCCCTAATTTGTTATTCATTTCACGTAGCCAGTGGAATGCTGTTACCTATACTCCATGAATATAAAATAAATATGTATATAAAAAATGCAGATCAGCCAAACTTATAAACATGTTACATAAAAAACCACCAACAAATTGAATTCATTGCTCTATTAACATACTGAAATACATTCAACAGTAGCTTATTCCAGGAATATGTGACTCATTGATATTAAAAAATGTGTTACTGAGATTCATGGCATAAAATGGCTCAAAAAAGAAAGAACATCTATCACCTGAAAGGTACGGAAAAGACCATTTGATAAAAGTCAGCATCCATCTACATTTAAAAAATTAATCTAGTAAATAGAAACAGTCGTCGTCGTCACTGCAGTGTTATAAAGACCATGCAGATCAAATCTCCCATATAACCCAGTACAACGTCCGTAAGAATTCCTACACTGTCAGGAATGAGACCCCACTACTGCACCACCATCTAACACTGTCCTGGGAGTTACAGCAAATGTACGGAAACAGAAAGCTCTAAATATGAGAGAAGAGATCATCTCTAGGAGAAATACGTACAGGTTAGAAAACACAGGAAACATGATTATTTTTGTATTACGTATATACTATTCAGCCGTATACTTAAACATGGTTAAGATGGTAAATTTTACGTTATATTTTTTACCACAATTTTAAGAAACAATGTGCTCATATGTGCATATAAAGAGAGTGATGGTCACCCCTACGGTAAGAGGTAACTCTTACTCAGCCTATCTGCATTTCTCAAATGTACCTATATTACGGCCTACACGATACTGAAAATTATCTTTTAAAGAGTACTTAAAACATAACAGCATTCATATAGAAGAGCTATAACATCAAAATAAAATAGACAAACTTACATAATAAAGAAACAAAGAAAACAGAAACTGAGAATTGAGAAAGACAATAAAACAGATCAAAAGAATCAAACATTTTATGTCTCTAGCCCAGATGATTTTACAAGTGAACTGTTTCCAAACTTTCAAAGAGAAGGTAATTAACACAGTCTATAGAAATTTCCCTAGAACAGCACTGTCCAGTATGGCAGCCACTAGGGACACGTGGTTACTGAGCACTTGAAATGTGACTAGTGCATCTGACAGAGTCAACTTTTCTTTTTTTTTTTTAAAGATTTTATTTATTTATTTGACAGAGAGAGACACAGCGAGAGAGGGAACACAAGCAGGGGGAGCAGGAGAGGGAGAAGCAGGCTTCCCGCCGAGCAGGGAGCCCGATGCGGGGCTCGATCCCAGGACCCTGGGATCATGACCTGAGCCGAAGGCAGACACTTAACAACTGAGCCACCCAGGCGCCCCGACGAAGTCAACTTTTAATGCTGTTTGGTCCCAGCCTATGTAAATAAGCACATATGGCCAGTGGCTACCATTACACAGCCCAGCTCTCGAGGGTGGAAGAGAGGACGCTTCCCATTTTGGAAACACCAAGAAAATAAAGGCCAAACTTACTCAGTATCCAAGAGAAATCTGGACAAAATGCTAGTAAATAGAATCGATGGTGTACCACAAGAATGTGCAATGATCAAGTGCTGTTTTTTTTTTTTTTTCTTTCCTTCTAGGAATGGAAGGACAACTGAATAATCAGGAAATAATTAAATATAATCCATGACATCAATTATAGCAAGCAGAAAAGCTCTATAACTTTGTCTTTAGATGCTGGGAACCCATCAATAAAACTCAGTATCTATTCCTGGTTTAAAAAAAAAAAAAAAAAAAGAAGCATACTTTGCTAACATGACACATTAGAGATATGAACCAACCAGCATCAGCAAACCCGAAGCTAAAACGAGTGTTTTCATTAAAGTTAGGAAGGAACCAGACATAACAGAACAGCTGTAATGAGCACCTATCATATTTCTATAGGCAATTTAAAAATAAGAAACAAGACACATTATAAAGACACAATAAAATCACTATCATCTGTAAAAGAAAAATTATTAAAACCAATGGAAAATTAATCCTAGGAAGTGACTAATAAGGCTACTATTTACTGATTAAAATAGATTCCAAGTGAAAATGTTGATAAGGTATATTTAAAAGAAATTCATATAACATAATAAAAAAAAAAACCTACAAAAAAAAAAAAAGAAAAGAAATTCACTAGTAAGTGAATTCAATGTATTACAAAAAGTACCACTAAGACTTAAGAGTCACAAACTGTTGAGATCTCCTTGGCAACAACAAAATCAAATCTGCGTGTAATGACAAAGGCTCTGACTCCTCAAGCTCCCCACACGACTAAGGACAGACAGACGGGCAGACACACACACACCCTTCATTCAATCTCCACTGACTTCCCATCACCCAGCAACCCACTGCGGCAGAACTAAAACCAGCTCAGAAAAAAGCTAATTAATGTTATTTTCCTCCTGTTGTGAAAAGAGGAGTATCACGTTTCCTCTTAGAATATGGCCTTGAAATGTTAAAGACTTAACCATATGGAAGAGTTCTGAAAGTGTGTAAGAAAAGGCTAAAGATTTGGAATCCTAATTCAATTTCCCCTCACATTTTAATAGGAGCCTGTAGCAAACATTTATTTTTAGAGACGTTCTTGGTAGGGGCTGAACAAAGGGCTATTGTGTGTTAAACACAGGGAGGTCTCTCTGTCCCATCTATCCGAGCTTTTTAAACATCAGGTTGGAATTAAATGATTTTAAACTTTAAATCAACTATTTCCAGACCACAGACTCTATTCCACACTTATCAGTCAATGTAAGTTCTCCAAGTGAGTTATAACAGAGTTCAAATGTGAAGTCTACATCTTCCAAGTGCCAATAAAGGAACTTTCCTTTGGACTTTGCCTATATGCACGGACTTGTAAAAAAAATGCCATAGAAGTTTTCATTTCCTTCTCCAACAGAAATTTTCATCTGCATTTGATCAATCCGACTCGGCATCATCACTGATGAAAAGCACATGGGTATCAGTCATATCATTCTCTATTATGTTCTTATTAAACAGGAATTACAACCTTTTCTCTAAGTTAACAAGAGCAAAATAGACGGGATTTATAGGCCTGCCCTGATTGCTATAAACTCTGTTATGTCTTAATTTGCAATATGCGTCCTGTCATGGGCCTGCTAAAATAGAAAAGAAAACAAGAAATTATCTATGGTTCACGGTGTGGTCATCTTAAAACATGTTCACAAGTTCTTTGACGTGTCTGCCATCAAAAGGTGGAGTCCGTCTCCTCCCTCCAAATGCGGGCTGGTCGTGGTGACTCACTTCTGCTACGGAGTGAGGTCGGAGCGGGGGTAGGCTAGGTCCTAAAGCTGACGGAGCTTCTCCGGGCTCGTCCTCCCGGATGCTGCCCTGCAGAGCCCAGCTCCGCGCTGTGAGGACGCCAAGCCGCCCTATGGGGAGGCCACGTGTTCAGGCCCCAGTCCCACCCCAGCCCAGGCCCCAGCTGGCCAGCGGCAGCCTCCCCACAAGGAAGTGGAAGGAGCCTCCTCTAAGTCCGGCACCCAGGCCCGGCGCTCCCCAGCTGACACCACGAGACATGGAGACCAGGTGTCCCACCAAACCATGCCCAAACCGCAGACTCGTGAAAAACTACAAGCCATCTTTAAGCCGCCAGGCTTCGGTGCTTTGTTACGCAGCAACAATAACTGGAACGTGTACATCAATTCGACCAGATTCAGCCATCGTCTTACTTTTTTTTAACTTCAAATCTCCCCAAGAAGACAAACTGGCAAGCGTAAAAACCCAGCTGGGCTGCATGCCCGCTCTCGGGCAACTCACCGGGCAAGCTGGTGGCGGGGGTGCCAGCCGCCGTTCCCCCGGCCTGCTCCTCTCCGCTGCCGGAAACACACTCCTAGCTTTGGGAAGTTCCTTATTAAACACCTGGCTTATGAAACTGCTGCTCCTAAGACCGGTGCTCCAGGTTTTTAATCAACAAACAAGCGGACTTTGCCTGAAAGTGTCGTCCTGACTCTAGCGCTGGTAACGAGGTTCAAGATGTCCCCGTGCAGCCACCTAAATGGGTTATCAACCCATCCAAGTAACCATATCAGAAGCTCACTGCCCCTCAACGGACACTGGGAAGGGAAATACCCTAATTACCTGAAATAACATTTTTTTCTCTAAGAAGCACAAGCCTGAGAAGTTAAAGCTAGAAGGGACCTGAGAGATCCTCTAGTTTAGCATTTTTTTCAACCAGTGAAAAACTGACATGATCCATGTGAGACCTTCATGACCCAAGCACTAAGAACTTTTACCTCGCTCCATCCTCACTGAAATGTCAACCCACCATAATATAATGGCAACTTGAAACTTCAGTTCCGTTCATATCTTAAAATGTACAAAATGTAATTTTGTGTATATTTTATAGCTATAGCAATAAAATTTCCTCCATATGACGCTATTTAATATTCATCCTTAATGTTTAGAATATATGATAAATATAACAGTATGTGATAAATATAATAAAAGAAGTCCTGAGAACCCACAAAGAGTCTTCCTAAAGAAAGGTTTAAGTGGCTATTCTAGTTTTGCCGTAAGAAATGTTAGCAGTCCCTGCCCTAGTTCAATCATCTGGGGAAGCTCGAGTCCAGAAAGGCCATACAACCAGCCCGAGGCCGTACAACTAGTTAGTGGCACAACTATGACCAGAATTTTGGTATACTCATGTTTTCCAGTCCTGCACGGGGCTCAGTTGGATCTGGATTAATAAAAGGAAAACAATTATGTTAGTTTCAATTCAAAAGGCAAATCAAAGTGGTTGGCTGGATTCCCACCCCTTCAAGGTTACGTTCGTAATCCTCCTGGTGGACTATCTTCCTCCTTAACGTGAAGAAACAGAATCTCCAGCAGGGCCCCAGGCAGGGCCCGGCCCGGGTGGGAGGAATGCGGCTGGCAGTGTGGATCAGCCAGCCGAAGGCTACTCACAACTGCCTTAACTGCGGAGGCCGTCCCTCGCCTCTCCTGCAACTAGGGCTGGCCAGGTGACAGAAGTCACAAACAATGGGAATACAGACAGAGATGTCACTAAGTGAGCATTTCTTCCCAAATGAAAACAGAAGTGCTGTGAGAAGATCTTTGGCCCCTGTGCCCTCTTCCTGCCAGGACTGTGCGTGTGATTCTTGGAGGTCCCGAAGCTGTCTTGGCTCCCCGGGGGCAAAGGCCGCACACTGAGCACTGCAAACAGTCAGACAGAAGGAACCAGCCCCCTGAGGCCGCAGGACAGCCGTCACTCCAGCCCTGGACTATCTATCCTCCAGCTTCCTGTTGAGTGAAATTCAAAACTCCGCAGTTGGTTTTTGGTTACCTGCAGCTAAACACAACCCTAACTCCTGTGCAAAATAAATCTGGCTTTCCTCTTCTGTCCACTTTGCCCCAAAGTGGTGTGTCCATCTGTGTTATTTCTACACAGCTAAATTTGGTGAACAAACATTTCGTCACCTGCACCATCACCCCAGCTCCTACCAAGCATCCCACCATTATTTTGAAACAGCAGTAAATGGGAATGAGGCATACCTCTTTTCTCCAAGAGGAAGACAGTTAGCTTACAAAGGTCTTCAGCAGATGGTGGGCAGAGGGCTGCCCTGGGCGGCAGATGAAAGACAGATGGTTTTCCTCCTTATAAACCGCAGAGCCTCAGCCCTGGACAGCACGTGGAGATCCAGAAACCACTGCTTGTCAAGTCCCCAGCCTCTACCGGGGAAAGACTGCCAACACTGGCCTTAGTTGGAGAAAACAGGACAAAAACCTTTCACTCTACAAACACCTTCTCTTTCACTTGAGTATCGACCTTAGAGATCTTCTGCCTTACCTTCTGTTTAAGAAACAAAGTGGACCGAGTCTGAGCAAAACAGTAATCTTATAACCAAAACTAGAGTGTTTTCCATTCTTCGTTCCCATGTCCTTCCTGATAAAGTATTTTGTTGGCTATGGCAGCTCAGAGTTCTATCAACTGTCAAGGTTCAATGGCATTTTTTAAAGGAATGGAAGAGAATGGGTAACACTGATGAAAAGCTAGGAATTCTACTAATTCCATGGCCCTCCACTAAAAAAAAATAGAAAATAAAAAATTATAAACTAAAGAAAAGAATGGATCTCTGTGAGGGAGTGGCAAAATGCTTAGGCAAATTTCTTGGACTCAGGTTCACAAAATCCAAACAAATCATTAGCTGTTCTGGACCAGTAGTCTAGACCATTTCTCGAAAACAAAGGGAATTCCCAGCCCAAGCAATCACCCAAGAAATAGCTTTAGAGCTGACAAACACCCTAAGGGTTCAGAAACCAGCGGTACCGGGGATACGACATCCCACAGCACACACGGCTTCCTGTGATGCTCCAAACGAAATGCCTCAATCTGAGACTTCCGTGTTGCATTAAGGACCTCAAAAAGTGAATTCTGCACACAGAAGCAGAAGCCAATAAACATCATGGGGTTGACAAACAGTATTTATGGATGTAAGCTGATTACTATTGGTAAAGCAACATTCAATGGATTAAAAATACTGCAAGAAATCACATCAGAATTCACATCAGAATAGTCTCTAATAATTTAGAACCAGAAGTGTCTCACTCATCAGACTTTTATGTGAGCAGGAATTCCCCTTCTTGCTCCCAACCAAATGGAACCCCCACCTAAAACAGAGCACTCACAAATTACTTAAGCAGTGCTTTTTAAAACAGAACTACTGTAACTCACAGCAAGTTACCGATCCACATGCTAATTGCTCAAAGGTGGTACGTTAAAGTCTAAGGACACCAGGAAAAAAAATAACCACACTAAAACAGAGATCAAAGTCATTTCCTTCCAAGAGTTGACTAAGTCTGGGTGACGTGTTGGGTGAGCTCTGAGAACGGAGTGCAGGTTCAGAGATATGGGGCACGGTGCCTCCTTACCTAGCACATTTCCTGGAGGTACCTCCTCCAGGCCTTCCAGCTCCCTGCCCATCAGAAGATACAGGTTTTCTAGGGTGCAGCACGCCATGTGGGGCACCGGGGGAAGGTCATCGAGTGGAGCGGAGAAGCCTAATGGCACCTGGGCGAAGAAAAATGGTTGAAGAGAGGTTAGGAGGCATTAACTACAGACACCACTTAGAATCTATACAGTTATTCCTATTCAGAGGTGAGATGGTACAGTCACACTTCATGTAAGCCTGAAATATGGAAACTTGAAATGGTATGAAATAAAATATGAAGTAGTGAAACTTCTCAAATACTGAAAAACTGTCAAGAATTCAACAGTCATAAGCTTTACGGCTCAGGAATATGAATCCGCTGTGACCTGTACCACCACATTAGCCAAGAAACACACATCCCCACAGCCTCCTGCCCGTATTTATGTGAACCATGCCACACACCAGTTTTGGTGGCAACTGTGCTATGATTATTACTATCCTCACTTAAAATTGTTTTAATCTTATTATAACGCCCTTGGAGCTTTCGGCAAGAATAGGTGCTAGTGCTGAGCTACACATAAAAATAACTTTGGAAGAGTAGTCAGATGTGATAAAAATGCCGTGAAAATGGTCAAGCCACAGCTATTATATGCTAATGTTGGTAATCTGGAAGGGAGCACACTGTGAAATGCTGGGGACACTGACGAGAAGACGAGCACAAACACAGCAAAAATCTGCTGCCAGGATAACAGGTTTATGAGCTCACCTCCTGTCATATTCGTTCTTATGCACATACTGTCTCAAAGTATGTACGTTTTGTCAAGAATTATTCAAGACGTTGAAAAGTATTCAAGATATTGCCTTGAATTATTCAGCAACCTCCATATAAATGCAAGTGCCCTGAAAGCCTTTCAATCAAACAACTTGTTTTTGGGGCCTCTGGGTCCAAGGCACTACGGTACCGCTATCTGCGAAGTGGGAAAAACGTGAAGTTACAGCACATATAAACATAACTAACGTCACAGAGTGAGTGACCAAAAAGCACTAGAGGCAGGTAAATTCATGAAGGCCCGGAGGAGGGAGAAGCTACTGTGTTGGGGGGACTTGGAGACCCCATGAGAACGTTGGCCTTGCAAGCACATGCCACGTTTAAACGTGCATGGTCTGACTCGGTGACTACTCTGCAGGGGTAGCTCGAAAGACACACTGGAAAGACACACAAAACAGAAGGATGAGACAGGAAGAAACCGAATTATCCACAGATAATATGATCATCCACTCAAACCACACGTGAACTGTAATTAGAGAGACAGTTTAGCAAGGTAGCTAAACACAAGGACAATATACAACAGTTAACTGTCTACATCAGCAAGAGAAAAAAAATATTTTTTTGAACAGTAACTTTTGGAGTAGCAACAAAATATAAGATAGCTAGGGATAAGTCTGACAAAAGTGATTAAAATGGAGGAAATTATAAAACTTTAATGAAAAACACTGAAAATAACCTAAATAGATATGCCTAATAGATTCATAGATTCTATATTGCAAAATGTCAATTCACACCAAATACATGGGCTGATTTAAAGCAATCAGAGTCTCAATGGAGCTTTTCATGGAACCTGACAAGGGGACTAAAAACTTACATGGAAGAGTAAAGAGGAGTAAGCAAGGCACTCACCAAAAAAAAAAAAAAAAAAAAAGGGGAGGGGAAAAGGCCTTTTAAATAAAAAAAAATTTAAAAGAAAAGACAAAAAAGAGAAAGGAAAACACCAAAAAAAAAAAAAAAAAAAAAAAAAAGGGTAGAGGACATGGCCTTTTAAATATCAAAATATTTAGAAGTCAGCACTGAATAGAGACAGTGATAGAGAAACAGAAAAAATGAAGTCTAATAGTCGAGGAACAGACCAATTCACATATGAAATCTGATTTCTGACAGAGCTGGCAGGGCAGTGGGTAGAAATGGGAGTGTTCACTGAACGATGTTGGAACAACCGGTATTTGTATGGGGGACGAAAATAAGATTGGATCCCTTCTTTCGTATCATGTATAAACATTGAATTAAACATTTAAACATAGAAAGGCAAAACTTTAAACTTTAGAAGGAAACATAGGTGAAAATTTTGCCTTTGTAACAGTCATAATTTTAATTTTCTTAAATGAGATACAAAAGGCAAAACCCATAATGGAAAAGACTGATAAATTCAACTACATTAGGGGCGCCTGGGTGGCTCAGTCGTTAAGCGTCTGCCTTCGGCTCAGGTCATGATCTCAGGGTCCTGGGATTGAGCCCCGCATCGGGCTCCCTGCTCAGCAGGAAGCCTGCTCCTCCCTCTCCCACTCCCCCTGCTTGTGTTCCCTCTCTCGCTGTGTCTCTCTCTGTCAAATAAATAAAATCTTTAAAAAAAAAAAAAAATTCAACTACATTAAAATTAAGAACTTCTGTACATTAAAAGATACTAAACAGAAAATGTGACAAGTCCCAAACTAGAGAAGAATCTGCAAAACTTAAAAGTGACAAGGAATTAGTATCCAGGTTATACAAAGAACATCTAAAAACCCGTATTAAAAAATATGTGTATATGGTACAAGTCAAAAATAGGCAAATGACCCAAAGATATCGTCACAGGAAATGACATGAATGACCAATAAGCATATTAAAAGAGTAATAAAGAAAAAGTGAAATAAAACCTCTTGAAAAGACCATACCATATGCATCTGATTGGCAAAAATTAAACTCCTGACCGTAACAAACTCTGGTGAGGCTGCAGAACACTGGACTGTTAGGGACCCCTGCTGGGAGTGTGAAGGAAAACTACTTGGAGGACAGTCTGAAACTGACCAGTAAGCCGAAGATACACACACTCTATTACCCAGACAATTCCACTAAGGGTGGATTACCTAGAATTTCATGCAAACGTGCACAAGGAAATATGTACAAAAGTATTCAAGATAGCATTGTTTAGATTAGCAGAAAATGAAAGGACCCAAATACATAATAACAGGAAAATGGAAAAATAAAATGCTTGTTTACATAACGGAATACTATGCAGCAACAAACAATGAAAGCACAGAAATAGACATCAATGTAGATTAATCTCACAATGTTAGGTAAAAACCGTGAGTTGTAGAAGAATAACTACAGGAAGATTCCATTAATACCAAGTTCAAAAATAATACAGCCTTCCACAGCACGTATATAAGTGGTAAAACAGACTAAAGGTAGCCCGCCCATAGCTTCCGCTTCCTGTTCATGCCTTCACGCAATCCCCTCCCCCTGGGCGTGAGGGGGGCCCGTAGCTTGCTTCTCATCAATGGCATACAGCAAAGGCGGCGGGATGTCACTCTCATGATTACGGAACATCACGCAAGACTGTCTTGCAAATACATTCAGCCTGGACCCTCCTTGCTGGCCTGAAGGAGTGCAGCCAAGCTGGGAAGGTCCACAGGACAGGAAAGCGCAGGCTGCTTCTAGGAGCTGAGGGCGGCCGACAGCCGGAAAGAATGTGGAGCCCTCGGCCCCACAGGTACCAGGGTATGAATCCTGACAACAACCTAAGTGAACCTGGAGACAGATCCTTTCCCAAAGGAGCCTCCAGAAGGCACACAACCTGGTCAACACTGGTTGCAGCTTCGTGAGACACCAGGCAGGACCCGCTAAGCCATGCTTGGGCTCCCAGTCCACAGAAACTGTGAGATGATACAATGTGTATCGTTTTCGTTGGCTAAATTTGTAGTAGTCGGTAATACGCAGCAACAGAAAAGTAACCTGAGGGATGAACACGCAAGTCCAGTAAGGTTTATGTCGGGGGTATGTGTAATATAGTCCCCTTGTTTTTAAAGCATGTTGGAATTAGATTTTATGGGGCCCCGACGGCTGGAGTATGGGGTCATCTGCGCCATCAATTCATTTCATCGCTGCTCCTCGAGTCCTGACACACGAGAAGTGATTTCAACCTCTAGCCCCACGAGAGCAAAGATACGCTACGTAAAGAAGGTAAGTTGGAATGCTCGTGGAATTTGTAATGCCCAATAAATCAGTACTATGTTAAGTAACAATTTCTTACTCATCTTGACAGTTGAGAGAACAAAAAAGAAAAAAAATTAGCCACCACTTGACCCTTCCCGATAAATAACAAACTATCAGCCATGTCTAAACCAACATGTTAAGATGTGCATAACTGGGCTGATACATGCCATCACAGCCCCCAGAAAACAGAGCCCCAGGCACAACTGCCGTGCCCCCTCCTGCCGCAGCAGAACACGCCACAGCCCACCACGGGCGGCGGGGCCACCAGCCAGCAGCGTGATCTCTGAGGATTAAACTGCTAAAACTGGAGGAACAAACATTCAAGGCAAGATGATGGCGGGCCCTCTCCAACCCCGCCCCGCCCCGTCACTTGCCGCCAAGTCCAGCAGCTTCTCTGGTTTCCCTGCAAGGAGAGGAGCTCGTGCTCTCCTGCTCGGGACACGGCATGTCTTCCAAGTTCTTACTCACCGCTTCTTGCTGATTGTGACTCACTCCCTGGACTTCTGGCACCTCCATCATCCAATGACCATTGTCACGTAACTATTATGTACATACCTTGCTTATGTCCCAAAATGCTGAGGTAGCTGCAGCCTGTGGTTTCTTTCTTGCCCTTTGGCTCAGGTGTATTTAGATGCTGGCTGTTCACCTGCTTCCAGACCTTCCTGATCGATTTCTGGGATCCACCTACCATGCAACTGTGGCCTGTCACCTGCTCTCTGCCCAGGCCTTTGGCCTGTGCCACCCAGTTTTTGGATCTCCGTATTTCCTGAAGATCTGCCATTGCCCTGGCTCCAGCATGGCAGCTCTTCTTACCAGTTCTTTTCTCTGGCCTTGAAAAGCCTTGTAATTAATTAGATAAGGCCTGAAAACTGAGTTCATACACCGGTTTAGTTTTCCAAATGCTACTAAGTGAGACAGATTTACCAAATGTCCCCAAAGCAACATAAGAGGAGGTACATGGAGTCATCTGAATGTGCCTATCTAGTGACAAAATAAATCTACCAATAAGGTAAATCTCAACCAATCTGAAAAGATGTAAGAACCTTGGAACGATATACTAATGTTTTACTTCCAATTCTTACCCGCCGCAAAAACTCAACAGGACTGTATTTGGGCCCCAGGACAAAAATTTTCTTTCCTCTTCGAGCCACACCACTGAACACGCGAGCAAATGCAATAAAAGACTCTTGGTTGTTTCCTTCCTGGGGCAGAGATTTAAGGGCCATACTCTCCACCTGATGCTCATCACCTGCCGGAAACAAAAGGATAATGAGTGCCAACAACGCTCTCTCTAATCCAGGATGTGCCTAGAAATAGAGGGAACAGTGAATATGATCCATTTGGCCCAGTTTTAGGGAAGAAACACCAAGAGCAATGGAATACTGATAAAAGCTACACTTAGAGGCAAGCTCAAGAGCTAGAGGAAGTGTCCTAACTTAAGTGAATGCCCAATAAATCAGTACTGTGCACCAAAACCCAGTTAGGAAAGCTGTACCTTTGGGCTCCTCTCCCTTTGGACTTGTGTCAAGGGCACTCCCGTCCCGGGGGGGCTCCGTGCGTGCCTGCCCCTGCGTTGCTGCGAGCTTCTCTGCATGCCTCTGTCTTGCACGCTCTCGCCTCTGAGCAATTTCTTCCTGAGTGAGAGGTCTACAGGAGATCACAGATATGTTTACTTCTGGCAACATCAAGCATCTCTCAGTCGTTGGAGCAGGGAAACGGCAACGATTAATGTAGCTGGATAAGATGATGACGGGTCCCAGGTCCCTTCCAGGCTTTCTCTAGAATGCTCTGTCCCCAGCTATTCTGAGCTTCTGGAGCGGCATGAGAGAGCCCATGTCCCCAAAGAGAGCCATCTACAACAGCATGGAGCCTTTCTGGAATGCCCACATTCCTTCTGGATGAGGCGACCAAAAGGGAAGGGAGGGAAACGAGTGCCCGATACCAGAGCTCAGAGCAGCCCCGTGGAGAAGCAAGTGTAAGACCTCAATAGGAAATGGAGGTTTTCTCCACAAGCACAAAAATATATCTTCATGAAGACCTGGGGTCCAAGAGGAAGGGTTCAAGGTCAGGCTGAATGATGGCGACTCAGTGGGAGTGAAAGGTCACATGGGGTTAGACCCCAGCACCACCACAGAAAAGGCAGAGTGTGGGTGTGTCTGTGTGTTTGCTAGGGGGTTAGTCTTGGTTGGAGTGGGGTAGGGGATTCAGCCGTTCTTCCTAAAGAGTTATCCTCAAGGGGCAGAGCAAGATGGCGGAGGAGCAGGAGACCTGGATTTCGTCTGGTCCCAGGAATTCAGCTGGATAGGGATCAAACCATTCTGAACACCTACGAACTCAACAGGAGATTGAAGAAAAGAATAGCAACAACTCTCTGAACAGAGAAGCGACCACTTTCTGGAAGGTAGGACATGCGGAGAAGTGAATCCGAGGTGATATTCGGGAGGATAGACGGCGGGGGAGGGGCCTCCGTCTGCCGCTTCTGGCAAGTGATAGAGCCACGGAGCACAAAATCGGAACTTTTAGAAGTCTGCTCCGCTGAGGGACGTCACTCTGGTGGCAAAGTGGGGGGTGTTAGAACCCTCGCGGGACAGTGTGGTCTCAGGACCCTCGGGGTCACAGAAAGACCGGGGGTGCCTGAGTGCAGCAGAGCTCCCAGGTATCGGAGCAGGGAAGCCGGCTGCAGAGACGGAGCCCAGGCGCGGGCTCTCAGCTCGGGGTTGCCATAAACCGTGATCCGCGGCACAGTCGGGCCACTGCTCCTCCAGCAGGGACCCAACAAGCGGCAGATCCGGGGAGACTCCCCTTCCTCCCCCGGGAGGAGAGGTGCGGGAGCGCACCGCGGGGATCTGCTGGGTTTGGAGACTCCACCCGGGGTCGGGGGCCAGATAGAAACGCGCGGTCACAGGCCGGGTGAGCACAGAGTGCGGCCGGAGACCGGGGAGACGGGAGTGACTGACGGCTTTTCTCTGGGGGCGCACTGAGGAGCGGGACCCCGAGTTCTCGGCTCCTCCGGGGCGGAGACTGGGAGGCCGCCATTCTCACTCTCGTTCTCCAAAGCTGTACGGAAAGCTTGCAGGGAACAAAAGCTCCCGAGAGCAAACGCGAGCAGATTACTTAACCCGGACCGGCAAGGGCGGGGCAATTCCGCCTCCGGCAAAGACATTTGGGAACCACGGCAACAGGCCCCTCCCCCAGAAGATCAGCGAGAACAGCCAGCCAAGACCAAGTTTACCGATCAACGAGAACAGCAGAACTCCAGCGCTAGGGGAATACTGCACGTAGAATCCATGGCTTTTTTACCATGATTCTTTAGGCTTTGAAAGTTAATTTTTTTTTTAACTGTCTTTTTTTTTTTTTTTTTTTAATTTTTTTGTTTTCCTTTTTAAAACAAAATGTTATCAATCCCTTTTTTAAAAAAAACATTTTTATTTTTCATTTTTATTTTTCATTTTTAGAGTCATATCCTATCCCTTCATAGTAGTTACCCATATTTTTGGCATACATATAAGTTGTTCTCTCTTTAAAATTTTGAGATAGTTTCTTCTAACAGATCAAAATATACCCTAAATCTCTACTGTATGGTTTTTTTCTACTCACCTGCCTGATCACATTCTCTCCCTTTTTTTTTTTTAATCCTCTTCTTTCTTTTTTCAAACAACTTATCAATTCCTTTTATAAAATTTTTTATACTTTCCATCTTTACAGTCATATTCCATCCCTTCATCATATCAACCCTTATTTTTGTACATATATAAGTTTTTCTTTCTTTAAAATTTTGGGAGGCACTTTCTTCTAACAGACCAAATACACCCAAAATCTAGCGTGTGGCACTCATCTATATACCAGCCTGATCATATTTGATCACATTCTGGTTTTTTTGGTTTTGTTCTGTTTTTGTTTGTTTTTATCTTTATCTTTTTCTTTTCCTTCTTTTTTTCTTTTTCTTTTTTCTCTCTTTCCCTTTCTTTTCCCACTGCTTCAGGTCTTTTCTGATTTGTTTAGAGTTTATTTTCTGGGGACGTTGTTACCCTGTTAGCATTTTGTTCTTTCATTCATCTATTCTCCTCTGGACAAAATGACAAGACGGAAAAAATCACCTCAACAAAAAGAACAAGAGGTAGTACCGACTGCCAGGGACCTACTCAATAGGGACATTAGTACGATGTCAGATCTAGAGTTCAGAATCATCACTTTAAAGATACTAGCTGGGCTTGAAAAAAGCATGGAAGTTATTAGAGAAACCCTTTCTGGAGAAGTAAAAGAACTAAAATCTAACCAAGTAGAAATCAAAAAGGCTATCAATGAGGTGCAATCAAATATGGGGGCGCTAACTGCTAGGATAAATGACGCAGAAGAGAGAATCAGTGAGATAGAAGACCAAATGATGGAAAATCAAGAAGCTGAGAAAAAGAGAGATCAACAACTACTGGATCACGAGGGCAGAATTCGAGAGATAAGCGATACCATAAGACGAAACAACATTAGAATAATTGGGATCCCAGAAGAAGAAGAAAGAGAGAGAGGGGCAGAAGGTATAATGGAGCAAATTATAGCAGAGAACTTACTTTCCTTCCCCTAATTTGGGGAAGGAAACAGGCATCAAAATCCAGGAAGCACAGAGAACCCCTCTCAAAATCAATAAAAATAGTCAACACCCCGACATCTAATAGTAAAACTTACGAATCTCAGAGACAAAGAGAAAATCCTGAAAGCAGCTCGGGAGAAGAGATATGTAACCGATAATGGTAGAAACATTAGATTGGCAACAGACCTATCCACAGAGACCTGGCAGGCCAGAAAGGACTGGCAGGATATATTCAGAGCACTAAATGAGAAAAATATGCAGCCAAGAATACTATATCCAGCTAGGCTGTCATTGAAAATAGAAGGAGAGATAAAAAGCTTCCAGGACAAACAAAAACTAAAGGAATTTGCAAACACGAAACCAGCCCTACAAGAAATCTTGAAAGGGGTCCTCTAAGCAAAGAGAGAGCCTAAAAGCAACATAGACCAGAAAGGAACACAGACAATATACAGAAACAGTCACCTTACAGGCAATACAATGGCACTAAATTCCTATCTTTCAATAGTTACCCTGAATGTAAATGGGCTAAATGCCCCAATCAAAAGACACAGGCTGTCAGACTGGATTAAAAAACAAGACCCATCGATATGCTGTCTGCAAGAGACTCATTTTAGACCCAAAGACACCCCCAGATTGAAAGTGAGGGGGTGGAAAACCATTTACCATGCTAATGGACACCAAAAGAAAGCTGGGGTGGCAATCCTTACAGCAGACAAATTAGATTTTAAACCAGACTGTAATAAGAGATGAGGAAGGACACTATACCCTACTTAAAGGGTCTATCCAACAAGAAGATCTAACAATTGTAAATATCTATGCCCCTAACATGGGAGCAGCCAATTATATAAGGCAATTAATAACAAAAGCAAAGAAACACATCGACAACAATACAATAATAGTGGGGGACATTAACACCCCCCTCACTGAAATGGACAGATTGTCTAAGCAAAAGATCAACAAGGAAATAAAGACTTTAAATGACACACTGGACCAAATGGACTTCACAGACATATTCAGAACATTCCATCCCAAAGCAACAGAATACACATTCTTCCCTAGTGCCCATGGAACATTCTCCAGAATCGATCACATCCTAGGTCATAAATCAGGTCTCAACCGGTACCAAAAGAATGGGATCATTCCCTGCCTATTTTCAGACCACAATGCTTTGAAACTAGAACTCAATCACAAGAGGAAAGTCGGAAAGAACTCAAATACATGGAGGCTAAAGAGCATCCTACTAAGGAATGAATGGGTCAACCAGGAAATTAAAGAAGAATTAAAAAAATTCATGGAAACCAATGACAATGAAAACACAACTATTCAAAATCTTTGGGATGCAGCAAAGGCAGTCCTAAGAGGAAAGTATGTAGCAATACAAGCCTTTCTCAAGAAACAAGAAAGGTCTCAAGTACACAACCTAACCCTACACCTAAAGGAGCTGGAGAAAGAACAGCAAATAAAGCCTAAACCCAGCAGGAGAAGAGAAATAATAAAGATCAGAGCAGAAATCAATGAAATAGAAACCAAAAGAACAGTAGAACAGATCAACGGAACTAAGAGCTGGTTCTTTGAAAGAATTAACAAGATTGATAAACCCCTGGCCAGACTTATCAAAAAGAAAAATGACCCAAATCAACAAAATCATGAATGAAAGAGGAGAGATCATAACCAACACCAAAGAAATACAAACAATTATAAGAACATATTATGAGCAACTCTATGCCAGCAAATTAGATAACCTGGAAGAAATGGATGCATTCCTAGAGATGTATCAACTACCAAAACTGAACCAGGAAGAAATAGAAAACCTGAACAGACCTATAACCACTAAGGAAATTGAAGCAGTCATCAAAAATCTCCCAAAAAACAAAAGCCCAGGGCCAGATGGCTTCCCAGGGGAATTCTACCAAACATTTAAAGAAGAATTAATACTTATTCTTCTGAAACTGTTCCAAAAAACAGAAATGGAAGGAAAACTTCCAAACTCATTTTATGAGGCCACTATTACCTTGATCCCAAAACCAGATAAAGACCCCATCAAAAAGGAGAACTACAGACCAATATCCCTGATGAACATGGATGTAAAAATTCCCACCAAAATACTAGCCAATAGGATCCAACAGTACATTAAAGGGATTATTCACCACGACCAAGTGGGATTTATCCCTGGGCTGCAAGGTTGGTTCAACATCTGCAAATCAATCAACATGATACAATACATTAACAAAAGAAAGAACAAGAATCATATGATCCTCTCAATAGATGCAGAAACAGCATTTGACAAAGTACAGCATCCTTTCTTGATCAAAACTCTTCAGAGTATAGGCATAGAGGGTACATACCTCAATATCATAAAAGCCATCTATGAAAACCCACAGCAAATATCATTCTCAATGGGGAAAAACTGAGAGCTTTCCCCCTAAGGTCAGGAACGCGGCAGGGATGTCCACTATCACCACTGCTATTCAACATAGTATTGGAAGTCCTAGCCACAGCAATCAGACAACAAAAAGAAATAAAAGGCATCCATATTAGCAAAGAAGAAGTCAAACTCTCACTCTTTGAAGATGATATGATACTTTATGTGGAAAACCCCAAAGACTCCACCCCAAAACTGCTAGAACTCATACAGGAATTCAGTCAAGTGGCAGGATATAAAATCAATGCACAGAAGTCAGTGGCATTCCTATACACCAACAACAAGCCAGAAGAAAGAGAAATTAAGGAGTCGATCCCATTTACAATTGCACCCAAAACCATAAGATACCTAGGAATAAATCTAACCAAAGAGGTAAAGGATCTGTACTCAGAAAACTATAAAATACTCATGAAAGAAATTGAGGAAGACACAAAGAAATGGAAAAACGTTCCATGCTCATGGATTGGAAGAACAAATATTGTGAAGATGTCAATGCTACCTAGAGCAATCTACACATTCAATGCAATCCC
>NW_022589768.1:2983599-2984191 GCF_004348235.1 Phoca vitulina
AATATCATTCTCAATGGGGAAAAACTGAGAGCTTTCCCCCTAAGGTCAGGAACGCGGCAGGGATGTCCACTATCACCACTGCTATTCAACATAGTATTGGAAGTCCTAGCCACAGCAATCAGACAACAAAAAGAAATAAAAGGCATCCATATTAGCAAAGAAGAAGTCAAACTCTCACTCTTTGAAGATGATATGATACTTTATGTGGAAAACCCCAAAGACTCCACCCCAAAACTGCTAGAACTCATACAGGAATTCAGTCAAGTGGCAGGATATAAAATCAATGCACAGAAGTCAGTGGCATTCCTATACACCAACAACAAGCCAGAAGAAAGAGAAATTAAGGAGTCGATCCCATTTACAATTGCACCCAAAACCATAAGATACCTAGGAATAAATCTAACCAAAGAGGTAAAGGATCTGTACTCAGAAAACTATAAAATACTCATGAAAGAAATTGAGGAAGACACAAAGAAATGGAAAAACGTTCCATGCTCATGGATTGGAAGAACAAATATTGTGAAGATGTCAATGCTACCTAGAGCAATCTACACATTCAATGCAATCCCCATCAAAATACCATCCACTTTTT